>NW_024884966.1:913448-964166 GCF_019232065.1 Centrocercus urophasianus
CACTGGAAGGCCACCATGAGGTCACCCCACAGCCTTCTTTTCTCCAAGCCAAACAAGCCCAGTTCCCTCAACCTTTCCTCATGGCAGAGCCGAGCAGAGGAGGACGATCACCTCCCTCTCCCTGCTCTGCTCTTCTCAACCATCTGCAGCCCAGAGCACTTTGGTATTTTTCATGAAAAGAGCAGTCACTGATCACTGGTGCACCTTGCAAATGAGTCATTATTCTGGTGTGAATTATGTGAGGTACATGGGGCAGCACTTAGCACCGCCGCAGTCGCTGGGGAGAGTAATTGCAAAGGAAAGCACTGGGTGCAAAGATGGGGGATGAAGGGGATGACAGAAGGTCGTGCATGGCAGCTGACTCAGGAGAAGCACTGCACACCTTGCCAGCTTCACTGCTGCTGCACCGTGACACAGAGCCCAGCCCAGATCAGGTGCCAGATGTTCCTCGGTGCCCAGAGATGGCTGAAGGGCTGCCAGCCTATTCACCCCTTCTGTAAACAATGATTACAGCAGGGCTCAAGAAACTGGCCAAGCCACAAACTTCCTGCCTACATCTTTGCTTGTTCTCTGGCTTTCCTTGCTAATGTCAGCGTCACTGTAGTTCAAGGCATGACTGAAAAAGCAGGGTGATCTGCAAGGCACTCAGCTGCACCCTGGGTGAACCCAGCCTGGTGAACCCATGCCACCGCTCCCTGTTCAACCACAGTGGGGTTTAGCATTTCCCTGCATAGAAGACACAGACATTCTGCTTGCAGAGGAGGAGTTTGTTAACGGGAAGGTTTTCTTTGCTTATTTTCTCATGCCAACCACAGTAGTTAAAGCTTCACTTTGGTGTTTTTTTTCACAGAACTTCTCTCTGTTTCTCCCACAGATTGGCAGGGAGGTAGGAGAGGAAAGCTTCCAACCAGAGCTGCAGAGGCAGAAGCAAAATGGTATGTGCATGTATGTATGGCAGCAGAGTGGGTTTCCAGCAAGCCATGTGTGAGGTCAGTGCTGGGACAGTGCTTGGAGACAGGCAGTCAGAAAGAAGAGGCAGTAAAAACACAAAAATAAGAGAGGTGCAAAGTTCTGCCCAGTCATAGATGGATACGTATGAGCAAAGTTCCTGTGCAAGATGAAACTTATTTTAGAGGAAGAAAACCAAAGCACAAGCTGCTGAGCAGTGTGGGGTCACAGGATAACCCAGCATGGCTTCAGTTCTTGTTGGGCACTTACTGACTCAAGGGAGAGGGTGGATGAGATGGCTTTTCTCTGTATATCTTATGCCATCTATATTTGCTTCCTATTGGTCTGAGACCACAGATATCTGGCTATGGCAGGACAGGCAGCAGGTAGAAGTAGTGCAGAATATCTGCACAGCAGAAAGTTGGAAGTGTTCCTAAACAGAATGCCAAACTCTGCTGCTGTGAAATTGCAACAAAAGGCCAAATGCCATCTGGGAAACCCCCAGTTTAATATTTGCCCTCACACAGCTTTGCAGTCTAATGCCATTTCTCTTCCAGTGCTCATTTTCGACCCCCCACCCCTGGAGTATGCCATTGACATTGAAGTAAGCCTTACGAATTCATCCTACGTGGAACCAATCAAAGAGTATTTCAGAAACCTCCCTCTTCCATTTTCAACCAATATTTCAGATGTAGAAATGACAGTTTCAAGTGTCAACGTTACAACAGGTGGGTTGGTTGTTTATTTTTGTATTCTGGCTGACATTCTTGCTTGCCAGTACTCTGTATCTCCCATGGTCTCTGCTGCCCACTGAGAGACCCAGCAAAGCCCTGTCACACAGCGTCGTTTGTTACCTCCACCCCACTGCTTTTCTTTACATAATGTTAGCATTAGTAGACCCAAATGCTTTTCTTTTCCTAAGGAAGGGACAGAGCCAGAGGAAGCTTGAGTCAAAGAATTTCGCTCCAGTTTAAATAACAAGCAGTTTGAGTCACTTTCAAGTTTCAGGAAGCTGCGACAACAGCCATCAGACTGTTTCCTTCCCTCCCACTTGTGTTTGGAGTGTAAATCACTGCAAGGGGCTCTGCTTGACCTGGCAGGCTGTGTGAGATGCAGTCAGCACCAGGCTTACTTTTATGGGTACAGGGCAGGTTTTGTTACCTAACTGCGGTTGTGAAACATCACATCCAAGCAATTAATGCAGTTCATGCACCAGGCCTTTACAGGGACAGGGAGGAATCTCAGACCATTCCCGACAGTCCAAGAAGCAGTTAAAGGAGGCATTCTCAAAACAACAGATCTTTTCAAGGCCTCGAGGGCCGGGTGCAGAGTGTGAAAATCAGTTTGTTAACAGCGTGTTCTGCTGCGGCAGGGGAGGGCCGGGCCTGAGGGCGAGGATGCGCCCAGACGGCGGTGGGCCGAGCGGCCGGAGGAGCGCTGGGACACCGCTGGACCGGGGCTGGGGGTGCCGTATGGGGCCGGGGCTGGGCACAGGGATCCTCTGGAGTGCCTCCACACTTGGGATGTTGTGATCCTGTCATTCTTACAGTGTTTCTCTGTCTGTCCAACACCAGTCTGTGTGACCACTGAGAACCAGAGCTGCTGTTCTTGTGAGAGCAGATATGCCTGGCCGAGCACGGGGTGCAGTGACCTGATCAGCTGCCCTTCCATCAGCCTAGCTCCCAGCCAGCCGTGTGGCTACACCAGAGAAAAGCCTTTTCTTGGGCCCTACTGTGAGCTTCAGAATAAAGGTAAGGAAAAACTACACTGCGCCTGAGCATTGCACAGCCCTGTGCTGCTTTGAAGCTGGAGCAGAGCGCTGGGCTGCCTCCTTGCCATGAATGTGGAAGTGTGCAGAAATGCCCTGGATTTTCTTTCAGAGGCTGTTTGTGAGGGTGGGTGGTGATGGGACAAGGGGAATGGCTTTAAAGTGAGACAGGGGAGGTTTGGGTTGGATCTGAGGAGGAAGTTTTTCCCCCAGAGGGCGGTGAGGCACTGGCACAGGTTGCCCAAGGAGGCTGTGGATGCCCCATCCCTGCAGGCATTCAAGGCCAGGCTGGATGTGGCTCTGGGCAGCCTGGGCTGCTGGTTGGCGACCTGCACACAGCAGGGCTTGGAGCTGGAGGAGCGCTGTGGGCCTCTGCAACCCAGGCCATGCTGGGATTCTGTGACTGGGGGGGGGCGCTCTCAACACAGTTATGTGGAGACATGTAGTGCCATGCAAGAGCCCCAGCTCCTGCAGTCCCTCATGTGCCTCTGGGAATTTCTGCTAAGCAAAGACAGTTACTTCTTCTCAGGTTTTCATTAACAGATCTTACAAATGTGACTAAATTGTGTCAAAATACTCCAGAGGAGAGAAGGAATAAAAGAAATTAAAAAAAAAAAAACCCAGCACATGTTTTTTGTTAGTTTTCATTCTGTGGCTCTCATGATGACTCATTTAGGAGCCCATGACTTCTTAGGAGCCTGGCTGTTGGCTGGACCTTCAGGCTAACAGGAGTGGGATGCAGCTCTACCTGTTGCTTCTGCAACCCAAGACAGAGCCCATGAAGGCTTTGAGGAGGCCACTACTGCTTGTGCTGGAGCAAAGGAACACAGAGGCAGCTCCAGAGCTAAGCTGGGCAGCCCAGCGCTGTCAGCTCACCATGCTAGCTACTGCACTCAGAGGCAATTGTTCTGAAACAGGGCAACACCGTGCTCTTACTGCATGGATTAGACCTGGTAGCTCTACAAGGCACCGAATCGTGGAAATTCAGATCCTTTGGAAGTCCAGGACCCTGGGCACCACATTCCTCCTCTGCGTGGAATGGCCTTGTCCTAAAGTGGGCTCTGATGTCCAAGTATTTTGTACTCTCTTCTTCCCACGGATGAATCTTCACCCAGAATATCATCCTCCTGAAGCCATCAAGGATTTTTTACATTCATTTCAGTGAAACACAGGGGGTGATTCATCCCATGCAATTTTTGCTATGTGTAAGTTAAATACCTGGTCAAAATTATTCACCTAAATTCTCTCTTTAACTGAAATAGTGTAGCAATTCAATCACTGCAAGAAAGCTGCATATCAGCTTCTGAATACATCACTTTCTGGTGGTGGTCTAAACACTACAGCTAGTCTACAGCTTACTGTTAGCTGGAGAGGAGGTCTGGGTATTCAGCAGATGGCACACATCTAAAGTAGGTGTGGGAAATTATGAGAACTGTAACTTTTCTATCATGCAGATGAACCTTGTGAAGTTGTAAGAGTTAGGTTTAAGTTAGTAGAAAAAGCTAATTTTAATTGTAATTGTTGCTTTTGATTTATTTTTACGCCTCTCCTTACAGACTCATGTGGTATGGGAGAGCCCACTGTAATGAATATGTCAGTAAGACTTGGCACAGCCTTCCATGATGATCTCAGGAATCATTCTTCACAGCTATACAAAAAATACAAAGCTGACCTCGATAAAGCGGTAATGATTTTGTTTTCCATCCTTAAAGCCACAAAGCCCTCTTAAAAAGCAGCATTTATCCTGTGTCTCAGCACCTGATTTGTCACTGTCACTGCCCCACTTTGCAGGGGGAAGCTGCAGAGACTGCAGCACTTGTAGCTATGAAGTGGGCCACAGCTTAGGACAAAATTCCCCTTTGTTTTAACACATAGGAAGACAAAGAAGTATTCAGAAATCTTTTGGATCAAAAATATGAAAAAAATCACATTATTGGTTCCAGCTTACATCCCCGTGAGCATGTAGAGAATGAAACCATCCATGTAAATGTATTCTGGTGGCAGTGGCAAGGCCCATCCTGTCAGATACGCTGCACGCTCTCGCTCACAGCGATGTTGGATGGAAAGCTCCCTATTTTAGTTACACTAGAGTGATAATGCAGAGGATTCAAGTCTTGTCATGTGTCTTTGTTTACAGTTTAATGTTGGCTATGGATGCTTACCGGGCTTTGTGTCAGCAACAACAACTGGTTTCAGGTAAGTAAACAATTTCATGTTTTCCTAGGGGGCACAAATCTCTCCTCAAGGCAACAGCTCAGCAAAGCCTGCACTCACTCTGCTTAGAACTCATGCACAGTATGTATGTATGAAATAAGAGTATCATAGCTTCAGAGGAAATCCCAACCTTAGCATGAAAGTAGGACTATGGATAACATAGCTCTGGGCAGCCTGGTCTGCTGGTTGGTGACCCTGCACATAGACAGGGCTGAAACTAGATGGTCACTGTGGTCCTTTTCAACCCAGGCCAGTCTATGATTCTTATATACCAGAGCAAGCTGTGAGTCCTACGGGAGCCTTCCTAGGCACACAAGATGGTCCCACAGTATAGAAATACTCCGGTATGCAAGGCTGCCAGGTCATGGTGCTTCTTTCATTCTGTCTGCTCAGGCCTGGAAGTGTTGATGTGAACTACAGAGTGGAGGCAGGATCAGCGAGCTTCCATCAGCTGGAGCATTCCAGCAGACGTGTAGTACAGTACCTGGATGAATCGTACAACATAGAGCCCACCTCCTTCACTGCAGAAATAATGAGTAAGTGCAAAACTCTCCCAGTCTTTCCCTTCAGCATTCACCTTATGTTGCTGATTATCTAATTCTGGACCTACAAAAACTGCTTATTTCTCATCTGTTTCATTTCACCTTGTGCTTCATTTCACCAAAGCTTAGAATTTGAATGAGATGGCCATGCATGCAGCATTTCTGACTAAAAACCAAACCCTTCCAGCTACTCTGTTAAAGCCTGATGCAGTATCTCCGTGGGAGAGAGACTGAATCCCTTGAGCTCAGCTCCAGAACTGAGCTCTCTGCATGTCAGGCTGCCCATACTCTCCACGCCATCACGCCAGAACAAGCAGCTGCCTTAAAGAACGTGTTCCCTCTGATTTCCTTGGCACTTTGTCCAAGTTGCTGCAGCACAGTGCCCAGCAAAGTGCCGCCATCTCTCCTGGTCTGAGCACTGACCAGCTCTCTCTGTGGGCCCTCTCCTTGGGTTGGTTCTCTCCCAGATTTCCTCCTTGGAAAGCAGAGCTGGTACAAGTCCACCTTCGTAAAGCTGCCTGGGACCTTTGGCTGACAGAGATGGTAGAAGAAGATCCTGTGGATAATGTAGTATCTGCTATCAGAGGCAGTGCCCTGCAGCCTAAACTGCGTGCAGCTGCAGAACAGCTGAGATTTCTACCATGAAAGGCACCATGCAATAATGCAGAATGCTGCACTTTGTCTTCCCAGATCGCACGAACTTCACTGTGAGCCCTGCCCACATTTTTGAAGGAGATGCCATCCAACTGATGTGCGAGGTGGACGCCACGGCTGAGAACACGACCTGGAATCATGGCAGTCAGATCATCGTGAACAGCTCACGGCACTCCATGAAGACAGACAACAGCACTGCGATGTCACGGGCAGTTCTTACAATTATCAACGTTACACAGGAGGATTCTGGTACGATTTCCTGTCATTAAAAGAGCAGATGCAAATCTCTGGTGTAACTGATTCTATGGGAAGCAGAGGCATGCAGTGACTGCGACTCCCTGGAGTGAGACAACAGAGCATCCCTCATCATTTCCCTGTCAGCTTTTGGTCGTTTGTTGGTCTGATTGTTTTCTGTAATGAACCACCTGCTGACCTGCAGTGCCAGTAGGATGTGGAAGACTGACAATGGGTGTTTTTGGTGCCAGTGTCCCCTATCACATCACAGGAGTGGCTGCTCAGCAGTGAGGCTGCCTCGTCCTCTGTGTGAGGTAACTGAGGCTGTGACTGCATTTTGCCTCAAAGGCTCTCGACCCCTTTGCAAACATAACCCAAGAAGTAAGAGCCCACAGAGTTTGGTTTTTCACGTGCTCTTGTTTAGAGCTTTTTGAAAATCAGAGTAAGGGAAATGGGTGACATTGTGCCAGGACATGTTAAAACTCGATGCAAAGTAGCTCCCAGTTCACAACTCCAAATGTAGGGGAACCAACAGCAAAATGTGCTGCGTGTAAAGATGTTGTCTTTGTCTTACAGGTACCTACACATGCACTTTTACAAGCAGATACCTGTCTCTAAATCTGATATACAGAGGCACAGAAGAAATACGAGTGTCTCCACTACGTATCATCTCATACTCAAACAATGATAAAGTTAGCTGCAACAGCCCTGAGATACAGGCAAACAGCCCTGTGCTGTTCTGTTGCATTGATGGACAATTACCACTGCTTACTGGCAACTGGAAGGTGAATGGAGCAATCAATATTACAGGTGAGATTTACAAAAGGTTGCCTTTCACTGCTTGGTTTGCATGTCTGTCCGAGACCTCATGCAGCTCAGCAGCAGCTAGCCCAGAGCCTAAGGTGTGCATGGGGTATGCCACAGAGTGGGGCCAAGTGTGTACAGACTCCATAGGCACTGCCCAAGTGTAGATGGGATTCTGGGCATCTGGGCATCTCCGTGCACTGTGCAGATACTCACATCTGTGCCATCCTGACTGGAAACAGCCATCTGGACCATCATCACACTGACTGTCCAAGAAGCTTATTTTTGCATCCTCTGGTTTTGAGAGAAACAATGAATTGTAAGGGTGTCTATGATTATCTGCAGCGTCATCCCTGGGGGCAGAAAGTCTCTGTGTACCACATAACAAGATGGGGAAACCAAGAGGGATGAGTAGTACCCCTCAAAACCGCTCCATCTTACCTAAAAACTGACTCCACACGGGGCTGTGATCCATCACATACCAATTGAGTCAGACTTCCTGTTAGGCTTTACTAATAGCATGAAAGTGAGAGTTAATGTATCTCCAAGCACAGTGTGTTGCAGGGAGTTATGAAATGACATCAATAGAGAATCTCACAAAAGTCCATTATAACCAGCTTAATGCCCTCTTTAGTATTTACTGGGTATGGATTCCTTAAATGTTTTATGGGTATGGATTTTCTGTCCATGCTAAACGTTTGTTGTAAAAGGACTTTATCAGGAAGGGGGACATACAGATAAACCTTCAAAGTTCATGCACAGTCCTTGCCACGGAGCACAGCCACTGCTGTGCAGCAGTGCTTGCAGAAAGAGGTGAAAGCTGGGCTGCAGCAGCCCTTATTTGCCCTTTATTGGCAAGCTTCCTTAGTGGCTTTCCTCCTGTACTGCCTACCTTGTTTCCTACATACAGCAGTGAGGTCAGGCTGATCCAGAACACCCTCAATTCATAGAATCATAGAATGCCCTGGGTTGCAAAGGCCCACAGCGCTCCTCCAGTCCCAACCCCTGCTGTGTGCAGGTCACCAACCAGCAGCCCAGGCTGCCCAGAGCCACATCCAGCCTGGCCTTGAATGCCTGCAGGGATGGGGCATCCACAGCCTCCTTGGGCAACTAGTTAACCATCCTGACACATCCAAGCACTGCTGTGGCTCTAAGTTACATTAATTTTGGCTGCAGAGCAGTGCTGAAAGCAGGGGCATTGGGCCTTTGAGACTTCTGTGAGCACTTCCAGAGTGAAGGATTAGAAAGGACTTCAGCACTGATGTGTGCAAGTGGCATTCTATCAGAGGGCGCTGACAAAACCACTGGGCTTCCTCAGCTAGTGTGACTGCTTGGGATTTCAAGAACCCAACTGCTGTTAGATGCCCCCTGACCTTCAGTTAGTTCTTTTTCTCTCTAGGAGTCCCCAGTTTCAGCAGTAACTGCACTGAATACAAGCTCAACATGATGGACTCGCTGTGCTTGGCCGAGCAGTCGGGTACGGTGACGACATACACATGTGAGCTGCAGACGGGGCACGGCGCCCGGAGCAGCTGGGACATCCGAATTACCTACTTCCGAGAAGGTAAGAGGGAACAGCAAGAGACCACCCGCTGTCTGAGTCTCTTCAGTGCACACCATTGGCAAAGCAATCATTCTGACAAGCGGCCCTCAATATAGTGACATTTATCTTGTGTTGTCCCAGCCCAGGTAAGAATATCTTCCAGCGTAAACACATCAGTTTCCGAGGGATATGGCTTCAGTCTAAAGTGTGAAAGTGATGTGAGCAATTATGACAGCATCAGATGGGAAATCCATTCTGGAGATAGAATACAAGCAGTAGAATGCGCTGCGTGCATTACAACCAACAAATCCACAGCCACATCAGTGCTCGAGGTGAACACTGCCACTCAAGACTGGAATGGTGAGTGAACGTGGCTGACACCAGCTACAAAGGCAGTGAAATCATAGAATGATAGAATGTCTGGGGTTGCAAAGGCCCACAGCGCTTCTCCAGCTCCAACCCCTGCTGTGTGCAGGTCAGCAACCAGCAGCCCAGGCTGCCCAGAGCCACATCCAGCCTGGCCTTGAATGCCTGCAGGGATGGGGCATCCACAGCCTCCTTGGGCAACCTGTGCCAGTGCCTCACCGCCCTCTGCATGAAAAACTTCCTCCTCAGATCCAACCCAAACCTCCCCTGTCTCACTTTAAAACCATTCCCCTTGTCCCATCACCATCCACCCTCACAAACAGCCGTTCCCCTCCTGTTTATCCGCTCCCTTCAAGCACTGAAGGCCACCATGAGGTCACCCCACAGCCTTCTCCTCTCCAGGCTAAACGAGCCCAGTTCCCTCAACCTTTCCTCATAGCAGAGCTGCTCCAGCCCTCTGATCATCTCAGTGCCTCCTCTGGACCTGCTCCCAGAGCTCAGCATCCCCAGCCCAGCAAATAGCTGAGGTACTTCATCATGGGAGACACAGAGAACGAGAATTAAAATTCAAATTGCTCGAGAACAGAAAATCCCGATACTGCCAGGACTGTACTTGTGATGAACTGATGGGCTGATGAGCATGCAAGAGCTGAGGAGCCCTTCCACTGACTAAGATCTGGCTTTTGTGTCACTGCTCTCAGGCACCTACGTCTGCACATTCTCCCAGGACTCCCTGAACAATTCTGCTAGCATGACAATCAATGTGATTCCCTTGCCCCTGAAGCAGCACATCCGGATAGACCCCGTTCAAGCACCTATCATGTGCAGGACGCCCCAAGCCATCAACTGCTGCATAAGTGATGACACCGTGGAAGATTATGATGTTAGATTTGTGGTGCAAGAAAAAGAATTTCCAGCTGGTAAGCAAAAGTAAAGTTGTGGAACCATCAGTTACAGTACGTACTACAACCCAGACCCTGTAGTTTTTTGTTGTTTTCAGTTATGTTCATGTAACCAGTATTACGACTACCTGTGAGTACCACTAAGGGTATGAAAAGATACAGAAATGGGCTTTTTAGGATGGTTGCCAGGCCTAGGGAGTGTGACTCAGAAGAGTAATTGGTGTGCTGCCATGGCAATGAGGCACCATGCAGGGCAGGGGGAGGGAAGCATCATCAGCACCGTTCTGGTTGGGGAATGCTGAACTACATTTATTTTCTTTTATATTCCTCTCTGCCACCTGTTTGAAATGAGAATCAAGGAAGTGTTGCTCATGACTTTCCACTAATTTCTGAAAAATGTAGAATAACAACACATCTT
Source organism: Centrocercus urophasianus (assembly GCF_019232065.1). Lineage (NCBI taxonomy): Eukaryota > Metazoa > Chordata > Aves > Galliformes > Phasianidae > Centrocercus > Centrocercus urophasianus. The sequence continues at coordinate 923,842 of NW_024884966.1, forward strand.
TGAATACAATTCAAAGATCTGTCTTCTTTGTGGTTGTAGATACCACCTGCAGCAGCTGAGGCTTCCATGTCTTTAATCTTATTGTGGGTGTTTGGCTTCCCTGGGACACCTCTATAGACTGGAAATTTTCAGGCAGGTGACAAAATAGCTAGATTAGAAGTGAGCACAGAACAGCTGAACTATTTCAGAAAGCAGGCAGGAGCAAAAAGACAAAAAAAGGCTGAAGTGTGAGCAGGGGGAGATGGAGGGATGGTCGGGTTGCTGAGATGTGTTGGGTCCTCTCTGGAGGAGACTGCAGTTGGGGCATACTGCGAAGCAATGGGAGACTGGGACAGATCTGGAGTTCAAAAGATCCATAGACAGACGTGGCTGTGGCCCAGACAGAAATGTCAGCTTTCTGCTGCCAGCTGGGTGGCCTAGAACCAGCACTAACCCACCTCAAACTTTCCATGCAGAAAAAAAGAAGCGAGGAAATTTCTTGTGCTACTCGTACAATTACACAGAAACGGAATGCAGGGGAAAGGAGCTCGAGGCACACTGCAAGTTTGTGAACAGCATTGGGCAGGAGGTCAGCAGCGAGAGGATACAGCTGAACCTGATAGCTGGTAAGTGTCATAAGCACAGAGCTCCTCCTGGCTGCTGCATAGGAAATCCCAGTATCTCTGGTAAAGCAGATGTCACTAGTTTAATCGGGGGTGACAACACGAACAGTTCTTGTTTGCCAAGAACTTTTGTCTCCTTTCTGGCTGGAAATTTTGGAATGCAGAGGAGAACACACATTTTGCTGATGTTGAAAAAAAATAATAATAATTCAACAAGATGTTCTGTCTTCACACCCTGTGCTGGAGCAGGCAGTTATGTGACAGTGCCACATATATATGCAGACACTTGATTTTAAGTGGCAGCTACTGTGAATAACCCAATCAAAGCCAACTAGCAGACACTCTGTTCATCAAAAAGGTGTTAAGGCATCACTATCAAGACCTTCATACGACCTTCCTATGTGGGCTACAGCAGAACTGAGTCTCTCAGCATAACAAACTAACTCAGGTTAGAAACGATCACAGGTACAAAGAGACTTACAGTTCATAAGCAGTCAGTGTAGTCACAACCCCACCCCTATGGTGCATGTAATCCAGTGGACAAAGCCTAAAACACTGGGTGTTCATTTGGCAGTTCAGTCAAGTACCCCAAAACAAGGGGCTCTCTTCAGTTTTCTTTCTCATTTCATGATTGAAAAAAAAAAAAACTGACATGAGAATTTAGAAGCCAACGTTCTTTTCACCAGGTTTTGATTGCAGCTTCTCCTTGAGAGCAAAACACCACAAGCCTATAGTAGAGGAACCAGCATACGGGGACCCAGAATATTTCCCTGCTCTCAAAAAAGATTCTCTTAGGCCTTGGAAGAATGTTTGAAGATATAAATTAATCTTTCTGTATATACTTGCTGTGGAGAGCAGTGAAAGCTTGGTAGTTATTGGGGAAAAAAAAAACACTTCTGAGACATATACCCACTGAAAGGTCATAATTAACGAAGAGAAAAAACTGAAATCCTAATCTAAAGAACTCAGAATGCTGTGTGGTCACCTATCTGATGGGAGGTAAATTACTCATCTCTATGCTTCTCAGCTTTCCGTCTTGATGTCTTTTCCTCAATACAGATGAGAACATCATTTCCTGCTCAGAAAACAATACCTTTGGAAGGGAAGGAGACGTGTTAATAAAGTCATGCTCTGTTTTAAACACTACTTTTCTCCGAGGCTGCAAAATTTACAAGTGCTGCAGCAAGTCATGGAAGATGGAGAAGAATGACTGCGTGTCCAAACAGATAAACAGCCTGCTGCTCACGGCAGAGGTAACGTGTCTGGAGGGGCAAACTTTACCTCTTGGCAGTATGGTGCTCTCTGTGTTATTCAAAGACGTAGAGGAAATGGACGTGGGGGTATTGATTGATGCTGGGCTGAACATGAGCCGACAGTGTGCCCAGGTGGCCAAGAAGGCCAATGGCAGCCTGGCTTGCATCAGAAACAGTGCTGCCAGCAGGAGCAGAGAGGTGATTGTTCCCCTGTATTCAGCACTGGTGAGGCCGCACCTCGAGTACTGTGTCCAGTTTTGGGCCCCTCACTGCAAGAAAGACATTGAGGCCCTGGAACGTGTTCAAAGGAGGGCAACAAAGCTGGTGAGGGGTCTGGAACACAGGCCATATGAGGAGAGGCTGAAGGAGCTGGGAATGTTCAGCCTGGAGAAGAGGAGGCTCAGGGGAGACCTCACTGCTCTCTATAACTTCCTGAAGGGAGGTTGCAGTGAGCTGGGGGTCGGCCTCTTCTCTCGTGTCATCAGTGATAGGACCAGGGGGAATGGCTTCAAGCTACGGCAGGGGAGATTCAGGCTGGACATGAGGAAGTATTGCTTTTCAGAAAGGGTGGTCAGGCACTGGAATGGATGCCCAGGGAGGTGGTGGAGTCACCGAGCCTGGGGGTGTTCAAGGAAAGGCTGGATGTTGTGTTGAGGGACATGGTTCAGTGGGAGCTATTGGGAATAGGTGAACGGTTGGACTGGATGAGCTTTGAGGTCTTTTCCAACCTTGGTGATTCTATGATTCTATGATTCTATGATTCGTATTGCTGTAGCCATTATGAAGGAGGATCAAGCTCCAGGCAAACTGCATACATGTGATACACTGCTATCTTCTGTTCCAGTCCTTGGTCAACAGTCCCAGTGCAAAAACCGGCCTACCTGACTTCCTTCAGAACCTGAAGAATCAGATAGTACTGCTGCAAGATGACAATTCTTCTGCAAACCTTGCTGCAATTGTTACCATCCTCTACAACATCTCTTCTATTCCAATAGAAGCAAAGAAGTCCACCATCATCGTAAGGTTTTATTTAACACTTGTTAATACTCATCAGCGCCTTTGGCCTCTTTTGTCATAAAGAATGACATTCCTCCTGATGGACTGCTGTGGTTAGTTAGAGTCAGGAACAGGACGGAGTTAAAGGAATGAGACAGAGTGACCGCAAAGATTAAATGATGTCAAAGAAACAAGTATTTATGGAAGATGATGAAGACTAGGAGCTTAAGCACGAAAGAGAGGTTGCTGTATTCTAGCTTAGCAGCTAGAAATGTTCTAGGGGTCCATAAATGCCCCTGGGATTCAAGATTAGAGCAAAGGCCAAGGAATGGGCTGCCCAGGGAGGTGGTGGGGTCACCAACCTCGGAGGTGTTCAAGGAACGGTTCGACGTTGTATTGAGGGACATGGATTAGTGAGAAATATTGCTCGTAGGTGGACGGTTGGACTGGATGACCTTGTGGGTCTTAGCCAACTTTGCTGATTCTATGATTCTATGAATGATGGAATAGGAGAAAGAATAGAAAATGGACTTTAAATAAGGATAGGGACAGTAAATTCCAGGGTCCACAATGATGCAAGGAAAATCAACTGATGTTACAACAACTGAATTGCAAAACATATCATAGAAATACTTGTAAGCCGTGATTGTCAGGTGTGGAGGAATAGCACTGCTCTTCTGAGCAGAAATGGGCAAGAAGACTTGTTTTCTAGTTGGAGAATGAGATAGAAAAAAATCAAAGATAGCATAAAGGTTGAGGCCTGGGAAAGAAGGCTGGAGAAAATATTAACATATAAAGACAAGCTAAGCAAATTACTTTGGAAGCCTTGACTTGAAAATAGGGTGTGGAAAGGATTAATAATTGAATATTTCATGTGGACTGAACAAAAGAAGAACACGTAGGGCTTTTTCAACAGGCAATTCTCGGTCAGTCCAGAAATTATCATCAAAAACAAGTATTCGTACAAGATTTCACTTGCAGCATTGTTGTTCTGTTGTTACAGGATTACTTCACTATAGTGGATGTTATTGTTGCTGATTCCAAGAAGGAGCTTTGGGCTGACCTGAATCAAGGGCCGATATCCTTCAGTTCTTTGTTACTGAACGCAGTGGAAAGATTTTCTGAGAACCTCCTACCGGTTAATAACAGCATTCCACATGTGTCCACTGAAACCCTTGAGCTGCAAGGTATGGTTGTCACAGGACATAGCCACACAGACTACAATAAGGACTTCAGCCACCTGGGAAACCTCACAGCTCGTGTGCTGATTGATAAAATCGAGACTCTGCCTCCAAATTCAACCATTGTCAGTGTGGCCTACTCAGCTCTTGGTCGTATTTTGCCTGTGAATGTGGACATGTATGTGAACAGCTTGGTGATATCAACAGTTCTGAGCTGTGAGAGAAGCCAGAACTTCCATATTAATATGACCTTTCAGAAAGAAGACCTGTCTTTGAAGGCACCCCAGTGTGTCTTTTGGGACTTCAACCTCAACAACAGTAGGGGAAGCTGGGATAATCAAAGTTGCACACTAACAGAGGAAAAAGACAATGTCCTTTGTTCCTGCAATCACTTGACGCCATTCTCCATTCTGATGTCACCAGATAAACCTGCTCCAAATTCTGTTGAAGATTACATTACCCACATTGGCCTGGCCATTTCGATCTTGAGTTTAGTGGTCTGCATTGTAATTGAATCCTTAGTTTGGAAAACCGTGACAAACAACACAACCTCCTACGTCCGTCACGTCTGTATTCTCAACACAGCGGCATCTCTCCTAATTGCTGACGTTTGGTTCATTGTCACTGCCTCCATCAGCGAACGCAGCATGCAGAGAAGAAGAGAGATCTGTGTTGCAGCCACATTCTTCATCCATTTATTCTACCTGTGTGGCTTTTTCTGGATGCTCAGCCTTGGCCTCATCCTTTTTTACAGACTAGTCTTCATCTTACATAACACAAGCAAGACGTGTCAGAAGGCAGTGGTATTCTGCCTGGGTTATGGGTGCCCCTTTGTGTTCGCTGTCACCACCATTGCTGTCACGCTGCCATGGGACACTTACACCAGAAAGGATGCCTGCTGGCTCAACTGGGAGGACAGTAAAGCTATCTTGGCCTTTGTCATACCTGCCCTGGCCATCGTGGCCATGAATTTGTTCATCACTGCAGTTGTGATAATAAAAATACTAAGGCCAAACATTGGGGACAGGACAAACAAGCAAGAGCGGAAGACCTTGTTTCAAATTTGCAAAAGTCTCATCATCTTGACACCACTGTTAGGCCTCACCTGGGGATTTGGTCTTACCGTCATCATCAAACATAGCCACCAAGCCTTCCACATCCTCTTCGCTCTGCTCAACGCTTTGCAGGTGAGTTACACACAGGCATGGTTTTGTTTCGTCTTATGCCCGTTTAACAAGTAGTGACATTCCTGCAGTGCTGTGCTTGAGGGGAATTAAAACAGCACAGGAAAGCTCAGAGTTGTCTTACACATCTTCACTCCCAAAGGGCTCTTTGGGAAACCCATTCCAGGCATTCAGAAACACCTTGTATGATCAGCTTCATTAACAGATGTGCCTCGTAGATTGATCTGGCACAGACACAACTTCTAATTTTGCCAATGCTTTTGGCAAGAACTCCTATCCTGAAGATGAGGAAAATTGCCCCATTATTTTCAGTTGGGCAAGCTACAGCTCATCAAGTTCTGCTCTTATTACAGTGCATCTGGAGGCATCACATGATCCTCTTGTGGGTTCAAGTGATGAGGAACTATAAACTACATGAAAATCCCCCCAGACAGCTGAGTAGTGCTACTAAGAGAGAAACTGACCAAACCCATGGATGAATTTTCAGTCAGCAGTTTTTACAACCAGGCCAGCAGGATCTAGATACAACAGGATTTCTTAAAGACAGCAATAGTTATGTCTGCTCTGTCTCTTAAGGATGTCCTCAAACCTGCACACTCCAGACCAATCTCTCCTGCCTTTCCTATTGTGCACCTTCCAGCTTGTAAAAATAGGAAGGCATGCCTCCCATATACAAATACCCGTTCTTCCAAATGTACTTAATGCTAGAAACTACCCGGGTCATCTTCTAAACCAGGTATTCAGTCCATCCTGGAGAACTCCAACCGCATCAACAGTCCATCATCATGTGAAATGCACTTCAAAAACGCCTTCTATCAGAGAGTCTGGAGTTCTAATAGTGAGCACGGACAATGACTGTGATAATTGTGAGGTACTGCAATTAAAAGTTGATGTTGTCAAATATGTCATTTTCTGTTTCCTAGGGATTATTCATTTTGGTATTTGGGACTCTGTGGGACAACAAGGTAAGAAGTCAAACTATTTCCTGTATTATGTGACAGATTGTTGGAATTTGTACACAGTCACTGCATTTTTCTTTCTTGAACAAATAGATAAAAGAAGCCCTGCTGAAGAGGAATTCACTATCCAGATGGAGTTCACAACAAACAAAGGTGAAATGCTTGATTTAAGAACATATTTCTGAGTTACTGTTGAATAACCCAACATTCTCCATTTGTCTCCTAAGTCCATTGCACTGTGTATGCTGAATTATTTTTCAGAACTGACCAGAGAAAGGAAAGAAATTAACAACACAAATATGAATACACTTCCCTTTTCAAAGTTCATTATTTCACTTACAATAATTGGTCAAAAATAAGAAGGAGCTTGGAGGACATTTGATCTAGAGCAGTATATGAAAACATACTGAATTTCCTAAGAAATAAAGTACAAAATGTAACTGGAACTTTCAGTTTGAAAAAAGACAATTCCGGGAGCACCATTAATTATTCACAATGTAAGAAAAATTCAGAAGGAATTTCTTGGGGCAGGGAAGGATGGCCGTGCTGCTGCTGGGACTTGTAAGGCAGCTGATAGCTGAGCCAGCTTGATTCCTAGAATACAAAATGGGAGGAGGAAACAGCATTTTGTCCAGGTTGTGTCCACTTGCAATCACAGAACAGCTGAGGTTGGGAAGAGCCTCTGGATGTCATCTCATTCAGATTGCAGAAGTGTCTGTGTCACTCCTGTAGTGTCTGAATCACTCTCATGGTGCTGAGTTTTCACTTCGTATAGGAACAGAATTTATTCAGAAGAATCTGCTGAAGTATTGCTTAAGAAAACTCAGAATAGCTCAAAGGATGGAGGCTCCCCAACCTCTCTGCCCCATCTACTCTTTTGTTTGCTCACAGTGGAACCCTTTTTCAGTGGGATTTTTTTTATTTTGCCTTTGTGCCCACCACCTTTTGTCCTCCCATTGGGACCAATCAGAAAATTCTGGCTATCTTCTGCTGAAGCTTTCTTCATTTTGGATCCTGAGAATAATTTATCTGTCTTTTTTAAACTGGTACTTTGAGTATTTCCAGTGTTTTCTGCAGGAGGAATTCCACTGGGAATTCATAGCTAGGAATATTTCCTAATGCATTTTTAAAGTGCCATTCCTTGTCTCTGTCCTGAAGATGATGTCTGCTGGATGTGATGCTATTTCAACTTCTGGAAAACCTCATTTTTCCCAGGACGGGAGGAATAACTTACACAACTATCATTAAGCATGGTAGCTTTTCATTACCTCCTGTACTGGCACATCCAGCAGAATAAAGGAGAAGGAGCAAGTTGTTAAGCCTTCAACCCCAGTTCTGAATTCCTCTCTAACAAAATCTCCCAGACCAAACACTTTCAGCTGAAGTTGACACTGTTGAAGCTGCCCCAGACTGTTGGGGTTGTCCCGTTTCCATGGCAGTTCTACTGAAAAGAGCAAATAAAGCAAGATCCAAGTCCTTGGTCAAAATTTTTAGATGTTATTCATCTACCTCCTTCCTCTCTCCCTTTATGATATAGGCCTTATTTCCCCCACCATGGCACAACCTAGTGAGCAGAGACTGAATAGAGAAAGACATTTAATTCTGTATTTTTTTAAAATATACTTCTTGAAGGAATCCCATTAATTTCTCAAATGATACCAGCTCTGAAAATGAAGCATTTTAGCAGCAAAAGCTCTCCGGACCGAACGCAGTTGTATTCCGCCTCCCTCTAGTGCGTAGAGTTCAATGTGCCTTTGGTTATCCCAGCAGCTCTCATGGCCAATCCCAAGTGCACAGCTCAGCCTTCCTGCCACCCTTAATGGATAAAGGGCCAGAACATTCTGCTGTCTGACACTGATAGAGGGCTGTGCCATCAGGGGCACGGTCTGGTTGGGGGCTGTAACTAGTGATGCTCGCAAGGAGCCAGTGCTGCATCCAGTCTTGTTCCGTGCCTTTATCAATGACCTGGGTGAAGGAATAGAGTCCATCCTCCACAAGTTTGCTGATGATTTGGAGCTGAGAGGAGTGGCTGACACACCAGAAGGCCGTGCTGCCAGTCTGCGAGAGCTGGACAGGGTGAGAGTTGGACAGAGAGGAACCTGGTGAGGTTCAACAAGAGCAAGTGTAGAGTCCTGTCCTGCACCTGGAGAGGAATAACTGCATGCACCAGCACAGGCTGGGGGCTGACCTGCTGGAGAGGAGCTCTGCAGAAAAGGACATGAGGGTCCTGGTGGCCAACAGGTTGTCCATGAGCCAGGGTGCTCTGTGCCCATGAAGGCCAACGGTGTCCTGCCAGCTCAGGCCACAGTGGAAGACCACAAAGATGATGAGGGGCCCGGAGCATCTCCTGTACAAAGAAAGGGTGAGAGAGCTGGGGTTGTTTAGCCTGGAGAAGAGAAGGCTGAGAGGGGATCTGATTAATGTTTATAAATATCTAAAGGGCAAGTGTCAAGAAGAAAGGGCCAGGCTCTTTTCAGTGGTGCCCAGTGTCAGGACAAGGGGCAGCAGGCACAAACTGGAACATAGGAATTTCCACAAAAAATGAGAAAGAAATTCCTTACTTTGACCCGGCACAGGCTGCCAGGGAGGTGGTGGACTCTCCTCCTCTGCAGATATTCAAGACCCATCTGAACACCCCTGTGCAACCTGCTGTAGGGAAGTGCTGTAGCAGAGACACTGGACTCAGTGATCTCCAGAGGTCCCTTCCAACCCCTGTGATTCTGTGATTCTGTGACTGACCCTGAAGCTTACACCGTGTTCCCAACTGAGCAATGGTTAGAGATAGGCTGTCACCTTTTGTGCTGGGTAGTTTTGTTTAAAGTTTGTCTATCTTCTCCACTGCCATCATAAAAATGCAAATGAGTGAACTGATGCCATACAAACATCTAACCTGTCCCATCTGTGCTGCAGAACAGCTTTTTATTTTAACCTTTTACTTTTCTCCATGTGACTGCAAAGAAAGTTCTAAGCATTTGACAAAAAGCCATTTCTCTCTTTCAGTCAACATCCCTGATCCTTGTGGCACCAATGTTTTCCATGAGCTATCCATTTTCAAGAACATTCAACAACTTATTTGGCAAAACAGGTACGTGACAGTAGATTTCTTCTGTTAAAGCACTGACAAGGTTTGGCCCGACTTCCCACTCCGAAGGTTTGTTTATCCCTATCCATCAATCTGCCTATCTGTTGGTGCAGGGATAGCACTCCATCTTCTACTGAGAAGGAACTGCAGTAACACAAATCAGTGGAATCACTAGTACAGTTGCTTGTAATTGTAGCAGTGCTAGCAGTGCAACTGTCTAACACTAAAGCAGCTGTCAGATTGTGGCATATTTCAGCAGTTCTAAAGGCCACCAATTGAGCTTTGTTTTGAGCTTCTTGTTACCGTGATCAGTGCTCCTCAGGTAAGTGTATTGGTGTTCCCCCCCCTCCTTGGAACTTGGAACTGTCAAAGGTTAGCTGGCAGCCATTTCATGGATGTCACCACTCCAGATACGATTTTATTTTCACAGAACCATCGAATCCCAGCATGGCCTGGGTTGCAAAGGCCCACAGCGCTCCTCCAGCTCCAACCCCTGCTGTGTGCAGGTCGCCAACCAGCAGCCCAGGCTGCCCAGAGCCACATCCAGCCTGGCCTTGAATGCCTGCAGGGATGGGGCATCCACAGCCTCCTTGGGCATCCTTTCCAACGTGCCAATCCCAGCGTATCTCACTCTGTCTGTCCTTCGATCTGATCGCTTTCTTGTTTTGCAGGAAAATACACAGTATCTTCTTCAGAGCCGTCCAGTGCTTCCACAGAGAACACCTCCAAGTCAGATTCTTTGCTCAACTGAAGCACAAGCAAATGATAAACCATTGAACTATGAAAGGATCTCTGCCCTTTCCGTGATACACACAAAAAGTGTCTGTGAGTCAAGCAGTGGGCTGCTTCCCATTGACCAAACTGTGCTTGGGTGCATTCTTCTGGACCAACCTGCTCTGGTTCCCGTGTAAGGCAGGGAAGCTTTGTGAGGTGGAATTTTACAGGAGCTGTCAATAGCAGAAGAGATAACAAGAGGTTTTGGAGTTGGAAGGATCCGAAGACCTTCAAGTGCTGGTGAAGCCATTGAAGAATTCTCAGCCTTTAAGAGGGTGCTTCGCTCTATGCAGTACTGAGCCACGAATCACAGTGCTATCCACAGCTGTTGTCCAGTACTTGTAGTATTTCCCCCATCAGATCTCCAGATGATTCCAGAGGGCTGTGCAGATAAACAAGTACCTCATCGCTTCCCACCTGCCCTCCTCTTAGAGCCTGGGAAGGCTGTGTCAGAGACTTCTGGAACCAAAGGTTCACAACCAAGACAGTCCATTTCAAATCACCCCTTTTGACCCAGAAAAAAAAAAATGAAGACCATAAAGATTCCTGTGGGGTTTCTTTCAGATAGAATGTACTGGAAGCTCCATGTAGCACTTTCTGAAGAAAAGGAAGTTTTATATCTTTAATTGTTTCTCCTTGATATGTAATATAGTAAGAAAAAGAGGGTTGCTGCTCTCTACCACAGAAGAAGCTGTAATTATTTATTGTTACGTATGCAGGGAGTCTCTTGTATAGCCTGTACATTTAGGTCTCCTTGTGGAGAAGAATCACACTGGGAGTGCTGAGAGTCAGTTCTGCCATGAATGTAAAGCAGCATGTGCCAGGCAGGGTGGAAGGTTTTGTATAAATTACTGTTCTGTGACTACATTTGTGGAATCAGTTATTTCCAAGCCTGTATGCCTTTACAAGGCAGGACTCCTGTTTCAAGCAGAGGGCTATGAAAGAGCCTGAAAATACATGTGGCACATCGAGGTGTTACACAGCACAATGCATGGAGATTTAAATGTGAGGCCAGTACCAAGTAGGACTGTCAGGTACAGCCCCTTTTGGTTCCTGGGGAATCAGGACTGTGTTTACTGGCAGTGAACTTGTTCCCAGGACTTCGGAGTGAGCCAGGATGGGAAACTGTTGCCTGCTCTTCGAAGCACGTGTGATGGTTTGGCAGGGGCAGATGGTGACGAATGCAGACAATAAACAAGCATCAATCAATTGTATTATTGATATTGAAAGCAGTTTCTTTTTCTTTGAAGATGTAGATGCTAACAGTAGAACTGAAACACAATTAGCCAATTAGCAGCCACTCTGTAGCTGCCTTACCCACTCTCAGCAACAGGAGCCAGGTCACTGGCAGAGCCAAGGGGAGCAGTGGGCTCACCAACAGTTTGCTCACCTCAGGAGTGTGGCATTTTGGTGAGCTGACTACATTTGTTCAGCTGGCCCAACCCTTCATCCCAACTCCTCCTTGTGCCCTCCATGAACACCCTTTGCTGAAGTGAGGGCTGCCACACAAACTTGTTTTCTGACAGTTGCCATCACCTGGATCTTCTGCTTAACTGCAAGGCGTTCAGTTAAATGGTGTTCTAATGACATCCTACCAGGTTCAGCTTATCTCTGGATTTCTTTTCTAGCAATGGAACAGTCACTGCCCTGGCACCTTCCTCTGATTTAATACAGCTCAAGAAAAATAATGAAGGATGGAATTTACAGACTCACGGAATCACAGAATGGCCAGGGTTGGAAGGGACCTCAAGGATCATGAATCTCCAACCCCAAATTCATAGAATCATAGAATCTCCAAGGTTGGAAAAGACCTCCAAGGTCATCTGGTCCAACCATCCACGCACCACCAATATTTCCCCACTACACCACGTCCCTCAGTACCACATCTACACGGTGCTGGAGCACCTGCAGCTCAGGCTGCCCAGGGCCATCCGTGGCCTCGGGCACCTCCAGGGATGGGGCACCACAGCTCTGGGCAGTGCCAGCACCTCTCTGCCCTCTGAGTGAAGGATTTCCTCCCAATATCTGACCTAAATCTCCATTCTTTTAGCTTAAAGCCATTCCATGCTGTCCTATCACTATCAGACCATGTATAAAAGTCACTCCCCCTTCTGCTTATGAGCTCCTCATTACTGGAAGGCCTTCCTGCAGCCTTCCCTTCTCCAGGCTGAACGCCCCACAGCTTAGTGGAAGATAAGTGTTGATGTACTGACTTACCTAACTATGGGTTTATATCCTTTAAGTATCCTGGGCAATTTCTATAGGAATTTTTCTAGAATCTTCACAGATTTGCTTGCACATGGCTTTCCCTGGTGTTTAGAGAAGTTCTTCCAATTAAAGTTTGCACTGTGATTAGGATTGCTTGCATGGACTCTCAGCACAGCTGCTTGCTATTCGATGAGGTAACAAAACAATAAAGAAATACATGAGAGAGGCAGGATATGAGCTTTTATTAGGCAGCGGTTCATGTAATGACCTTGAACTGCCAAATCCTATGAAATAAATGGACAACTGCCAAGATGTTGGTAGAACATTTCAATATCCAGATGCTGGCTGGTCTGGCACAAGTTGTATTTGTCGTTTTTCACTGAAAACTGATGTCTGGTGAACCACAAAAAAACCCATCAGACTTGCTTTTATCCCTCTGCATTTCTTTATCTTCTAGCCATCATGGAAATGAGGATAATAGTTAAGACAATGGTTCCAGCAATTCCACCAACTGTCATTCCCAGGATGTTGCCGTGGACCTGCATGGACTGGCACCTCTCACCTGTGAAGAAGAAGGCTTGTCCTGAAGGGCACCTGGGAAAATAAGCACAGATTTATGTGGGTCAGGAGTTCTGTCCTGCCCTGCAGGCCCACCTTGAGATCCTCACACTGACTGTCCTGGATGAGCAGTTCCCATCAGATGGCTTCGCATTACAACAATCCCACTCTGTAGTGCAGTCAAGTTCCTACTGTTCTTTGTAATGTAGCGACTCAGACCCATGGGGTCTGTAGCTCTGTACACTTGCTAGCTGCACCATTCGGTTCAAAAGAAAGTCAAGACAAGCAGGGTGGAGATCTGTGATACCTGCAGCTCGCTCTCCCTTTCACATTCACACAGACTCCATCATTCTGGCAGGGGTTTGGATCACACGGGTCTTGCAGAGAAGGCAGCCAGCGCTGCATGGGCTCCATCTCCTCGGCTGCTCTCTTCTTTCTTTCTAAGATGTGGTCCTCTGAGACAGCAGATTGCTCGGACACAACGGGGACTTCGGTGTTATTGAGGTGAATTAGGTCTTTGAAAAACAGGAACAGAGGAGAAATATATCAGAAAACAGTGACTGACGTAATTATTGTTAGTTCATAGTTAGTACTCTTCACCCAGAGGAAGAAATAGTTAGGTCAGGGTGTCTAAGAAATAAACCTTCAGGAAACCGTTGCCACTTTCATTCCTTGGAATTCACAAGCACTGCAGTCAACATTGAAATTAACACACAAACACTTTTCAGTGTTGGTCCCCATTAGAAGAGAAGATGGCTCGGGGACAGGAGGTGGCAGCAATTTGAATGAGTGAGAAGAGAGAAAGGATCAGCCATTGCCATTTGCAAGGAGAATCAGAATGAAGGACTTTACCGTGGAATTCTGCAAAGATGATCAGGTTATCATTTTTCAGAAAGTTTCTTCGTCTCAGCTGGCTGTGGGATATGAAGCTGTTCCACCCCCAGTCTCTGGTTCTGTAGCAATTGCATGAGTCATCAAAGCTTCCATTAATGGATGGTCTCTCCCATATTAAGTTTCCATTTACACCTGCAAAGAGGATATGAATGACAAATAAAAAACCACAGAGCTCTGCAGCCTAAAACTATGACATCATTATTTTATGCATTGCAGTGTTCAGCAGGATTGATGCTGCAAAATCAAGTTCAGGGCTCAGGTGTCCCAACAAATCTCAGCAGGCTGACAAACAGTGGATGCCAACAGATGCTTAGAAGAGGCCTCTGAGTCTATGTGAAGGCACTGAAATTTCACAGCTCCCCTTTCACTGAGGACTGACAAAGTCCTCAGTTTTTAAGGTTTTTTTCATGGTTTAGTGTCTAGCTGATTTTGTTCTTTGCTATTGTTCTGTTCAACACATTCACACCTAAGGTTCAAAACCTCTTAGTGAAAAACTGTGTCCCAAACTTCCACTGAAAAACAGTGAAGAGGGATGGAGACTCATCTCCGGTATTTCATACTGTATTGCCTTCAGTATCGTTCTGTTCTTATTTCCATGATCACATCCACAAGGGATCCTGGGGCTGGACATGGAACCATCGTGCTGTGTGCTACGTAAACCTGGAGCTCTAGATACCCATGTGTGAAAGTCTTCAGTCTGTCAGGCCCAGCAAGATGGGCTTCAGATGCTGCAGACTGATCTCAGGCAGTTCAATTTAACCAAGTCCCCAAAATGTAATTTCAAATTATTATTGGATTGGATGCAATGGAATAAAGAACCCTACTGGCATTGCACCACAAATCATACACATCATCATGGTCACATTGCAGGTGCAATAGGAACTGCCAGCTCTTTGGCACAGGAGAACTCTCTACAAGTCTGTTATGAAGGGGTAGAGGTTTTAAACATAAGAGGATGGGTTTAGATTAGATACTAGGAAGAAAATCTGTACTCAGAGGGCAGTGAAGGCCTGGCACTGCCCAGAGCTGTGGTGCCCATCCCTGGAGGTGCCCGAGGCCATGGATGGGCCCTGGGCAGCCTGGCCGAGTGAGAGTGTCCCTGCCTGTGGGAGAGAGCTGGACTAGGTGGCCTGTAATGTCCCTTCCAACTCAAAGCATTCTATAGGTTCTATGATTCTATTTAGGTAGATACACAAGTGATTGTTCATCACTTTCCACACTATGCATCACTTTTCACATGAGATGAACTTTTGAAGACAGGGATTCTGATCCATAAAAATGTCCCAAATTGGAAAATGAAGCCAGAATTGTCCAGCTGTGAGCCCTGCTCTGTCCTCTGTCCTCCTTGGCTTTCATTTTCACCATTTCTCCGGGCAAACACACTTACTCTGGTCTGTGCTTGTGGTGAAGCTTCTGCTGGCAGACATCCTCTGCAGCACGTTAGGGTCCTGGTCGAGCACTGTGAGCATGGCTTGGCGATTCAGAGCTGGCCACTCCAGGACAGCATCATTCTCTCCACTGCACAAGTGGAAGGCAACGCGGGTGTAGCCACTGCTACTGGACTGGGGGTACAAACTTATGCCATAAGCATAACCCTCGGGGCTGTAAAACCGAGGGCTCTGAATGACGCCACTTGACGCACTTTCCAGAATCTGACTGAAATTCCGAACGATCCACACCGCTGTGGGACAGGGGGTCTCTGTCAGTGTGACATCATCGACAATGATCCCACCAGAGGAAGAGCCGGGGTTGCCCTTTAGTCCTTGGAAGAGGTATCGGAACTTATTCTGAACATTGAGGGTTACGTGGGCGATTTTCCAGTCCTGGTCACTGTCCGCTTTTGTGAGAGGAAAACAAGACATTGCCACCAGCATCATTACATGACATCACGAAGGAGCTCATTCCTCATTATCTATCCCAGCTGCGTTTAGACAACCTGAGCTCTCAGAGAGTCACGAAGGCTAGAGATCTGAAGTTACTGTTATTGCTGTGCTGCTTTTACACCGCATCAACCAAACGCACTGGGCGCACTGTGGTAGGAACTCTTCACGCATTAGTGAATAGCAGGCTGTAGGATGAAGGGAGCATGCTAAATGCAAAGATATAGGAAGAGGATGGGAACCAATGAATCAGCATGTTAGAATTTACTGTTCTGGACACTTTTTCCAGAGCATTGTCCTTCCCTGCAAAATGCAGCAGCATTATGGAGGCAGATAATCACAGGTCTTGGGTACTGACAACATTGCATTGACAACTGCACAGCAATGCAGTGGGTGAATTCCCACTATGCAGCAAAACTACCCAAAGTGGGAACTCAATTCACACCTCCAGAGTTACAAGTAGTTTTTTTTAGTCACATGAAAAATCAGGCTGGGGGTGCTACTCTCCATGGATGAGCGCAGCTCTTTGCACCAGAGCAGACCAGTGGCAGATGATATTTTGGCCAGCAGAGGTCTAGCCAGTGGTCTCCAAAGGGTTTTGGGGCCCCTCCATTCACTAAGCATAACCTGACCACGATTTCAAAGGTAAATGTGCTTACCAAATCCTTAGCTGAACTGCAAGATACTGTCCTGGTAGCTTAAGGAAAATGTTCTGATTTCTGAGCCAAATTTTTCTCTCTCCAAATTCTGCGTCCTCCTCACGTTTATAGACTTACCCTGAAAGGTTTCAATTTTCCTCATCTTGCGAACGTTTCCAGTCCCATCATCTTCCTTAGTCCAGATGACCAGCTTGTCAGATGAGCTCCCTGACATCTTATAGAAGAACTGGAGGCACTGCTGAGTCCTCTTGGGATACAGGATTCGGGACTCCAGGACTGCCACCTCTTCTGCATTTCCAGAGCTGGTGTTGAAGTACATGAAATAGCCAGCATCTGTCAACAAAGCAGAGAGTATCACTCCCTCTTTCCAGCTTTCCAGCTGGTTGCATGGTGCACATGTCCAGTAAACATTCTGGGTAGCCTTGGGTAGGAACAAGGCTGGTAGTTCAGGATGTACGTGGGACTCCAGGCAGCTTCTGTCCATTCTGCATCAGCTGGTCTAGGCTGGATACTTCAGGAATGTGTTCCATGCTGACTGCAGGTAACCAGCAGATGTTTTTTCACTTGATTTGTATTGAAGATAATACAAAGATGAGGTTTTACAGGTCGTATCCTGTATTACCTTTGGTGGCTGGGTCATGTAGGGGGAACAGCCTCCTCCTATTTACAGCAAGCCAAGTTTTGCCTTTTTCAGAGTACAGCTGAATGTGCTTTAGGCTAGGATTTCTTCACCCTTTGCTTAGACAATACTTAGCACCAAAACCACTTTTTCTTTCTTTAAGGTCTATAGAAGCTTTCCCCATCTAAAGAACAAGAAATCAGAACCTTGCTTTTCAGAAATGTTTGTATTTAGTCTTTATTCTCACTCATAAGTGTGAACCCTGTAACTCTCATTGAGGATGACTCTGCTCTGTTTGGAATGTTGGAAAGAAAATAATGCTCAGATTCTTTTTTTTATCACAAAAACTTTGTAACTTTCTTCTGCTTCCAGAGCCAGCACTCCTCAAGCTTAACTTACTATTTGCTTTCCAAACATGTTTATTATTTGCTTTGCAATCACATTTATGGTTGGCTTATAAAGTGCTATTCCATTCTTATCATGCAGCAACATAACTCTTACTCAGACTTTGGAAGCTGCAGTAAATCCTTTTCCAGATTGTATTAAAAGTTAACATTGTTCTTTGTCCTCTTTTATAGTGCTGATGTGGAAAAACATTCAACTATGCCAAAAAAAGCTTAACAAGAGCACTAATGCAAACATAAACTCAGACCCACAGTGCCAAGTCAAGTGCAAGGAAAAAGGGCATTTTGTTTAGCTTGAAGTTATTACAGCGAGGTTTGCTGGGCAGTCTCCTAAACATGGTGGTTTAAGAATGTATTTTCAGAATAGCCAGCGCTGGGTTTTCTGAAGGGCTGAGTGCAGTGACTGGGTCAGAGAAGTTGCTAAATGTGTTTGCATTTATAGCACAGGTGTGCAAAAGTGACCGTCACCCCAGTAACCCCTGCCCGTAGCAAAGGGTTCTGATGTCGCTTTTTACCTGTACAGCGCCCAGAAAGTGTGTGGTCCGTGTCTCCTGTAGGACTGCTCTGTTGGTGGACCCAATCTAGGTCATCTCTGGTGCTCTGAATCATGCCGCAGATATTTTCATTCTCAAAGGAACACTGATCCAAGAGGGTGAGAGTCGAAGCTGAGGAGAAGATGCACACGTCATTACCTCCAAAGTCTTACTGAAAACAAAACCGAGGTCCTCCTGAAGTGGAGGCTTCTGATGGCCGACCCACAGGGATGGCAGCTCCCTGCTGACAGCCACACCTGGCGACAATATCTTCAGCTGGATCAGCAATCAGATAAATGGAGTGTCAGACTCCAGAATCACGCAACCCAAGGTGCAAAACAATCTAATTGAGACTGAATGCCGGGGAAAAGAGAACAAAGTACATTGCCTTCACCTCCTAACAGAGATGTGAGGAAACTGCCCACACATCAGCAGAAAACAACCATGTCTCTAAGCCCCTGTGAGCGTCATGGGAGAACAGGGGGGAATGGCTCAGCTTCTGTTGCCTGATTCGACTCTTCCAAGGAAGCAGCCAGCAGAGCCAAAGAGAGGGATGAGGAGGGAATGCACATTCTGGGTGTCAGCACCACAGGCCCTCTCTGATACTATTCCAAGAGTATCTGAGAAGAATTGCTGTGTTTTTTAGACATCAGGCTCAAGTACGGATAGGCTGCAATGTCTGAATCGGGACTTACTGCAGTTATACATGCGATTAAGTCTTTCCAGGTCAATGTCGCTGAAATCCAGACGCTGCCCAATGATGTCATTAAACGCTGGGATCTTTGTTGTGATCGTGGGGATGCTGTCATTTTTGTTAAAGGAAAACGGTGCGTAGTGCATCACTGACTCGTAGTCGTAGGGCGTGTTCAGGTCAGTGATGTAGCTGTCATCGTACTTGTTGAAGTTGTGCTCTCTGCCTGGAAGGAAATGGAAAAGTGCTTCATCACAGAGTTCAGTAGCCCTTGGATAGAGCTTTCTGGTGCAAAATGATGTACATGAAAACAATTGCTGAGTGACAAAAGGCTCAAGTTTAACAAGATTTGTTCAGGAACTAATTTTTACAACACAGCATTGTCTTTAGATTCCATTTCTGCATCCCCATGTGACTTCAGGGGCTTCAAAATCAAATATCCCTGAGCAGTAAATACTGATATGTAGGAGATCAGATTGCATGGTCTCACGGTAAGCATCCTGACAGACTAAACCTGAGGATTAGTGTGCTCCATTCCAGAGCCTGTGAATACTGATGCAAAAGTTTCCCAGTGCATATGATGGCATATAAACAAGGAGGAATCCTGGAGCCCTTCGCTTTTTAAGATGACAGGAATGAATGACAGCCCTGGATTGTCCCCAGGCTCCACCCTGGACTGGTGATATTGCTCTGATGTTGCTAGAGAAGAGTCTTTTGGAAACATGCTTCTAGAAGTTTCTGCAATCATTAGTTTCTTAGAGAAGGAGGTTTTTGCAGTGACGGAAGGAGGGAGCCATGTCACACCTTTCCGTATGGAGGCAAAGGGAGATTCCCACCCTGTCCAGCTACGAGTAATACTGTCAAAATATTTGGCACTGTTCCTCAGAGGAAGACCAACACATGACTGCCTTCAGGGGATAACCACAGCTTCTGTCTGTGAAGGCTGCTCTTCCTCATGACTCTGTCCTAAGCACAAAGGTCTCCAGTCCAAGGCTTGAGGTTATGTAAGAACTTGGATTGATGTTCTTCAGATACTTGAACTGCAGTTTTTATCAAAAAAATGATGGGAACCTTGCTAATTACATGCTATCACTTTTTATAGCTAGAGGCAAAACCTTGGCAGTACACAGGCAGGTGCAATAATGCTGCTTTTCATACCATTGCTGGGCATTTATGTTCTATGAGATACACGTTTTACACATGGGCAGATGACATATGGCCCCAAACTTCTCATTTTTCCAAAAAAAAGCCTGATTGACTCTATAGGGCACACCCAATCCAAGGTGGAAGCTACATGTTACAGTCCTTCTGCAGGGCTGTGTAGCGTCCATATTCCCTACACACAGAATGGCAAAGTCCAAAACAAACAATGTTGGCAAATTAACCTTTCTATTCCATCTCCAATAAGTTGTCTTTTCAAATGGCTTCAGTTGAAGTTTTCTACTTAATAAATTTCCCTCATTGGAAAATGAGATTTTATAGCATGGATAGCAATGTACAGAATATGGATAGGGCTTGGACTATAGATTTTTATATATATATATATATTTATATTTATATATAGTTCCAGTTTCTGGAAATCTGGATGTGTGAGTAGAAACCTTTTCAGATTCTGAGAACTTTCATTACAGAAGAGCCAGATGCTGAGCAGTTTGCACTTTACAAATCTGACTGGAAGTTCCCAACCAACCTGTAAGGATTTCATCCCACCAGATGGTCACGTAGTCATCGCGATCCATCCTCGACTGCTCGTGGTAGAACCCCAAAGCATGCAGGATCTCGTGTTCCACGATTGCTTTGTGGTCACACCCTGACCCAATGGAGAGGTTCTGCCCATTCTTCAGGTCCCCCACCATGGACCAACACCTGAGAAAGAGAAAGATCTTACCATCTGCAATTAGTTTTCTTCTTTGTCTTTATGTCCGCTTGCTGCATTTAAATATATATATATTTAAAAGAAAGGTTTAAGTATAAAATGATTACTATAAATCATTCCTTATGTGCTGATCAAGCTCCTTTGGTGCTTACCAGATGCTCTACTCTGAAGGCAGACTAAGCCTCAAACTAAGCTGTCATTTACATGAGGCAGGTGTTTTACACACCCCCCATTTTAGGCAAGGTCACACTTGATTTTTGAGATCCGCAGAAGTTTTGTCCCATATCAGTTGTCATTTTGCCAAGAAATATCACACATGCATAGAACTGCAAGCTCATCATAATGCTGAACTCTCTGTTCTCTGGCAAGGCTGGATGTGGCTCTGGGCAGCCTGGGCTGCTGGTTGTTGACCTGCACACAGCAGGGGGTTGGGACTGGAGGAGCGCTGTGGTTCTTTTCAGCCCAGATGCCCATTTCACCCTGAACATCCCCTGCAGCCAACAGAGCAAGGCAGCCAGCTTCCAAGCCCCAGGATGAGGTCCTTTCTCGGTGACCTCTTTCTCTACCACAACCAGCTCACAAAGAACTGCTGGACTGCTGCAGTTGGATGGAATGAATTCTCCTTGGTTCCACACAGAAGAAACAAGCAGAAGTCAATGGTCCCTTACCCGCTTTCTTTTATGAAGAATATGTAGCTTGCCTCTCCTTCATATGGCTTGAAATCCACGCAGGACTTAAGGCGGAACATTTCAAGTGCCTGGAGAATGACTCCTTTGGCGTTCAGATCTGGAGAACATATGTGAGCAGAGCATCTTTAGCACCCAGGGGTGGTTCGGCCCAGAGAGGTAATGCACATGGTTGATGTGTGGGACCGAAAGGAAAATGAATGAAAACAGAACTGAACTGAATTTAATTAAACTACGTTTTGTTACGACAGCTGTAGGAGAAAGAAGGGAGTTGATGCAAAGGAGCAATCTGGTTGTTAGTGAATATCAATGGGAGAGAACCAGCTCTGCAAAAAGCAGATTTCTTATCGCGCTGATTCCAGTGCAAACAAATACTGGAGTTACAATATGAATAAAGTATTGGCATTACCTAAGTCATCACCTAGGATATAGGGAACAGGGAACTGCCATCTGTAGGTGTCGTCTCTTAAGGCATTTCGCTGGTTTTTCTGGAAAGAGAATGGACAGCTGGTGATACAGGTGCTGTGTACAGACAGGCTGATGTGTGCTAAAAATACAATTAGGGCAAACGCAAGCAATAAAGTTTCTGTAATTACTTACAGGAAGCAAGATATCACCCTGAAAAAGGTCCAATCCAGCAGCTGAAAAGCAATTTATTGAAAGGTAATGTAAATGGAATATCAAATAATCATTTTAACTCAAAAGCTGTATTTGAGCATACTCATCCAAGGTCATGTCCTCATGCATTTACAGGAAATAAAAGTCTATCCTCAGCTTCCACTCAGTATTTAATACTAAATGATGCGTGGCACAAATCTAGTGACAGCCATTATCCATATCATAGAATCACAGAATCACAGAATCACAGAATGGCCTGTGTTGGAAGGGACCTCAAGGATCACGAAGCTCCAGCCCCCTGTGCCATGCAGGGCCACCAACCTCCCCATTTCACAGCAGCCCAGGCTGCCCAGGGCCCCATCCAACCTGGCCTTGAACACCTCCAGGGATGGACGGGGCATCACAGCCTCTCTGGGCAGCTGTTCAGCACCTCACCACTCTCACAGCACACAACTTCCCCTGACATCCAACCTCCAGCTGCCCTCCCTCAACTCCAAACCATTTCCCCTTGTCCTGCTGCCATCTCCCCCTTCCAAGAGCTGACTCCCCTCCTGTCTGCAGGCTCCCTTGAGGCACTGCAGGCTGCACTGAGGTCACCCCGCAGCTTCTCTTCTCCATGCTGAACAAGCCCAGCTCCCTCAGCCTGTCTTTGTAGTGGAGGTGCTGCAGCCCCCTGCTCATCTCTGTGGCTCCTCTGGACCTTCTTCAAAAAATCTCATTTTACAGCCTCCTGCTCTCTGCCGGGCAGTGGCACCAGTCACACAATGGGACAATCCTCGAGAGGATGTACTCATATTGAGTAATGCATCAGGAGAAAGTGTTGCATGGTGCACCAGTGATGGATGTATGGAAATTTACATTATTGGAAATTAAAGAAATAATTAAAATAGAATACTGTATAACATGTTGTGTTGTGTCCTTGCCACTTTTATAGAAGCTCAAGCTAACATCCAAGCTATCAGCAAGCCTGTGAAACTTCAAAAATATCATAAACATATGAAGCAACTTTAAAGTGATGAAGGGTGATATTGTCTTGACACTAGGAGCCTGTCCAAACAAGAGGAGCAAAAGGCATCTGCATGCTTTGCTTACAGAGGGTTGCAGAATGTCTAGACAATAATTTTGTGTGGGAGAGACCTGAGAAATCAGCATTTTGTTTAATGTACAGCAGAGTGGAATGGAGAAGAATAGAGCAGAGTGGAGTAGAGTAGAACAGTTCAGTTGGAGGGGACCTACAGTGATCATCCACTCCAACTGCCTCATCACTTCAGGGCTAACCAAAAGTTAAGTGATATTATTGCAGGCTTTATCCAAACGCCTCTGGAACAGAGACAGGTATGGGCACCAACCACTTCTCCAGGAAGCCTGTGCCAGTGTTTGATCACACTCACAGCAAAGAAACTTTTCCCAGTATCTACTGTGAACCTCTCCTGGAGCATCTTTGTGCCATTCCTGGGCGTCCTGACATAGGATACTGGGGAGAAGGTACTGGTAGGCTCAGAACTGATGAAGAATTTAGCCATGAACTCACCTAAGTTTATGTCTGGAATGTCTCTGATTATCTCACTAGCATCATTTTCTCCATCTGCAAGATAGACAGAACGTCATGTGTTCAGATGTAGTGGCACACAGCAGGCAAAACAAAATGCTTCAAAACTCAAAGCAGTTCACAGAGTGCTTACCAGGCTCACTGGAGAGATGCTCAACCTGAAAGACAATAACACAGCCAGCATGAGGTATGGGGCATTTCTGCACTGAGAGGAGCCTGTAGAAATCAGGTTTCTACTTACAGAGACTGGAGTAGCACATGCATAACATAACAGGAGGGCCAGGCAGAGCAGGGAGCTGCGGGTGCCCATTTCTGCAGTGGACATGGAAGCTGGCTCCCCTCATCTCTGGCAATATATAGAGCATGCTGCTGAGCTTCCCACAGGCACCAGCCAACCAGCTGCCAGCTTTCCACCTTGGTAACTTTATCATAACATCATATCACCCCCCTTGATGACAGGCGATGGCATTGCTGCTGTCCTTTACCCAAGTCCACTTTGGAGGAATGTTAGAGAGGAATGTGATCACTCCCAGTTTCAGGCAGTGCAAGGTTCACATGGGCTTTGTGTCCCATCTCAGTTGGGCTCAAAGTTGCTGACTCCTTCCACTGTATTTATTGTCTGTCAGCATTACAATCTCAGCTGCACTGAATAAAAGCCACGTGCTCAAATAGAATTATTGAGTTTATAGCACTCTGGTGACTTGACAATTTCAGCTGGTGTTTCTCTCCATTAATAATTAACATTATATCGCAAAGATTAGAAATAAGAGAGATACAATTACAGAGGCACTGACAGCCTTCCCATGGCCAATGCACCCCAGGACACACAGCTCCATGCACAACATGGCTCTGCCCACCAGAAACAGCCACGGCCATCGGGACCCAGAAGTCCTCCTCCTCAGGGCTGATCTCGGCCTGTTCTTGGCCCAGCCTGTGTCTGTGCTTGGGATTGTCCCAGCCGTTTGCACCTGGCCGTGCTGAACTTCCCGAGGTTCACACCGGCCCACCTCCCCAGCCTGTTGGGGGCCCTCTGGATGGCATCTCTTCCTTCCAGCATGCAGAACACAGCTCAGCTTAGTGTCACCTACAGACATACAGAGTGTGCTTCTCCAGGAACAGCTGCCCAGAGAGGCTGTGATGCCCCGTCCATCCCTGGAGGTGTTCAAGGCCAGGTTGGATGGGGCCCTGGGCAGCCTGGGCTGCTATGAAATGGGGAGGTTGGTGGCCCTGCCTGTGGCGGGTTGAAGCTTCATGATTCTTGAGGTCATAGAATCACAGAATCACAAGGTTGGAAACAACCTGTAAGACCATCGAGTCCAACCGCCCTCCCATCACCACTGCTATCACCAGCACTAAACCAGACCTCGCAGCTCCTCATCCAGGCACCTCTTGAACACTGCCAGGGATGGAGACTCCACCACCTCCCTGTGCAGCCATTGCAGTGCCTGACCACTGAGAGAAAAAGTTCTTCCTTACGTCCAACCTAAACCTCCTCTGGTACAACTTCCGGCCATTTCCTCGGGTCCTGTTTGTTGCCTGGGAGAAGAGGCCAGACCCCTCCTCACCACAGCCTCCCTTCAGGAGGTTGCAGAGTGCAGTGAGGTCTCCCCTGAGCTCCTCTTCTCACACTCAACAATCCCAGCTCCCTCAGCCGCTCCTCATCAGTCCTGTGCTCCAGACCCCCTCACCATTTCGTTGCCCTTCTCTGCACACGTTGCAGGGCCTCAACATCTTTCCTGCAGTGAGGGGCCCAAAACTGAACACAGCACTCGAGGTGCGGCCTCACCAGTGCTGAGTACAGGGGATGCTCACCTCCCTGCTCCTGCTGGCCATTTCTAATGCAGGTCAGGATGCCGTTGGCCCTCTTGGCCTCCTGAGCAACCCAAGACATTCTATGATTCCATAAGGCAACAGCTCCAGGCAGCACCTGGGAATGAGTGCTCTGGGCTTGAGAAAGTCGTGATGGTCATGGGAGGGAAGGGAAATCCTGGGACAGCATCCTGGGAAGTGAAAGACTGGTGCTCCTGGCTAAGTGAGGCTGGTCAGATGCCTCAGACACATGCTGGGTTTTGGTGACATAATATATTTTATCTGTCAGGATGTCTGCTTGCACCTATAGCAGAGGGGTTGAGAGCACTTCAAGGAACCAGGACTTCATTTGTATCAAAGGAGTGAGACTCAACCTGTGCCAGGCTCCTGTGAAGTCCTCGGCTGATGGCTGCCTGAAGCCCTGTGCCCATCTGGGAACCAGTTTGAGAGCATCGCCTCTGTGCCAAATTCTGCTCTCATGGCTGCCAATGCTGGCACTGCTCAGCTGAAGCCAAAGATTCCAGGATTCTATGATTCTATGAAGGTTAGATTTGCACTAGGCACTTGATACAACTTTCATATGGTAAACCATGACAGTGTTGTCTTCCATCAACATTTGCCAGCACTTCTTATACAAAAAAACATTTCCATATATCTGTAGCTGTGTGCAGCCTCTCCATTCTCCCAACATTTCCAGTTCCATCATTTTCCTTAACCAGCTGATCTCATGGACTTCCATTTAACCTGTGGAAAAACATGAGGCGTTTTTACACCATCCTTGGAGGAAGGATGTAAGAGTCCAGTAGAGCTGGCTGAGCAGCTGTTGTATCTAAGCTGTATCAGTGCTGTATCTAAGCACATAAAATACCCTTATCTGGGAAGCACAGAAAAGTGTTGTGATAACAGTTTTGATCCATTCATCTTTAGTGCGGTTCGACTGGGCAGAGCTAGGAAGTTACTTTCAGAAAAAAGAATTCAATATAACAGAATTTTTGCTATAAAAATATATATAAAAAATAAATCAATACCAATGAAAATGCATCAAAATGTGACTTGAAAAACTAGTGTTCAGCTGCTCAGATAGGGAACATATTCTATGCCATTATTTAGAAATGAAGTGCAAACCTGGGACTTCCAATCCTGTAAACATGCCCATGTGAGTGGATGCATTCAGCAGGTCCTGTCAGACCCAGGCCTTGGTTCTGTGGCTCTCCCTGGAAGCTGTTCCCAGTAAGTCTTCCATGGAGAGACCCGGCTACCTCACAGACACACAGACACAGACAGACACAGACACAGACAGACACAGACACAGACAGACACAGACAGACACAGACACAGACAGACACAGACAGACACAGACAGGCACAGACAGACACAGACACAGACTTCTTTGCCTCCCTCAATGTGTAGGGAATAGATTAGCATCCAGCCACCACAGCTTTGTACCAATCCATCCCTACTCGTGTTAATGTATTTAAAGTAACTGTTTCCTCTTTCACATTTGGACTGTGAATTCATCTATGGGGCAGGGTGGTACCTCATGTGGTACCTCCACATTTAATACTAGGCCAGCTGCCCAGCGCCCAATCTGGGCCTTAAATGTGACCCTGGATGGGGCCCTGGGCAGCCTGGGCTGCTATGAAATGGGGAGGTTGGTGGCCCTGCCTGTGGTGAGGGTTTGGAGCTTCATGATCCTTGAGGTCCCTTCCAACCCAGGCCGTTCTGTGATTCTATGATTCCTTTTGACCTGTCCATCCCGCTCAAGTGACTTCCTTTTCTGTTTGGTGTGAAACTCAGCTTCCTATTTGTACAGCCCTGGACTGGGTGCTTGTAATAACTTATTTATCTCTGTGTGTCTTCCTTTTCACATCTATAAAAAGCACGGTGAAGTCTAATGACCATCAAAAACCAAAAAAAACCAACAAAAATCTGCGCAGTTACCCACCAAAGCATGGCCTCCATCCCCCTTCTGCCAACATGGCCCCGCTCAGCACCATCTGTCTGCTTTGCACCACCCCATGGATACTAATATATCCTAAGAGCTGCAGCCCAAGAAGGTGAGGCTCAAAGCTGCCAGGAATGGGGTAATGTCTTTTATGTCTGTCAGTATCAAGTCAGAGCTTCCCTGTTAACCCCATCCCAGAATGCTTCCATGCTGTATTCAGGAATATTCAGGAAATAGGTTCTTAGTACAAATGAAAACAACAGAGAGTTGCACATCTCTGTCACCACTCATAAATGATGTTTTTTCCCCAAAGAGCCATATCATCTCTTCTCCCCACTCTCAGCTGAGTACGTCCTTGTGTGAACCACCTCAGCCTCTGCTCACCAGTCCTCCCAGTCAGACACCCATCACCTCTCTCAGGCTGTCAGGATGAGGTTCTGTGGCCCATTTCTCATGTCAGGGTGTAAATCATGAGTAGTTCTGCTGAAGTCAGTGGGAACATTCACATTTGTGGTGACAGTAAGTCAGTACTGTGCAATGGCTGCAGTACTGCCATTCCTGTTTTGCTTGTGAAGCTGGGAAGCACGTTTTTCCCCATTCATGCTCCCCACTTGTCTTATCAAACATTGCAAATGCAGAACAAGGAACTCGAAATGCACTGACTTCAGAAATTCTAATTCCAGACTCCTACAGCTTGAAGATTTTACCATGAACAGCATGAGATCATCATCCAGGTAGGAAATGGTTACCATTAGTTAATCTTAAAGGAAAATCTGTGAGAACAAAAGCAATTTGTGACTCCCAATTCACTCAGATGGTATTCCATAATGAAATGGCCATTCGGTCACCATGGAGCTTGCTGCTGCATAACAGCTATCTTTTCCTTTAGGACTGCAGGAGGATCCCAAGGGTGCAGTGCTTCTGCTCCTCTCATGTGACCCCATCTGTGTTACCATGAAGGCTGGGGAAGGATTTTCAAATACATGTGTGAGAAGGTGAGCTTACTGCTGATGTACACGGCTTTCAGCCTCAGTAGAACAGCCCTGCAGAAATCCAACCTTTGCCCAACAATCTCAGAAAATTCAGGAAGTTTTGCTGTGGTGGAAGGGGTGTTGTAACTGGTGTTGAAAGAATACGGCCCATAGTGCAGGGCTGACTCATTACCATATGGGGTATTGAGATCATCAAGGAAACGATCACTGTTTGGCAGAGCTTTGTGCAAACCCCAGACAAAAAATCAGACGTTTGTGATTAGGCGAGACCAAAATAAAGCTCAGTGCACAACGCCCCTTCAGAATGCCTCACCACGGCTCAGCAACGGTCTGGGTGTCAGCAAGTTGGCAACCCCTCTTAAGAGAAGCCATTCTAATGCTACAAAAAGGGGCATGCTTCTACTGATAATTCTCAGGCATGTCAGAGCTGCATTGCACCTCCCATTCATCCCACAGTATGTCATCCTAACTGGATGGTAAAAAATCCTAAGGCACTGGAATGGGCTGCCCAGGGAGGTGGTGGAGTCCCCATCCCTGGCTGTGTTTCAAACCGTTTGGATGTGGTGCTCAGGGCCATGATTTAGCGGAGGGCTGGTAGAGTTGGGCTGGGATGGTTGGGCTGCGGTTGGACTCCATCATCTTTAAGGGCTTTTCAACCTGAGCTGTTCTATCACTCTATGATTCTATGATTCTAAATCCTAGGGATAGGTCAGAGCCATCAGGAGAGAGCATCACTTTGCTTGATAAACTGAGGGCTGGGAAAGGAAAGCAGGTTTTGCACATCCAGGGCATCGCTCAGAGCTTTTGGCAAGTTGCTGTGTGTTCTCAGCTCCTGAGTAAAGTCTGAACAATTTAGATGTGGAAACCAGTAGTAACGCAGTGTTAAAATCTTACAGAGCTTTCCTGTATTTACCAGCTCCAAACTCAAACTTTAAAGTAGTCCCTGCAATAAGATGGAAACCAGAAAACAGAATGTTCTCACTGTTCTCATTTCTAATTCATAGAACCACAGAATCCCAGCATGGCCTGGGTTGCAAAGGCCCACAGCGCTCCTCCAGCCCCAACCCCTGCTGTGTGCAGGTCGCCAACCAGCAGCCCAGGCTGCCCAGAGCCACATCCAGCCTGGCCTTGAATGCCTGCAGGGATGGGGCATCCACAGCCTCCTTGGGCAACCTGTGCCAGTGCCTCACCACCCTCTGGGGGAAAAAATTTCTTTGCATTTCCCTGCAGCCTGTGCTGAGCTGGGGCTGTTATGAAGAGAGAACGCCTGAAGGGTGCAGCAGAGCAACACGTGGGTTCCTGCAATCATGATTTCCTGCCCTGGTAATCCAGAGATCTCGGCCAGACTGAATGATGTCGCTTAAATCGGCCCAGTCAGCGTCGAGCTCCTCTCTGGCGCTGCACCTGGCAGCCAGGAGTGCTGGAGCACCGTCACACCAATGGCAAGGTGTGTCACTCTGTTTGGCCAACAGCAGCACAGCATGAGCAGAGCAGATCTGGACAGTTAATGTTACAACATCAGCCCAGAGAGCTGCACAAAATCAGAGTACATCCAGTGCAAGCAATGCCATGCTACCACAACAGAAGTGCTTATCACCCATCCTTCAGACACGATGCGGGGAATGGGGAAGTGACATCTGAAGGAGCTCCTTCTCACAGCAGCTGCTTCTCTCCTGCTGTTGCTGAAGCAAACTTAACCTGTGTTAACATTTGAGCCTTACCAACACTCTCACTGGTGTTTGTTTACAGCTGCAGCACTTTCCAGTATGATCACACTGAAAATAACTTTCTGATGCAGGCAGCAGAAGAGCCGATGAGCAGAGATGTGCTGCTGGACCTGCTGTCACTGACAAGGAAGGGCTGGTTGGGGAAGGGACAGCTGGGAGCAGTTTGGGATGCAGCAGTGATGAGATGGAGTTCAGAAACAAGGCAATAATGACCAGGCAACCCGGAATGCAGGTGTGCCAGTTGTGAATTTTTCTGTTCCGGGGAAAATGTGGGTCCACTACTGGATGGG
Organism: Centrocercus urophasianus; assembly: GCF_019232065.1. NCBI lineage: Eukaryota > Metazoa > Chordata > Aves > Galliformes > Phasianidae > Centrocercus > Centrocercus urophasianus. The sequence continues at coordinate 953,811 of NW_024884966.1, forward strand.
GATCTGCAGAGGTCCTTTCCAACCCCTACTGTTCTGTGATTCTGTGTGTAACACCTTCAAAAAGCAGCCTTTCTGTTTCTGAAATGAGATAAACATCAATTTAGGCTGTGTGACATACCAAGAACTACAGGATGTTTTTCTGAAAGACCGCACCACCTCCCCAGCCAGCGCATCTCTCCTTAACCAGTGAGTGCCCAAACACACTGCAAACAGCCATCAGCACACTGCAGCGCACCAGTCCTGTCTGCTCCAAAGGGGCATTTGGGGCTGAATGAGGATTTCCAGAACGATTTCATAACATTTGCCCCAAGGAAGTTTCACCATTTTCCCCAGCCACGTATCCTGCAACCACCATGGGCTTCAAGCATCGCAGTAGGTGTTTATGTGGAGTGGGGTGTGGGCAGAAGTTACACATCTGATAGTGCCCCACGGCTTGGCTAACCTGGGCTGCTCACCGGGCATTCTCTTGTGATCCAAGGGGAAAGGCAGTGGTCATGGAGACAGGAGTCCATTCCAGCTTCAAACACCTAAGCCAGAACTAAGCTCAGACTCAAGCCATTAAGCCTAAATGCATGCCCTGTAGTACCTGTGTATGTGCTGTGTGTCTCAGGCCCAGTACTGCTGTGCATCCATCCCACTGCTTAAACAGAGGTACCCAGTGCCATCTGAGATTGTCCAGGGGTAAAATACCCACATAGGCTGGTAGATAATGAAGCCTGGGAGATCCCTTCCCATTCTAGAGTTGTGTCAGAGGAGATGGATATGGACTGGCAACAGACAGCTGTGTTTTAAGCAGCTGATCTACATCTGTGCTTAAAAAACACAGCATATGAGACCCTTATTTTGTACTTTCGTTTTTCAATGCCGAACTCCCCATGTGGAGCTGAGAGGGTCCCAGCCACTGTATGCTAGTGTAACATCTTTATTTACTGCCCTTGTTCAGGCATTGTCCCAGCACAGACAGTTCATTTACAGACCTTTCTATATATATATATTTTAATGGAAATAGAACCATAGAATCCCAGCATGGCCTGGGTTGCAAAGGCCCACAGCGCTCCTCCAGCTCCAACCCCCTGCTGTGTGCAGGTCACCAACCAGCAGCCCAGGCTGCCCAGAGCCACATCCAGCCTGGCCTTGAATGCCTGCAGGGATGGGGCATCCACAGCCTCCTTGGGCAACCTGTGCCAGTGCCTCACCACCCTCTGCATGAAAAACTTCCTCCCCAAAAATGATTCATGTTCTCCCCACAGATGTATGAAGAGAAGACAAAAAATCTGCTCTGTCAGCACAGTGAGACAACATGCCCCAGAACATAAAGCAGATCACAGCCGCTGCCAGGAAATGAGACTGTCCCAGGGTAAAATGTCACTGAAGCCCTGGGGTAGAACTGAAGGTGCTTAAGATTCATATCTTGGCCACCAGTTGTGTGAAACCAAGCAGCTTCCTTCAGATGAGCACAAACCGGAAAGCAGAAGCTGAATGAGAGCTGCTGCCGAGGGCTCTGTGAACTGTGTCGCATAAGAATGTGGTGTTGGTGTGGGTTTGGTTCAGCCCAGAGGATGCTCCCCCCTAGGAGCAGTTGAACAAGTTGAACTCAGCACTACGCTTACTGCCCTGACTTCCCTGAGCTTTCTTCAGCCATGTCCTTTCTCAGCTGCCTGCATCCTCCTGCTCAGCTACCCAAACAAGTCACACACCCAGGTCAGTCACTGACACGGCTTGGTGTAATTCCCCACCTGATGACTGACAGTCTTCCAATAACCTGAAAACACTGCATCCTCACCTCTGGCTTCAAAAGAGTTTGGGGTCTGAAACGTAGACTGCACAGTTCCAAACTGGCAGATAATTGCAGTGCCAGCTCCTCATGGACCCAAGAAAGAACGTGAGGGCATGGATGGGAAAACCATAGAGGCACAGGAATCAGTGCTGTTAAGCAGCATCTCCTCCAGGAGTCCATTCCAGAGGTTGATCAGTGCCACCTGCCTGTGCACACAGCACGTCCTGCTCTGATCAGCCTTTGGAAGTACTGACAGGCAGAAATCATCAAAAAGGCACTGGAATGGGCTGCCCAGTGGTCACTGCCCTGGAGGTGCTTCAGAGCTGTGTGTAGGTGGTACTGAGGGATGTGGTTCGGTGGGAAATGGTGGTGCTGGTGAGGGTTGGGCTGCACGACCTTGGAGGTCTTCTTCAACAGGTCTGTGATTCTGTGATTCTGAAGCTGAACCTTGAAATGCTGAGCAGATAACAATCTTAAAGGACACAGCCATACACCGACCTGGCACACAGCCTGAATCACAGAATGGCCAGGGGTGGAAGGGACCTCAAGGATCACGAAGCTCCAACCCCCCTGTGCCATGCAGGGCCACCAACCTCCCCATTTCACAGCAGCCCAGGCTGCCCAGGGCCCCATCCAACCTGGCCTTGAACACCTCCAGGGATGGACGGGGCATCACAGCCTCTCTGGGCAGCTGTTCAGCACCTCACCACTCTCACAGCACAGAACTTTGACAGTGGCCTGCACGGCCATTTCATAGCCACTCTCAGTACAGGAACCCTTGTAGGAATCAGGAGCTATGGAACAGTTTAGGATTTCTATGACTTCTCCAGAGACAAACCCTGCTCCTCCTGTCTGCTCACATGCCCTCCAGCACCATCCTGAGTGATGCCAGCAGCTCTGGGACAGGAGCAGTGCTCTCTGCCAAAGAAAGGGCTTAGAGATGGCAGCTTGAGGGAATGCAAGGTCTGCTTACTGCATCACCAGCACAGAGTTACGGGAACGTGCTCTGTTGTTGAGATGAACCCCAAGCCTTCTGCACAGCATTTCAACATGCTAATGCTCTAACTAGTCCTTCGGTGACAAAAAATGCAAATAGGAGCTTGCAACAGTGATATTCAGGGAGAATTTATAGCCCCCAGGAAACAGGTGCAGAGAGGAAGAGCTGCCAGCTTCCTTCTCATAGCTAGATGGCAGGTTGTTGAGATTTACAGCACAGCATCAGCTGCCATCTGGTCGGTAACTGCTCTCAGCATGCCAGGCTCCTCTCAAACCCAAACCTAGAGGAACTTTGCCCGACAGAGTTTCACACAGCCTGCCTGTTATGAGCTGAAATTCAAATGCTGAAGGCTGACACCGCTGCTGGGTAAGGGGATACCTGGCACATTTACATCCCAGCACCTGCACTGCTCTGGGTGGGAGCAGCACTGAGGTCCCCCCCAGCCCTATAAAGCTCCATTTCCTCACACGGACACACATCCCAGCTAACCTCAGCTCCGGCACAGAAGAGCTGCCCCCGGTGCAGGATGGCAGAGCAGCACTGGTACAACAGAACTTTACCCGGTAACGCTTTCCTGGTCGTCTTCACCCTCCAGGTGCTGGCTGGCATGTGCATCAATTCCTTCCTTGTGGCTGCATCTTGCATGGAGTGGTTCAAAAAGAAAAGCATGAACTCTAATGAGAAGATCTTGCTGTTTCTGGGCGCCTTCAGGTTTTGGTACTTGTGCACCTCATGGATATACCTCTTTATTTCAATGTTATTTCCCCAGCATCTTTTAGGCACAGGCATGCCTCTCGCCTTTGCAATTTTTCTGTGCTTTTTAAATTCTTCCAACTTTTGGACTTCTTCCTGCCTCTATGCTTTTTACTGTATAAAAATCGCAAATTTCAGGCACCGTTTCTTCACCTACCTGAAAGCCAAAATCGACAGGATTGTGCCATGGCTGCTGCTGAGCTCTGTGGTTCTGTCCCTGCTCAACTGCAGCCCTTTCCTCAAAGTTACTGATGAAAAGAACATCAATTTCACCAACCACGGGATTTTCTGGGAAGTGAACAAAGAAATAAGGGAACATTTTCGCACTATAGTTTTTATCTGCACACTTGGGTTTTCCATGGCGTTCATAATGGTAACCTGCTCTGCCTTCCTCCTCCTCTTCTCCCTCTGCAGACACAAGCACAGGATGCAGACCAGCTCTGCCAGGAGCCTCAGCATGGACGCCCACATCAAAGCCATGAAATCCCTTCTGTCCTTCTTCTTCTTCTACTGCATTAATTACATCATCTTGATGTCAACAGTGTATTACAACAATAACAATAACCTCCTGACGTTACTCCTTTTGGTCCTTCAATACGCTTTTCCAGTCGTTCATTCCCTTATTCTCATTTTTAGCAATCCCAAACTGGAAAGGATAGTGCTAAGGTTTCTGCCTTGTGCAAAGTGCAAGGACTGCACCAGGCAGCCCACCAAAACATCGACGCTTTGTTCTTCAGTTCAGGTCCTGCCATCTCCAACGGAGTCCTCAGCACACTGCGGGTGATACAGGTCTTCTACCTTCTCCTTTTAAAGTAAAACAAATCACTGAATAAAGTTCTTGTGAATTGAATTAATTATTGTTATCACTTGATCTGAGTAATTCTTTGAGATAAGCTATTGTCAGTAGCCAAGCAATGCGGTCCTGTGATTTGGTGACACTTCCATCTGCTGCTGCCATGTTACTAGGCCTGGTTCCAGCAGTGGACTCTGGCTCTGTAAAACACTCAGGAATCACAGAACAGGCTGCCCAAGGAGGCTGTGGATGCCCCATCCCTGCAGGCATTCAAGGCCAGGCTGGATGTGGCTCTGGGCAGCCTGGGCTGCTGGTTGGCGACCTGCACACAGCAGGGGTTGGGACTGGATGAGCATTGTGCTCCTTTGCATCCCAGGCTGTTCTGGGATTCTATGAATCACAGAATCACCAAGGTTGGGAAAGACCTCCAAAATCATCCAGTCCAACCATCCACCCACCACTAATATCACCCTATTAAACATGTCCCTTATTACCACACCTAAATGTTTTTTACATTGTGAATGTGTTTTACATTTAGGAAAACGAGTAACGGGTCCCACAGCCCCACAGCAGGGCACAGTGAGCCCAGCAGCAGCCAGTTGGTGCTGCAGCCCATGCAGAGCCAATGCTGAAGCTTATTCCGAAAGGATGCAGCCAGGCAGGGGCCAACACTGGAGCAGGGGAGGTGTGAGGAGGCGTGAGCCCCACTGCCCACCCCTGTGTCACTCAGAGGGGAGGAGGTCAAAGAGCTGGGAATGAAGGGGGAAAGTTGAGCCTGGGAAGAGGGGTGACATGTGGAAAGGTATTTTAGTTTCGTCTTTGTTTATCGCTATCCCACTCTGTTTTCTTAATGGCAATAAATCAATTTTCCCAAGGCCAACATTTATTGTCAGTGGTTGCAATTGATCTCCCTGCTGTTATCTCAATCCAGGTGCTCTTCCATCCCATTTTTTTCCCCCGGGCTGCAATGAAGGGGCACTGGGAGAGAGCAGAGCAGGAGTCTGCCAGCAGCCATGCAACTGGCTACACAGCAAACAGATCCAGCACAGAGCAGAACCTGAATCGTTCATGGCTTTGACCAGATCAGGTCCAGATGAGCTGCCAAACTCTGCTGGGTCCCACTCTGCCAATGGGACATGCTATGCACCAGCCACATGCCCTGAGAGAGGCAGGTCTTCAGTGCCATCTGGACCCCCTTGCTGCTACATGACGCTCACAGAACAGACACCATAGCTCCCTTCCTTCCCTGCTTGTGCTCCTGTAGTTGCTGCTTTAGCACAACGCTTTCACAAAAGGCCCCATTATGCTCCTTGCTCCTGATAAGCTGTGTCACATCACCCCTCAGCAGGAGCAGCTCTGTCCCACTGCAGGGAAAAGAGAGGCAGCAGTAAGGCTATGAACCCCTAGACCCCCAGGTGGCTTGGGGCTGGAAGCAAACACAGAAAGGGCACTGGCATCACCACAGTGATGTCCCTGAGCCAGTTGGGAACAAAAGGATTTCACTCCCATGCAACATGGGTGAGTGCAGTGAATTTCATTTCTATACATTTGCATATAATTAGGTGAATTAGAGCATTTGTATATTTAAGCACCTTCTGCAATATTCATAAAGTTCTTTATGGAGAGAGTGGTGAGGTGCTGGAACAGCTGCCCAGAGAGGCTGTGATGCCCCGTCCATCCCTGGAGGTGTTCAAGGCCAGGTTGGATGGGGCCCTGGGCAGCCTGGGCTGCTATGAAATGGGGAGGTTGGTGGCCCTGCATGGCACAGGGGGGTTGGAGCTTCGTGATCCTTGGAGTCCCTTCCAACCCAAACCATTCTGTGATTCTGATATTTGAGACCTGATGCATACAGGGCAGGCAGAAGCACTCCTACCCACCCCATGACCACAACAGCATGTGCAGCACATCACAGAGGCTCATCTCGGCACCCATCTCTGCTGCTGCCTACCCAGGTTTCCCCTGAGATACTCAGTGCCTCTACTCTGCACTGTGAGTTCCAGCAGCCCCAAACACACAGTGACACTACTGCTTCCTTCTCTTCCTCTGCGTCGTCTTCTGTGCAGAGGTTGCATAGCTGCGCTGGGCACATGGTGGGTTTCTCTCCAGCTCCTCCTTCTTGAGTTCCCAGTCTTCATCCACCTGGTCCAAGGGCATTCCCCTCATCGCTGCTGTCTGGCGGTAGTTTCTGCTCTCCACCTCTGCTCTGGGGAACAAAGGAAGTTTATCTTCAATCCCCGAGCACAGCTCAGTCACAGCACGTCCATGGAAACAGGACTGTGTGTTGGCACGGTCAACACATCAGCAGCAGCAACCCATGAGAAACCCCCAGCCCACCCCACCGCCCCAGCGTGGCAGCCCAGGCACTCAGCCTGATGGAGGTGGGAACCCGCAGGGAGGATCTGTGCAGTTCAGACCCCGAACCCAACTCAACAGGGAAGCAGCAGCTGCCATTTATAGAAGTTCTCAGATTTTTGCCCACATCTACACTGAATGACGCTGAACAAGTTGGCAACCTGGAAATAAACACGCTTTGCTGTGGGATTCCTGGGGCAGAGATTTGCAGCTCCCACACTGCCCTCCTCAGGAAGCTGCAGGGAGCAGTGAGGTCACCTGTCAGCTCATCTCCCATTTAGGTCACCTGCGAGTCCTCAGCCACACCGGTGCAGAAAATATAAAGAAATCTGATGCAAATTCCATGTTTGTTATTCAGAGGTCACTCAGCGTTTGTAGGGTTTCAATGCTTTGCATGTCTATGCAAACTACACTGCGCCTGCATGAGGGGCTGGTGGGGGAGGAAAGGGCTGAGCTGGGGCTGACAAAGGGTTTGGGTGCTCATGCAATCACAAAAGCTCAGCTTGGTTGGGTCAGAAGGAACCTCTCAGTCCCCAGCCCCACTCTTGCCCATCAGTTCGGAGCCCAGCTGTGGCCTCAGGCACCCACAGCTCTGGGCAGTGCCAGGCTCTCACTGCCTCTGGGTAAAGCATTTCTTCATTTCTTCCAACATCTGACCTGACCCCCCCCCTCTGTGGCTCTTAGCGATGCCTTTCAGCCCTGCTTTGGGCACAGCCCCTCTGCCTGTTACTTTAAAAATGTCTTTTCTAGCACCTTTTTGCCTGGCAGGCAAATATCCATCCTGACAGGGACTCCATGTAACACAATATCCCTCCCATTTACATCCCAGAGCAGCCAAGGCTGTGACCAGAGGACAGATCTGCACTGTGCAGCACTGGACCCCACACACAGCCCCACGCTGTGCTGCAGCTACAGCCACTGCTCATCCAGAGCCAGCCAGCTCTGAAACATGGCTGCTCGCCTCCTCCACCTCAAATTTGTCATTCACCTCAAAATACCACTCAGCAGTTGCACGCCTTAGGCTGTTGCCTCTGTGCTCATCAGTGCATTGTGCTGGATGTCAATCACCATGTCAATCATCACATCAATCATGTCACCCACCCTGTCAGTCATCTTGTCAAACACCTTGTCAGCTATCCACTCAGTTACCTCTTCCATCACTACAACTGACCTGGCAATCATCCCAGCAACCCCCCACCAGCCCCTCATCCAGCTCCCATCCAACTTCCATCCAACCCCCCTTGCCAACCCCCAGCCGATCCCCATTCAACCTCCCATCCAACCCCCCTATCCAACCTCCATCCAACTTCCCGTGCCAACCATCATCCAACCTCCATCCAACTTTTATCCAACTCCCAGAAACCCACCATGCCAACCCCCATCCAACCCACCTCCAATGCCTAATCCAACCCGTATCCAATCCCTCATCCAATCCCTCATCCAACCCCCATCCAACCCTCCCATCCAACCCCCAGCCCTGAGGCAGTGCACCGCCCATCAGTGCCATCCCAGCCCCCCTCCATCCCCTCCCAGCCCCTCGGGGTGCTCTGCAGGTGTCCCAGCAGTGCCAAGGGGCACAGCCAGGAGCTATGGGCCAGCATGCCGCTTGGTGCTGCCAGCACTGCCCCACTGAGGCCTGGAGCACGTGTGCAACATGAGACAGGGCTGAGCCTTCAGATCTATTTTAAATTGCTTTTGCACAGATAAAAATATACTCGCCAAATCAGCGAGCATAGCTCAGCTGAGAGAGGGAACGATTTCAAACCGAAGGCGGGGAGATTTAGATTAGATGTCAGGGGGAACTTTTTTACTGTGAGCAGTGAGGTGCTGGCACCGCCAAGAGCTGTGGTGCCCATCCCTGGACGTGCCCGAAGCCACGAATGGGCCCTGGGCAGCCGGAGCTGGGGGCACCCGGCCCACGGATCTGGGGCTGGGCGCTGTGAGGACCCCTCCAAGGCAGCGCTGCTGCGACGCCGTGCTCTCAGACTCCGCGGCACTCACATCTCCAGGAACGTGACGCACTCGGTGTGCCCGTAGATCTGCGCCAGCCTCCTGGGGGTGTCCCCAAACGGGTCGGCCGCGTCCATGGGGGCGTGCGCGGCGTGCAGGGTGCGCAGCGCCGCCAGCCGCCCCGCCTCGGCCGCGCAGTGGGCTGCGGTCCATCCTGCAGCGTTGCGCAGGCACGGCCGGGCGCCGTGGGCCAGCAGCAGGCGCAGCATCGCCACGTGCCCTGCGGAGGGGGAAGAGACGCACAGTGAGGGCTCCGCACCTCCACAGCCTCAACTGCTCTTTCAAACAGCCCCTGTGCATGTGGGACGTGAATCATACAACAGAACAGGAGCCCACAGCGATTTGGGTCGCAAGGCACCTCCCCCCCCAATGCCACGGGCTGGCTGCCCCCAGCTCTGAGGCGTAAAGAGCAGTTTCCCTCCCGCTTTAAGCGCCGGAAGGGGACGCGGGGCTCCGGCGCTCGCGGTGCCGGCGCTCGCTGCCACCGCAGCAGTCGCTGCCCTTACCCCTGGCAGCAGCCCAGTGCAGCGGGGTCCAGTCGGCCCAGTCCGCGTCCTTACTGTTGGGATCGCAGCTCTCCGCCCGCAGCAGCCGCTCCGCCCGCCCGCGGCGCCCCGCGGCCACGGCCTGGTGCAGCTCCGTCATGCTGCGTGCAGCGGCCGGCGCGGGGCTGAGCGCGTCCATCGGCGGCCATGGGAACCGTCCGCCGTCTGCCCCGCGGCACCGCCCTCGCTGCCGTGGCGGCTCGGGCCCAGCCGACGGCGTCAGCAGGATCCCGGCACGCCGCCAGCTCCAGCAGAGGGTGATCCGTGATGGAGCAGCTCCCTGCGAGGACGGGCTGAGAGCTGGGCTGAGAGCCGGGCTGTGCTGCTGGAGAGCAGAAGGAGCGGGGAGAGCTGAGAGCGGCCTGCGGTGCCTGCAGGGCTGTATGAGAGAAGGGCAGACTCTCATCGGGGTCCGCGTGCCGGGACGAGGGCGAAGGGTTCGGAGCCAAGGAGGGCAGATTTCGGTGGATGTAAGGAAGGAGCCGCTGGCGGTGAGGCGGTGAGGCGCTGCACAGGGTGCCCAGAGGTGCTGCTGCCCCGTCCTGCACGCAGCCAAGGCCAGGGGACGGGGCTCTGAGCACTGAGGAGCTGCGGTGTGCTGTGCGCTGCAGGCCTGCGCTGACGGCCTCCGGGGTCCCTTCCTGCACTGCACCCGCCGGCCATGTCCCTCAGAGCCACAGCACTGTCACCCAGAGGGCGGTGAGGCACTGGCACAGGTTGCCCAAGGAGGCTGTGGATGCCCCATCCCTGCAGGCATTCAAGGCCAGGCTGGATGTGGCTCTGGGCAGCCTGGGCTGCTGGTTGGCGACCTGCACACAGCAGGGGGTTGGGACTGGAGGAGCGCTGTGGGCCTTTGCAACTCAGGCCATGCTGGGATTCTATGATTCTATGATATGATGGATGTTGGTGCTGCTCGCTTGGGTGCAGCAGTGCCATTGGCTTTAAGATCCCTGTCACACACCTCCTCCTGGCTGCCTCCTGCTGACCCTGAAAAACCTGTTCTGTAATGAAGCAGAGCTGTGGGAGCAGTCCTCCAACGGCTCTCTTTGGCAATAAACGAAATGCTTGAACAATTCCAGCCCTTCACTGAAACAAAACGACAGGAAAAAAAAAAAAAAAAAAAAAAAAA
>NW_024884966.1:964266-988432 GCF_019232065.1 Centrocercus urophasianus
AAAAAAAAAAAAAAAAAAAAAAAAAAAAAAAAAAAAAAGCAAGCCTTGGGCACTTTCACGGCTTTCCAGTTCCTTTCCAGAGAACCGCAGGCATCGTTCAAAGTTTTCTTTTGTTATTATTTTGGGATTTGGGGTTATCTCCCACCGTGCCGCCCCCACTGAGCGTATTGCGAGTCAGCGCAGTGCAGGGCACTCACCGCGCGGGGCACATCTGCAATACCCATGGGGCCCCGAGCTGCTCCAACCACCCCACAAACGGCACTCAGAAGCGGGGCTCACTTCTAACGGGATTCTGGCCTCGGTTTGTAAAGCCGGATTTTGCAGCGTCCCTGAGACAAGCCGCCCCAACGCGGTGCTCCCATCGCCACGGGACGCGGCCAGCCGCGCGTACCGGCGCAGCTCCCACGAGGCACGCCTCCTTTCCAGGCTCAGGGAAAGCCTCTCCCACAAACACCGTCCCGGCTGGGAAGTGAGGCGGAGTTTGGTCCCTCCCCTCCGGCAGCGCCCGGCACTCATCCGTCCGTCCTCCGTCCGTCCGTGCGGCGCACGGCGCCCTGCAGAAGGCCGGGACACCGCAGCAGGTACGGGCAGCGCTGCCCGTGGGCAACGAGGGCGAGGGGACGGCGGTGCTGAGAGAGGCGGGGAGGAGCGCTGGTCGTACCGAGCTCGCAGCCTTCTTCTTACCCCACCCAAATCCATGCGGAAGGATAAGGGGGGGTGCGGCTGAGCGGGGGGGGGGGGACGCGGCGGTGCCGAGCGGCTCCGCTAGGTGGGAGGAAAGGAAACTGCGCGGTATCGAGTGTGGCTTCGGGTGTCCAGGGAGCGCCCGGCACCGCGAGAGGCGGAGTGGGACGGGGTGCTGCCGTGTGCGCACTGCTCCACTGGCTGCACGTCCTGGGGGCTCCGTCTCACCTGAGCTCTGGGAGCCTGGGAGATCGCAGCTCCTGTCCCAACTCCTTCAGAGCAGACAGGCAGCCACAGCCCCCTCAGGACGTTTTCTCTTCAGTGTTCTGAGCCCCATGAGCTATCCGTGTTCATGTGCTGAGCTATGCACTGTCCCTCTGCAGAAGGATCTGCCACCAGCGCCTGCTGGACTTTACCCTCTCTTGCTCTTCTGGGCAGAATCTGGGGTAGAGTATCACAGAATCACAGAACGGCCAGGGTTGGAAGGGACCTCAAGGATCACGAAGCTCCAACCCCCCTGTGCCATGCAGGGCCACCAACCTCCCCATTTCATAGCAGCCCAGGCTGCCCAGGGCCCCATCCAACCTGGCCTTGAACACCTCCAGGGATGGACGGGGCATCACAGCCTCTCTGGGCAAGAGAGGCTGCAGAGTGCAGCACAGAGCACTCCTCATGACACAGCCCTGGGACTCACACAGGGGTCACACAGGTGCCCTCAGGGCAGCTCCAGGAGTAACCAGAGCTCACCCCCTCTGCCTCCAGCTGTCAGTGGCAGTCGGCTGCCCCATTTGCTCCCAGGTAAATGCTGCCCTGCAGCTGTGGGTTGCTTTTCCCCACACCCAGTGGATGTGTGAATCCACCCTGCGCTCACAGGGCTGTGAGGGGGATATCTCCTTGTCAACCCTCACTGAAATGCCGGGGTTTGGAGGCTGCCTCCACGTGCAGAGTTTCTGTTGACTGGAAAAGCAGCTGAGCACAGCACATTTGTATTCCAGTGACAGCCTCAGCCTTGTTGTCCCGACACAAAGACCTTAGTGTGAAGGACTCCCCTTCCATCCCCCCCTCTGTCCCCAGGCCAGCTCCTCCCCTCCAAGCAGAGCACAGAACAGTCAGAGGAAAAAAACCTTTACAAAGAGATGCACTGGCAGTGGTAACCCCTGGTGCACAAGTAAAAGATGCAATGGTTTCTTTCAGGGCGGAAGGATCTGGAGGTGTGGAGCCACAGGTTTCCATCCTGCCTCCACCTCCTGGGGAGCAGCCCTGTGCTATTCCCAACCCCCCTAAGCAGAGCAGTGAGCCGGCTGCTGCCTGCCTGCACCCTGCTGTGGGACCCTCTGCTCTTCCTAAGAAGCGATGGCATCGCTGTGGGCGAGAGCTCGGAAGGCGTTCATGAAAAGTCATGCTTCAGGTAAGGAATGTCTTTTCTGCATCTATTCATAGAATCATAGAATGGCCTGGGTTGACCTGAAAGACCATCCAGCTCCAACCCCTGCTGTGTGCAGGTCGCCAACCAGCAGCCCAGGCTGCCCAGAGCCACATCCAGCCTGGCCTTGAATGCCTGCAGGGATGGGGCATCCACAGCCTCCTTGGGCAACCTGTGCCAGTGCCTCACCACCCTTTGCATGAAAAACTTCCTCCTCAGATCCAACCCAAACCTCCCCTGTCTCACTTTAAAACCATTCCCCTTGTCCCATCACCACCCACCCTCACAAACAGCCGTTCCCCCTCCTGTTTACACACTCCCTTCAAGTTCTGGAAGGCCACAATGAGGTCTCCCTGCAGCCTTCTCTTCTCCAGCCTAAAACCATGAGCAAATGCAGCCTAGCAGACTGCTTGTGGTGCTGTGGCAAAAAGCAGTTCTGTGAGATGAGAAGCGGTGCTCACTGGGTTATGCCAACAGGAAAGGCAATATGACTCCACACAGAGCTCTTCCAAAACATGACTTTTTATTTCTGCCTTTCTTGGATGAGGAGTAACACCTCCAGCAGCCCCAGAGCCGCCCAGCACTGATCTGCAGCCCGCCCTAAGCTCTAAGGCTTCACAGGAAAACCAAGTTCACTTTTGTTTGTTGTATTTGAGGCCCAAACTCTCACAATTCCCAAAATCCAGTATTTGGTCCATTGCTGATCACACAGCGTTCCCCTGCTGACTCGCTGCTCCGGGTTAAAACAGACCTTCCTGGGCCGGCGCTGCGATGAGGAGCAGCACTGGGGTGCTCCCACGCAGCCCTGCAGCAGCAGAGCTGGGCACATCAGCACAGCGGCTGCTTGGCCACGTGCAAAGCTCCTCCAGTGCTGCTCTTAGCGAGGAGCCGCACAGCTGTGGGCAGATGATGAGCTCGGCAGCCCGGCAGCCTCACCACGAGGACTCAGCGCGTGTGCGTTCCGGGCAGAGCGGAGTGGAGCAGAGCAGGTCAGGGCCGGGGGGCTCCGGGGGCCGCAGGACGGCTCGGCGGTCTCTCAGGAGGGCTCCCCGCGCGTCTCAGCCCCGCTCCGGCTTCTCTACGCCGCCAGGTCGAAGTCGTCGCGCTCCTGGTTGTAGTCGAGCACCTTGAGGCGCAGGCGGGAGGCGTCGGCCCAGGTGACGAAGTCCTCCACTGCGCGGGGCACGAGCAGCGCGGGGTCGGTGATCACCTCGGGCCCGACGCGGACGTGGCCCTGCTCCACGAAGGTGACGGCGTGCCGCAGGTTCTGCGCCATGCGCAGCTTCAGCAGCAGGCAGGGCAGGCGGCGGCGGCAGAACGAGGCGGCGGACACGCGCTCGCACACGGCCAGGGAGCGCCGCGAGGCCACGAGCCCCATCGCGTACAGCTTCTCCAGCAGCGCGGCGCCGCAGCGGGCGCGGAAGGCGGCGCTGGCCGGGCCCAGATCGCGCAGCCGCCGCGCCAAGGCGCGCACCTCCCGGGCCAGCGCCTTGTACCGCGCGTAGTCCTCGCGCCGCCCCACGCGGTACCGCCGCAGCGCCCGCACCTCGGCCAGGTTGCCGGGCGCCGCCTCCCAGCTCACCAGCTCCAGCCGCCGCAGCAGCTTCTGCTCGTGGTACTTCAGCTTGCGCACCATCTTGCCGCCTCCCGTGCCGCCGGGCCCTTCCGGGGAGGAGCGTCGGGGTCGCGGCCAGCCCCGCCTCCCCCGGTCCAGAACGGGGACGGTGGCGCTCGGCGGGCAGCGGGTGCGGGCGGAGCGGAGCCGGGTAGCGCCGCACCGAGGTGCCGCCCCGCGGTGGGCCGAGCGCCGTGCCGGGTGCTCGCCCGGGGCCCGCCCGTCCGTCCTCCCTCCCTTCGCTCCGCTCCTCGCTTCCCTGCGGTTCCGGGGCTCTCCTGATGCGCCGTGTTTTGTCCCCAGGTTTATCGGCGAAAGCGGCGGCGGAGATGGGCGGCGGCGGCTCGGAGAAAGGCTATCGGATCCCCGCCGGGAAGGGCCCGCACGCCGTGGGCTGCGCGGATCTGATGACCGGCAACGCGGCCGAGGTACGGAGCCGAGATGAGCCCAACGGCCGGCCGGGTTTGCGAGCGGGGCTGCCGGACGCGCTTCGGCTGAACGCGCTTTTCCAGCCCGGCACGGTGGGACAGCGGCAGCCCTTAGGCGTGGGTTCCGCGGACCGCGCGGCTCCTTCTGCGTGCTGTGCTCAAGAGGGTCCCGGTGCGGGGCTGGGTGACGAGCGTGCGCTGCTTCAGCTGGGACAGAGCGTGAGACATGAGATGGTATCTCCGCGGAGAACAGGATGTCAGTTCTGCAGTTGGTAGGGCAGAAAGACAGCACGATAAGACAGGAACGGCGGTAGCCAGCTGATGGGCTTGCTTACGAGTTTCTGTTTCATGTCCACTTGCTTTTTAATCTTGCTCTGCAGTTTTGCTCTCCACACTTGTGAGGTATCACCCACGTGCAGAGCTCGGCCATGGGTTTTGCTCTGCTCCCCCTGGCTTCTCTTACAGCACCAAAAAGGGTTGATTTCTCTTTGCAGTCAGCCCGCGTCTTTTCCTTAGATAAGCAATCAGCACCATTACAATTCTTAGTGATAGATAATGAACCTTTCCCCTGTTCTGTTCAGCAGTTGCTCTGCAGGGGAAATTCACTGCGACTGCTCTGGGCTTGAATTAATATAATTACCTGTCTGGCTGAAGCTTTGCTGCTTTCTTCCTTCATTGCCTTTGTGTCACAAATTGATGTAAGTTTAGGAGAAAGATTTTCACACACAGAGTGGTGAGGTGCTGGAACAGCTGCCCAGAGAGGCTGCGATGCCCCGTCCATCCCTGGAGGTGTTCAAGGCCAGGTTGGATGGGGCCCTGGGCAGCCTGGGCTGCTGTGAAATGGGGAGGTTGGTGGCCCTGCATGGCACAGGGGGGTTGGAGCTTCGTCATCCTTGAGGTCCCTTCCAACCCTGGCCATTCTGTGATTCTGTGATTAAGGCACAGGTGGAGCAGGACAGTGGGTTCAAAGTGCTTGTTGCACATCCCATTGCAGACTGGGAAGTATGAGTGCAGATTGCAGTGTCTGTGGGAGATCTTGCAGAGCTCTGTGCTGCAGTGTGCAGTTTACAGCAGGAGCAGAGGGATGGTGACACAGCACTGCCATCAGAGCTTAGCTTATATTGGACAATAATTTTCTCATAACATTCTCTAAATTCTCTGGAGCTGTTCTTGCAGCTGAAGTCCTTCCCTGTCGTAAATCTTTTCTTTGCCATACATCAATGAACAGCAGTCTTCCTTTTCCTCTGCTAATTCCAGGGAAGCTTTTTGCGCCTGTATTATCCATCATGCGACGACACAGATACTGAAGAGACGCCGTGGATTCCGGATAAAGAGTACTACCAGGGGCTGTCTGACTTCCTCAATGTGTACCGGGTCGTGGGAGAAAGGCTTTTCCAGTATTATGTTGGTAAGAGTGCTTCTGGTCTCCAAAGTGTTTGCAGAATTGGACTGATTCTCAGACGACTCCTCTGAAACCTGCAGTCTGCAGCCTACTGAGATCTCTCCTACAGAGAGGGTCTGTAGGTCTCTCGTTTCAGTAGTAATGACATGTGCTTCCATTTTCATGTAGGTTCAGTGACCTGTCCTGCAAAATCAAATGCTGCTTTTAAGCCTGGAGAAAAATACCCACTGCTTGTTTTTTCCCATGGACTTGGAGCTTTTCGGTAAGTCTGCAGCTTGTTGGCAAACTCTTTTGGTCATCCACAGTAATGTCAGTGTCCAGGAGTGGTGCTGAATGGGTCTCAGGATGGGGTGAGATCCCCGTGGGGCTGAACACGATGCAAAGATCAGGGTGCTGTGTATCAGTGTGCTTCCATTGAAATCAAGGCCTGTAAATGAGGCAGGTTTGGCTTCTTTGTTTCCTCATTAAGTTTCTTTACTGTGAGAGTGGTGAGGTGCTGGAACAGCTGCCCAGAGAGGCTGTGATGCCCCGTCCATCCCTGGAGGTGTTCAAGGCCAGGTTGGATGGGGCCCTGGGCAGCCTGGGCTGCTGTGAAATGGGGAGGTTGGTGGCCCTGCATGGCACAGGGGGGTTGGAGCTTCGTGATCCTTGAGGTCCCTTCCAACCCTGGCCATATTGTATTTTAGAGGTGTAGGTATTTATTGAGCCATAAGGATGTTGTGAAGATGAGCTGCAACTAAAAGCAGAGCAGCACCAAGAAGCAATCGCCAAAAGCACCCTTTGGGAGCTGACACACGCAGCCTGCCCTGCTGGCTGAAACAGACAAAATAGGGAATGGGGGCTGGTGTGTCTGTGGCGCAGTCAGTGTTTAAGGGGCTGGGCAACCAAAACAATTGTGTCCATGTGGTCACCAGAGTGTCTTTTGATTGCAGGACCATCTATTCTGCTATCTGCATAGAGATGGCTTCTCAAGGCTTTCTGGTGGCAGCTGTGGAGCACAGGTGTGTGTACTGCGTCTGAGTCCTGACAGAAAGAAACTTGCTCATAATAGAATGCTTCTTGTTGTATAGAAGAACTTTTCTTTTTGAAAGAGTAACTAACAGCTTCAGCTTCCCATTTGTCTAGCTCTATTCCCACCTAGCTGAACAAAGGGGAATTAATTTGACGCCTTGAGGGAAAATTGTTGTGGGTAGTTATGTTCGTCATTCTTTAAGCACGCTCCTTTTCTCACTGTTACTGTTAGAAGCCACAGAACATAATGGTGGTGGGAGTTCTGGTGGGGTTTCTCCATTGTTTGGAAAGTCTTGTCTGCACGCAGTGGGGTGTGCAGCAGGGTTGGGAGCTTTGATTTCCTGAGACAGGTCAGAACTAAGGCTTCTTTGAACTTGCTCCCAAACCAAATGGCTGCAACATCAGACGTAACCTTCTGTTATTTCAGAGATGAATCAGCTTCAGCGACGTATTTCTGTAAACAGAAGGCTGATTCTGAGCCAGAGGAGGAGTCTGCATCAAGCGTGGAGAAGGAGTGGATCTACTACAGGAGGCTCAGAGCAGGAGAGGAGGAACGCTGTGTGCGTCACAAGCAGGTACAGCCCAGGGCTGTGCTCTGCATGGGGCAGGAGAGCTGTGTGGTCAGCACTGAGTAATGCTAGCAAGGCTACATCTGCAGGCTGCTGCCACGGCTCTGTGGGTATACAAAAAACTGCTGAAGATGGGAACGCCAACAACATCTTTCTTCCATATAAAGGAGAGGCTTTGGATGTAAGGAAGGAGCCGCTGGCGGTGAGGCGGTGAGGCGCTGCACTGGGTGCCCAGAGGTGCTGCTGCCCCGTCCTGCACGCAGCCAAGGCCAGGGGACGGGGCTCTGAGCACTGAGGAGCTGCGGTGTGCTGTGCGCTGCAGGCCTGCGCTGATGGCCTCCGGGGTCCCTTCCTGCTCCAACCGTTCTGTGCTTCTATGCTCAACTGCTTCTTCAGGAAAGCTTTCTCATGAGGTGGTGCTGCCATGCCTGGTCAGCTCTTTCGCCTCTTTCTGTTTCTCTCCATATTCTGCTTCTCCTCCATTTCTGCACAGTTCTGCTCAGCCTTGTCTTTAAGGGACACAGAGCTGAATTCAGATGTGTGTGCAGCCTTAGCCGTCTTTTAGCTCTTGTTTATTGCTGGATAGCGAGATGAATCATCTCTGCTTTAAAGGGGATGTTTGCTTTGTCACCTTCAACACACTTACGTGGTTGAGGGTATGCAGTGTAAAGAATGCAACTTCCTGATGATAAGCAGCATCCACGCTGGATGCCTTATAGCCATAGAGATAAGCTCTTCCAAGCACTGACCTGACCTTTAAAATGTGGGAGTGTGTTCTTGCACGCTGTGCAGACTCAACCAGACAAGTGTTTATCTCACTGGGCCAAATGGGCAGCAGTATGAGTGTGCTTTCCTGTGTGCATAACAACATCCTCCTAAATGGGGCTAAATATATCACATTGGAGCTTGTAAATAAACTGCAGGAGCTGCTGCCTGTGTATGTCACCAGTCAAGAAGTTAGGAGATGGAGATTTACTTGAAACTCAGGACATCCTGCTGGCTGGTGCAGTCAGTTGTTCCCAAAGACTCTGCTGCTCTTTGGTTCTTTTTGAAGTTTTTCTTCTACCAAAATATCAAAATCCATACCACATGCCATACTGAACACTTAAGTCCTGTATCTGCAACAGCTTTAATACGTTTTTCATCAGTGTGTATGCATTGAAAATAGGAAGGGCTTGTAGGCTGTTTCCTGTTCCGGGTATATCCAGCATAAAGATGGCTTCGGAGCTGTTGAGATGGGGCAAAGTGATGCAATGGTGTTTGCTTACCAAAGTGAGCATGAGGAAGAGGCACAAGTCAGCCCTTCTTGTGGTTGTGTAACATAAGCCTCTGCACATCTCTGTACCTCCTCTGTGAGAAGTCAGAGAGCAGGGGTTGATGGTTTTAGGCCTGTGTTGATGGGACAAATTCCTGTGTGTGTGGAGGATCTACATAAGAGCTTCAGCATTTTTGGGCCTCCAAAATCCAGATTTCACGTTGAACAAAACTTGTCAGGTTTTTGTTTCACACAGCCAGCCTTCAGTTTGTAAGGGCTTACTGTGCCAGCCACTGAGGTACAGTATCAGGCTAAATGAACAGCGGGCCAGCAAAGCCAGCAGATACCCTGTAACTCCCAATTCATTCCTCTGTTCTGCCCCATCTGTGTCTCCCAGGTACAGCAGAGAGCAGAGGAGTGCATCAAAGCACTCAACCTCATTCTAAAAATCAATTCAGGAGAGGAAGTGATGAATGTGCTGAACTCAGACTTTGACTGGAACCGCCTGAAGGTGAGTGAGAGCTGGTAGCTTCCTTCTGTTACATGCCCAGCCACAGCTCTGGTTTCCCTCTGCCATTTCTAACTGCTTGTAGACTATTCTGAATGTCTAACTGTAGATCTATGAACATGTTCTCAGGTCACCTGTATGGAGCTGAAACTGTGCTCTTCCAAATTCATTAGGATCTATTGCTTTAAAAAACACTTCAGATTGAGAAAAAAAAGAAGTCTCTTACAGCAGCTGGCTTTCTTTTGGCAGGATTCTGTTGATACTAGCAGGATAGCTGTGATGGGACACTCTTTTGGTGGTGCTACAGTTATTGAGAGTCTCAGCAAAGAAATTAGATTTAGGTAAGTATGTAAAACAAAGGAAGGGACACTTGGCACCTGAGCAGGGCACCTTACCTAAGGTCCCATTAACTGGCTCTTAAAGAACAGCTGCTTGGCACATCTCATTTTCTCAGCTCATACTTCAGTTAGCTTTGGGGATATGGTGGAACTTAATAGCTCATAGTTTGTTGTGATTCCTTGAGTGCTGGCAGACCAGCAAACAGAATAATGGATGGATCCTCTTCCCTGAGAGAAGAAACACTTTGCTACAAAATGATTCAGTAACGTTTACCTATTGGGTATCCTCAGATTTTTCCCATGTCTGCTGCAAATCAAAGCTGTGTGCCTGTGATAACACCCAGATGTTGTTTTTGGCAGGTGTGGCATTGCCCTTGATGCATGGATGCTCCCAGTAGGCGATGACACTTACCAAAGCAGCGTGCAGCAACCACTGCTCTTCATCAATTCTGAAAAATTCCAGTGGGCTTCCAATATCTTAAAGATGAGGAAGCTTAGCTCCAATGATACAAACAAGAAAATGATCACCATCAAGTAAGTGCCGTGGATCCACCCTTTATGAAGCCTAAGATGAGTCTTTGTTTCCAAAATTTATCCTCATGTTGGAGCTGTTCAGTTGCATGTGGCTGCAAGAATGGCAGGCCCTGCTTCATCAAGGCTTCACATTTAAATTAAGGGGTGGCCAGCAGGGACAGGGAGGTGATCGTCCCTCTCTGCTCTGCCCTCATGAGCCCCTCAGGGGACTGCAGCACCTCCACTACAAAGACAGGCTGAGGGAGCTGGGCTTGTTCAGCATGGAGAAGAGAAGCTGCGGGGTGACCTCAGTGCAGCCTGCAGTACCTAAAGGGAGCCTGCAGACAGGAGGGGAGTCAGCTCTTGGAAAGGGGAGATGGCAGCAGGACAAGGGGAAATGGTTTGGAGTTGAGGGAGGGCAGATTGAGGTTGGATGTCAGGGAAGTTGTGTGCTGTGAGAGTGGTGAGGTGCTGGAACAGCTGCCCAGAGAGGCTGTGATGCCCCGTCCATCCCTGGAGGTGTTCAAGGCCAGGTTGGATGGGGCCCTGGGCAGCCTGGGCTGCTGTGAAATGGGGAGGTTGGTGGCCCTGCCTGTGGTGGGGGGTTGAATCCCCATCCCTGGCTGTGTTTCAAACCATTTGGATGTGGTGCTCAGGGCCATGATTTAGCAGAGGGCTGTTAGAGTTGGGGTAGGATGGCTGGGTTGTGGCTGGAATCAGTGATCTTTAAGGTCTTTTCCAACCTGAACTATTCTGTGGTTCCTACAAACCTGTTGCTCATTTCTCTTTGCAGGGGATCGGTACATCAGAGCTTTCCTGATTTTACTTTTGTGAGTGGAGAAATCATTGGAAAGTTTTTCAAGTTAAAAGGAGAAATAGATCCAAATGAAGCTATTGATATATGCAATCACGCTTCATTAGCCTTCCTGCAGAAACATCTGAGTAAGTGTCAGTTTATATCAAAGTGTGGTGTGAATCAAACCTCAATTCCTATGAAGCTTTTATTTAATAACCGCTGTTCAGTACAAGATCAAAAGTGAGAGCCTCATAAAAATCTGAGCAGAAAAATACCACAGACTTTTCCTCGAGCTCTGTTATTTTTATAACTTAAGCAACTCAGAGGAAGAACATCTACATTTCAACACCTTGTGCTGGTGTGCACAACTGCACTCCCTGCTTTTCCAAACTGGACAAGGGGAATGGTTTTAAAGTGAGACAGGGGAGGTTTGGGTTGGATCTGAGGAGGGATTTTTTCCCCCAGAGGGTGGTGAGGCACTGGCACAGGTTGCCCAAGGAGGCTGTGGATGCCCCATCCCTGCAGGCATTCAAGGCCAGGCTGGATGTGGCTCTGGGCAGCCTGGGCTGCTGGTTGGCGACCTGCACACAGCAGGGGTTGGAGCTGGAGGAGCGCTGTGGGCCTTTGAACCCAGGCCATGCTGGGATTCATCTCTTGTGTCGTTTTTCAGTATAGATCTGTGTAACTCATTACCATTTGGGTTTTCTTTCCCCCATTTTACAGGTCTTAAGAGAGATTTTGATAAGTGGGATTCACTTGTGGATGGCATAGGACCCAATGTTATTTCTGGTACCAACATTGACTTATCTCCGGCTGAATAAGGAATACAAGGAAGTACTGCAAAGGCCATGTTCATCAGGACACCACTGTTGGCCCATATTGCTTGGAGCTGAGATAGCATTGGCCTCCTACACAGCTTTTGGGGTGTGAAACAACAACAACAACAAAATCACAACAGGGAAAGATTTTAAGTTCAGAGGAGTTAGTGGGATTCTCTGAAATACTGCAACAGGGCAGCTCTTGCTTTGCAGGCAGTTGGCATGAGGAATCACTTGATGGTAATTTCCGACTGAAAGTCTAAGCTCCAAGGAATCCAACTACCCAGTTTTGTCAGTCAGCAGCACCCAGCAAGTTTGGGGGCTGTTTTTTTGCCATGTAAGAAAGAGCTCCTTAATTTGTTAAACTATGTAAGAGTATTTCAGTTGTGCTCCAGGAACCGCTTCTCATCTGAACTTACTCCTTTTTGTGTTCATGCTCCACACTCCCAGGTGGCTCCATTCCAAAAGCTGCTGAAAAGGTCCCTCACAGCAAGCATAGTTCCCCCAAGGCAGAGCTTTTACAGCAGGGCCTCCCCTATCACTCCCTGTATCACCGCCATCACTGGTACTGCTGCTGATTACACTGGAATAGATGCACACTGCTGCTACTTGCTCCCTTTAAAAAGGGGGACACAACCAGTGTTTGACTGCAGTGATGGCTCACACAGTTGCAATACCCTCCATATGTTCACCTTTGTTCAGGTGCCAGCAGATACAGTGGGCTGTGAATGGCCAAATGCAGCTCTGCTTTCCAGAGCAAAACTGCTTGGAGCTGCTACAAGGAAGGACTCATAGAGGGGGACTGACTACTACTGACTGTAAGCTGTTTGTTCCAAAATAAGGGTACAAACAAGATGCAGGCAGAGCAGTTAACACTAATGAAGTATTTTATATAAATCTGATCTTAACATGAGATTGCAGTGACAGCTGCAGTCTGTTTTTCAGAATTAAATTCTTTACAGCCTACTACTGTGTCTTGTCTCTACCAAGAGCATCAACACACGTGTTTCTCTTACTGAGCCAGCACTAATGCTTGAGATCTCCTGTAGCACTCAGAAAGCCCATTACAACACCTGGTGTTTGTAAGTCAGTGTGGCAACCTCCAAAGAGACTGAAGAAGCTGTGCTATCCAGAAGCATGGAGAACAAACATGACAAAACTGAAATGCACGGTAAGCTGCAGCTAGCGGTACAAGTCCTTACCCCACTGTGTGGGAGCCATCCTGCTGGATCATCACATCTGGAGGAAAGGCCTCGTGTTCAGTGAGTGCCATTAAGGCTGTGCTAAGAGTACCAGCTCTGTTTTGTACCAATGGTGTAGTGGTTCAAAAGGCTCAGCATGGCTCACAGTGCTCTAGAGAACTACCTGGGGGTCAAAGCAGAACCATGAACTGCAGGACGTGCACGGCTGCATCTGAGTGTGGTACAGGTGAACAAATATCCTTGGCACACACAGTATTTGGCCATTGGAAAAGAAAGCACTAAACAGCATTTGCCAGCACAAGCTTTATTCCAGCTTCTTAATTGCTTTGTAATGACACAAAATGCAAGGCTTCAGCCCTGAACAACTTCATTTCGCTACAGAGGAAAAAACTTCCCTCAAAAATACTCTGAATTTTCCTAAACCTAAAGAAACAAAACCAAACCAATGCAACAGCAGATATCACCACAGCAGCTCACGGGAAGCTCTTCATCAAGAACCCACTATCAGCTAGGCATAAGTTAGTGCCACACCAGCATTCAGTAAGGGATGCCTGTCGAGGCACACTGTTTGATTAAGGCACAGTTTTAAAACGCCCAACAGACAGCACCAGTCTCCCACCAACCACTGTTCATGACAAGGAGGTGTGGCAGTACCAGGCATTTGCTCAGTTGTGTAGAACACCCAAGTGCGTTGGTTGTATATTTCCTATAAAAACCCATTTTTGTGGGAATGGATGTGCATGCAGAGACTTATTACACCTCATGTGGTAAATAAGTTCTTTCTCAGAAAGGCTGGAGAACATGAGGATCTTCAGATCTAGCTGAACTGCAGCCACTTTGCTCTTCTATGGAGAAAAAACAACAGATCAGATGCACAAAGACGTTCCCATAAACATGTATAAATGCATTATTTGAAATCGCAGTCACCTACAAGCCTTCAGACCAAACATTATCAGCTTGTTGGACCACACTAAAAGGCTACACTTAGTTCAGTGTAACGACAATTCATCTCCAACAACTGAAGTGTTCAAGCAGATCAGGAACAGTGCTCTCAGAGCGCAGGTAGAGTTCAAAGCCACTCCAGCCCTCACTGGGTGCATCAGCAGCCACTGTTGGAGCTTCTGCACCCTGTCCATCAGCTCCCTCCTACTCCAAGTGCCCTTGCAGCCAATTGCACAGGTGTGCATCACGCTCCACTTCCACCACACGTGGCTGTGCGGCCTTCACTAACGCTAACTCAGCTCTTGCTAAGAGGACATACTGATTGGAGACCATCAAAGCACTCAAGAATTGAGAGAGAAATTTGGACAGTAATAATTACTGGGCCCGGAGGAAAAAGAACACTTAAAGGAAGTCGTGAGAACTGTAAGCATATCACACCAGAGACAGCAAGAGGGTAAGCCTGCGTTTGCATGGTGCAAATGAGAATGGACTGATTTGAGGGTTCACCAGTCCAACTTCCTAATCAAGCTCTCTCAAATCCCTTCTTGCCTAACACAGCACTGCTGCAGGCTTCACTGTTTGCTATTCACAGACAAGTCCATTCAGCACTGTACTGAAATACAGTTTCCCATGGGTGAAACACAGGTTGCTCAGAGAGCTTCTGCAGACTCCATCCTTGGATCGATCCAGACCTGAACGGAAGGCCCTAAGCAACCTGATCTATTTGACACTGCTTTGAGCAGGCACAGGAAAACAAAGGCCTTTCAAAAACTCCTTTCAACCAGAACTGCTCTACAGTTCCATAGATTACAGCAACTGTGCATGATTAGAAGAACCTGTCCTACGTCCTGTGGTAAACAGAACAGGTATTTCACTTCAAAATTTCTCAATAAAAATCAAAGATGTATGAGCATTTACTGGAATTAGAAAGCATCCAGTCCCTGAGCATCCAACCTCTTTGAGGTGCTCAAGGCAGTCTTACCTTGAAGTAAAGATTCCTCTGGCAGGGACAGCACATCTTCTGTCACATGAGTAGTTCTCTAAACAGAAGGGGATTCTGTTAGGAAGTCTGCACGATTGCCAAAATATTCTCCATTCTTCCCTGTTTCTTGTAGAATTAGATTAACTTTTTACTTCAGTCTTGCTGGACACTCTGGCACTGCTTCCCCCCCCCACTGCCCCTCACCCTAAAGTCATTATAGATATCTTCTGCTCATTTTTAATTTGATGCAAAAACTACATATGAATGATCAACTAAACATTCATTGGGCTATCACCATCAGCAGCACAGCTGAAAACCTCAATTCTGAGTTCCAAATATGAGTTTTTCATTGGTTGGTGCTACCTGAAGTTGTAGAAAACTTTACCATTTCCTAATTAGTTAGCAATATAAGTATTTTCCATTACCTACCAATTATATGCTATGCTACCATGATTAGGAGCAAGTCAGAGACTGACCTGCTGGAGAGGAGCTCTGCTCCCCAGAAGGACCTGGGTGTCCTGGTGGACAACAGGCTGTCCATGAGCCAGCAGTGTGCCCTGGGGCCAAGAAGGCCAGTGGCATCCTTTGATGAACAGAGCATGGCCTGCAGGTCGAGGGAGGTGATCCTCCCCCTCTGTTCTGTTTGGCCACATTTAGACCACTGTGCCCAGTTCTGGGCTCCCCAGTTCCAAAAAGACAGGGATCTCCTAGAAGGAGTCCAGCAGAGGGCCATAAAGATGATGAAGGGCCCTGAGCATCTCCTGTATGAGGAAAGGCTGAGTGAGCTGGGGCTGTTCAGCCTGGGGAAAAGAGGGCTGAGGAGGGGTCTGATCAATGTTTCTAAATATCTAAAGGGAGGTGGAGAGAAATGGATGAGGCCAGGCTCTTGGTGGTGTGCAGTGACAGGACAAGGAGCACCATACCTCAGGTGATCTGCCAGCCCAGCTGGGAATAACGTTCCAGACGTTCTCAGGATCTACAATCTCCTCACTGCCACTGCAGAGATTCAGTACCTGTATGGACAGAGCCAACTATGTGCAGCCTGAGAATACATTCAAAGAAAACACAGCAGTAGAAAAAACACAGCTAAGGATTCCTCACCTCCTACAATGCTTTCCATCTGGATCTTCTAAGCAAGATATAATTAGCCACTAATAAACCTGACTATCACTACTGATTTTCTTTTTAAAATTAGATTCACTGTTGAAGTACGTCACATTTGGTTCCCTCTACAGCACCCTAGCTCAAACCTCTCCTCGGATGCTAATCCAGGTATTGTGAGAGAGAAAGGCTGGAAAGCATCAATCAGAGCCAGCAGGAGGCAGATTAAAAGAGATGCCACCCTATAATCTGACATTCATCACCTACAAGCAGCTGGATCAGCCTTAGATAGCTAAGGAATTTACTAGCGATGGACTTGGCTTCTACAACCTCAAGCATTCAGCCTTTCAGAGTTACTGTCATGAAATAATCACTTGAATTTGCAATTGCAAATTACAGTTCAAGGAACTTTTATAGACATACGATGTCTGTGTATGTATAGACACGTGTCTGTGCATACACACACACCCCAGGCTGGAGGAAGAATCACAACCCATTCACAAACTGACTCCAGCTTTAAGAACGGAAGCACAAGGCAGCCCTGTCTGCTGTAACGCAGTGTTCACGTTAACTCCCACCAGCCATACACCCAGCCAAGATGCCTATTTCATGGCAGTAAGAGTAGTTGTATGTCAGTCATAATACATGCTACAATTTGAATTTCTTTCCAAGTTTTCACCGTTTTAACACTAATTCCTTAACGAATCAGTAAAAAGATGCCAAGTTTCATGGGCATTTAATGGTAACACAGCTTCAAAGCTAAATGCTAAGTCGCAATCCCAACATAACAGAACTACACCAGGAAACATCCCAGAAACCAGGGACACATCTTTCTGTCCTCACAGACCATGAAGGTGAGAAAGATTGTGAAGGCAATATCAAGTACTGAGAGAGCATCCATTCAGGATGAGATGGCTGTTTCTATCTAGCCTAGAAGCCCAGAATCACACTTTGCATTACTAAGTTTTTTTTTTTTTTTTCCCTGCAGCAGACTTCTGAAAAGTTTGCCATAAGACAAAAGAAGGTCCATGTCTTAACAACTACAGCAAGGAGCACTCAGTCATACTTACCCTGGTGCCCTTCTCAGATACCTCCAAAATCAGAGCCTCGCACCACTGCTGAGATGTCCACACCACACACTTGGAGCCAACAGCAAAGCCCTTCAGCTTACAAGTATATCCACTGCATCCTGCAACATCACAGAACCACAGAATGGCCTGGGTTGGAAGGGACCTCAAGGATCACGAAGCTCCAACCCCCCTGTGCCATGCAGGGCCACCAACCTCCCCATTTCACAGCAGCCCAGGCTGCCCAGGGCCCCATCCAACCTGGCCTTGAACACCTCCAGGGATGGACGGGGCATCACAGCCTCTCTGGGCAGCTGTTCCAGCACCTCACTGCTCTCACAGCACACAACTTCCCCTGACATCCAACCTCAATCTGCCCTCCTTGTGATGTATGAATGGAGAAGGAAAGCAAATCAAAAGACTCAGCTCCCTCACTACTGCCCCACAGTCCCCCAGCAGCCCTCCAAACTATTTTAATTAATAAGTAATTGGAAGCCAGCAATCTGTTATACTGAACAGCCTTGAAAATGTACCAACCTCTAAACAAGAATACATCAACCTCTCAAAGACTGACTGCTGCGTTACCTATGAGATACTAAACATTCTGCTTTTCACAACCCATCTGAAGTTACTGCTAACATAAAGTCCTCACAGCTTACTAGGGAATAAATCAGATTTCTATAGGAAAGCTATTTTCATGTTTAAATGAATATTTTGATTACTTAGCCCCTGAAAATCAGATACTCTACCTGCACTATAGTCAGCCATGTTATCACTTTGCTTTTTTCCTGCTTCTTCACTAGGTTTACAGTCTGAAGACTGCATGTGTGTAGGTGTGCTTCCACATTCTTTAAACAACTCCTCCATGTCTTGCTGCGTCCATTCTTTCACATAACACTCATCTTTCTTGTGCAAATCCAGAAGCTGATCAATCTCGGCACTTACTGCTGCCAGCGTATCAGGGGCCTTTGGTTGTTCCTCAGGTCTACCATCAGATGAAGGCAGCATGAGGGGAGGCTCTACTTCCATCCAGTCTTCTTGCACAGCTTCTGCTCCACGAACCCCAGAGCAATTCAATCCCAGCACCTCTGCAGTCTGCCTCAGAGGCAGAGAATCAGAAGGAAACAGCTCTGCTGTCTTCCCTGCATCACTAACAGAGGGCATTGAGCTCTCTCCCTCACTAAGTGAAGGCAAGGTTCCAGACTGCAGGAGTGCTGAGTGCCCCATCTCCTCACACAGGAGCAGGGGCTCATGTACTTCCAGCACTTTCTCTCTCGCTTCACTGCCTGAAGCAGTCTGCATTCCAAGTGCCTCTGTTTCAAGTGCTTCCTTCATCTCATCAGTGACTGAGGGCAGTGCTGCTATTTCCTCCAGCTCCAGTATCAACTCTTTCAAATCATCATAAGAAGAGTGCATTTGTAATTCAACTAGTTCGATCAGTGCCTCTGTTGTATCACCCATCGAAGGCTCTACCTGGAGCCATCCCATCAGCTCTTCTCCATTTCCTGGCAAAGGGCTGGCTGCCTTGCCTTCTGCCTTCACCTCAGCATCCTGCAGAAACAGTAATTCAGGTGGCTCTTGTAGTGCAGATTTCATTCCACCTCCCAAACTGTGAAGACTGCAGCTTCCTCTTGGCCCTAATAATACTTTGCTACTGCTCTCATCTTCCAGTGGAGCAGTCTCTTTATCAAAGCTGCTTCGATGCTCAGCTGTTTCACGTCCACCAGCCACCTCCTGAGACTCAGCAGACACTTTTGCTTCAGACCCACCTGAACACCCACAAGGTTCACCCAAGGAGCACTGGGAACAAAGCAAAGCACTTTCCCTCACTTCTCGAGCTAATCCACAGGTAGCAGTTTCTCTTTTGAGATAAAGACCCGCATCACTGTTTGAACTTCTGTTTCCTTCTAAGGAACCCTCAGGGTCTGGAATATCTTTGTGACCGCTTCCCACATCAGCCTTCCAAAAAGATTTCATCTCTTCGTTAATATTCCTCCCAGGAGACTCCAGTTTGACAGCACACAGAGGGACTTCAAAAGCTTTATTCTCCTGGGTTCCAAGAACTTCAGCTTCTAGTAGGAGCTCTACAGTCATATCATAAAACTTGTCTTTGGCTTCACTAAGCCACGAGCCCTCTGAGGGACTGAAACCTGACAGACAGCAAGCAAATGCTTGATTAGGCACCTGAAGCAATTCACTTGGAATTGCTTTGAGCATCTCCAAGCTAACAGTCTCCTCACTTCCATAGTCCACATGGATAACAGCTACATCGTTGCCCTTCACGCTGCTGACCTTAGCTCTGTAGAACTTCCCATCCTCGCTGTACTTTGCTAGGCAAATATCACCGCTTTTAATGCAGCTGTCCATAGAGTTTAGTCCAAGGTTTTCGGCTTCCTTTATTTTTTCCTCTATGTAGGTCATGTTTTTTTCATCAGCACTGCAACTCCAAAAATAGTCTGGACCATTCACCACCGTGATATAAACATGTACAGTCTGGCCTGCCTCGGGGAACTTCCAGGTAAGTGATGTACAGTCACAGGAAGCTTCATTTTGCACCCCAGGAGACGAAGGCTCACACGTATTTATCACATCACTTCTATCAAGCATTCCATTTGAATAAGAACTTTCATCAACTAAATCCACTGTTATTTCACCTTGATCATCACTCAGAATAACTCCCCATTTACCATCAACCTCCTCCACAAATTCACATGTTAGCAGAGCCTCACTTACCCTCTTCGTGAAGCAAGGAGCTGCTTTCTCTGCCCAGCCTGTACTCGTTTTGCATTTAAGCCCACCTAGGAAGCAGTGAATGCCTATTGCTGGAATAGATTCTAAGTCTTCAGGGAGCCTGCGCACTTGATCAACATCAACTACTGAAGTATTACCATAATCAATATATCGGACGCTAATCAAATGGTCAGAAGCCTTCTCTTTTACCACTGCCCTGTACCACAGGCTGTCGTCTGAATACAGAGCACAGATTAAGTCCCCAGCTTGCAAGAGCTGCCCGCAGGGGATCTTTGCTAGCATTTCATCCTTTAAGCATTCTGAAACGCTGTGAAGTTGAGCCTCATCACTTGCCAGTTGAACATAAAAATCTAAAGGATTATTTACATAGGAGACATATGCCAACGCTGTGAGAGCCGGCACCACGCTCTGCTGTGGCAGATCAGTTACACGCTTCAGCAGCACACAACTGCTTTCAGTATCACATTTATTATCCAACTCTGCATCCATCTCGGCACAGAGCAGAGACTGCATTTCCTCCACCTTATTTAACAGAGCATCTTTCTTACTGCTGACCTTCCCCTCATACGCCAGTAACCCAGCAGCCCATTCTCTCTTTGCAGCAGGCTGGAGAAGGTTTACATCTTTCTCTTTGACCTGCATTTTGCTACTCCTCTCTCCTCCTTGGGCTTCAGGTCTGCAGTTTTCACTTTCTCCTGCATTTGGAGGAGAGTGTGCATCCCCATTCCTCTTTTCCATATCCATACTACAGTACAGAGCTGTACTCCTTACACACCTACACACTTCTGCATTGTTTCTTAATCTGAACTCCTCCTTCAATTTTGCATTGATTTGCATGTTACCATCAAACAGCTCAATCAACAGTTTACCACCGGATTCTTTTGCTACAACAGTTGCTTTTAATTGCCTTTCAAGGACAGCTTGCTTAAACCACGCTGTAGCTTCCTGGGGAACATTAGGTACGTCAGCCAAGGAACACTTTATGGCCTGCATTGGCAAAAGCAAGATATCATGAGCATCACCCGGAATAGGAAGCAGATGATCTTCTTCAATGGTCTCTGTGTTCCCAAAATCCACAAAAAAGACTTCCTTGGTGGGTTTTGTTTTTGTAAGGACCCCCCGGTACCAGTAGCTGTCAGTATACCTGGCGAGACACAACTCACCAAACCTCTGCCAGGTTTCTAAGCCTGACGTCGTTCCTCTGAGACGAGAAACGTTTTCACTGAGCTGCAACAGGACATTCGCACACCTTTCAAGTTGGCAGTAAAATGTCTGAGGATCATCAACGTGCGTAATAAAAACATCTTCTTCACTCCCGATTTTGATCTCGTGCATGGAATAATAGAAAGAATGCAGTCGAACGGAGGCTGCCAGAGGCGTTTGAGGCGGCAGACGTTTGGCCACACCTCTGTCTGTCAGAAATTGGGATGCGCTCTGGAAAGGCGTCATTAAATCTACGATGTTGAACAGCTCCCTGTTGTTCCTCGAAGCCAAGGCAAATATGGTACACTGCAGTTCAAACTGATTTGAGGAGGCATCGACAAACTCCTGGAAAGCCAGGATTGCAGCTTCATCCCAAACAAACGGGTCCGGACCATTAGGGTGGATTAGGTTGTAAAGGCTGCACCTGAAGGCCTGAGCCTTCAGCTCGAGGAAGCGCTCGTTAATGGAGCAGAGACTCGTTAGGGACACCAGCTCCCTGTTGCCGTAGTCCACATACATGACCTCAACTTCACCCGCAGGACTGACATCGCTGACAATTAAAGCCCTGTACCACCGTTTGTCCTCTGAGTACTGGGCCAAGCACGCCGACTGAGGCCAGGCGTGCGGCTGGGACACGCTCTCACAGTACTCCTGGATTTCAGCCATCAACGCAGTGAACTCACTGCACTTCTTCAACTGGCACCAGAAATAACCGGGGCTCTCAGCACACGTTACAACCACATCGACCGTACATCCCACTTCCAGCTGACCCCCGTAGGAGGGACCGGGCCTCATTTCCACGTAGCTCTGCCCGCACGGGGCCGCCGGCTCTCCTTCGCCGTCGCACAGGTGGGCAGGGGAGGCGCCACTTTCGGCCTCGCGCGGCAGGCAGCGCCGGAGCAGCTGGCCGAAGGCGCCTGGAGACGTGTGCCCGGCCAGGCCCAGCCGCCGCATCTGAGCCACGAGCAAGGGCAGCTCCAGCACCAGCAGCCGCTGCGGCACCAGCAGCTCCCGCACGATGCCGGGCAGCTCCTTGCCGTGCAGGCAGCGCAGCAGCTCCATCGCCTCCTCCGTCCAGGCGGAGCTCGACGCGTCTCCGCACGCTCCGGCCGCGGGGCTCCCGGGCGGCACCAGGTCGGCCACCACGCAGCCCAGCGCCTCGGGCGGCGGACCGAACAGCTCCGGGCCGCCCCGCGCCAGGTACTCGGCGGACACCGTCACCGCGCGACCCTCGTCGAGCAGGAACACGCGGCGGCCGCGGCCGCGGCCGCTCAGCACCCGGCAGCGGTGCCACAGCCCGGCCAGCTCCACCAGCCCCAGCTCCCCGGCGCGAAGCTCCGCGCCTCCCGCCAGCCGTCCGGCTGCACGCTCGCTCTCCACCGCCGCCCGGCTGTCGGCGCACGGCCGGACGCGCTCCGCGCGGCGCTCACCCAGCGCTCCCCACAGCCGCACCACGGGCGCCGTCGGTCGCACGTCCACGGCCCGGACCTGCAGCGAGACGGCGGCCCCGGGACCGGGCAGCTCCGGCACGGAGCCCATCGCGCCCCGCGTAGACGGCAGTAGCCTCTCCGAGTGTGCAGCGGTGCGGCGGACGGCGACCGGGCAGCAGGTGAGCCCATGGGCGGCCCCGGAGGGGCGGAGGAGGAGGAGGAGGAGGAGGAGCGCAACGCACGCGGCGCCGTCCCGTTACGGCAGGCGTACGCAGCTCCGTAAATACGCGAGTTACCGTCTGGGCGCGCCGAACCAGCTCGGCCCCCCTCGCCGCGCACGGGCCGCCCCACGCCGGCTATGCGGTAACGGCACGGCGCGGGGCAGAGCCTCCCGAGCGCGCTTCGCCGCCATTGGCCGAGAGGGCGCCGGGGGCGGGACATAGGAGCGGGGCTTAGCGGCTATTGGCTGGCGGACCGGCGGTGTCAGGGCGGGCCGGAAGGCGCTCTGGCGCTCCCTCGGCGCGGCCTGCAGTTCGGGGCGCTGCCGGCAGGGGGCGCGCGCGCGCGCGCGCCGCCTATGAGAACGTCTGGCCGCAGCAAAGGTGGGCGCCGCGCTTGGCGGCGCTGCGGGCCGCGCGTCCCCGCTCTCACAGACCGGCTGTGTCTCTAGGGACAGCTGGAAGCTGAGAGGGGCAGGTCCGAGGCTTACCAGGAAGGGATGCTCCTTTAGGGCTCTCTGACTGCTATAAGCTGCATAAGAATGAACGACCAGAGCCCTCCCTGGCACAGCACTGCCCGCTGCCCCCAGGTGTCGCAGCGCCCAGAGCACAGCCCTGCTTGCACTCACTGCACCTCCCTGCGCCGTGACTGTACTTAAACTTTTCTCTCCAAACTGGCTCTCATTCAGCACTGTGTCCCCGAAGGCAGGCACTGCTCCTTCCCTGCAGCTTTCCTCCAAAGGGTAGGAAGCAAAGCAATCCGTACAGCCCTAATTTCTTACACTGAATATGCTCAGAGGCTTCCGAAGTGACCATTATGGCAGCAGAGCTTGGCACAGAACTGGTCAATAAAGTTAGGAAACAGGACTGGCCGGGTGGGGTTGCCTGAGGGAAGGGAAATCTGGCTTTCCTGTTCTTTGTTTTGTAAATATTGACATGGTTTTGTAATGTTAAAAAGAACAAACACTGCAGAGCCTTCTGATCTGTGCCTCTGTAAGCCAGAGTAGGTGACCAGGGAGCCTGCTCACACTTCAATGACACACTGCTCAACTTGGTAGAACCACAGAATCCCAGCATGGCCTGGGTTGCAAAGGCCCACAGCGCTCCTCCAGCTCCAACCCCTGCTGTGTGCAGGTCGCCAACCAGCAGCCCAGGCTGCCCAGAGCCACATCCAGCCTGGCCTTGAATGCCTGCAGGGATGGGGCATCCACAGCCTCCTTGGGCAACCTGTTCCACCACTCTCATAGTAAAGTACTTCTCCCTGATATCCAACCAAAATCTTCATCTGCTCCTCACTCGGGGCTTGCATGCAGGGCAGCACAGAAAACAAGGTGTAGTTTTGTAATAACTGACTGTCAATCTGAAACTCAAAGCTGCTTGGTAGTGCATGAAAACCTTCCCCATAGCATTGGGTATGACAAGTATTATAGACATTGTGTAATTCCATCTTAAAACACATTTTAGAGCCAAGATTTGATTTTGGCTCTAATCAGTTGATTGAATATTGGCTCTAAATACGTGATTGAATACAATCCTGTGTGTGATTATGAGAATATCTGACCAACACCGTAGCAATAAGGTCTTAATAATTAGATGTATTGATTTTTGCAGAGTTTGCAGCTGGCCAGGCAGGGAGCCAGGTTGCCTCCCCCTGGGCTGCCCACAGGGCTGCTCTTCAAACACTGCAGGTGCTTAGCTGCCACCCCCGGTACAAAATCCTCAGCAGGCAGAGGACTCGGATTTGTCTTGCAGTAACGTGCAGATACCATGGGAAGCCAATTATCGCAAAGTCAGCACCTTGCTGCCAGGGCAGGCAGTGGGTTGTCCCAGCTCCAGCAGAAGCCACTCACATGGATCACAGCAGTGCTGTGCTCGTGGCTGCAGGCACCACAGGCAACTCTACAGGCTTG
>NW_024884966.1:1116039-1235412 GCF_019232065.1 Centrocercus urophasianus
CAGAATGACCACTGGCCCTGTGCTCCTGGTGGAGACATGGGGGAAAAGGGAACACAGCTCACTCACAGTTCTGACTAATTAAACCAACTCCTGTGTCTTTATTTTCCATAATGCTTGCATGCTGCACTTTTGTGATGCATTTTACCTGTGATATTGTGTACCCTCCAGCAGGTGCTGCTGCACCCTGGCAGTGTTTCTGTGGATTAAAAGTCATTTGATGCGCTGCTATACAACCATACTTTGCTCTTTGCTTGGCTCCAAAGGACAGATGAGAGTGCCCTTATCCCTTTTCTCCTTGGTGACTTGCAAGCAGGGTGACAAAGAAGCAAAATTTGCTCATCCCAGAATACTGAAGCCTGCATGGCCTGTAGGAGAAAGGCCTGCAAGTCAGTGGAAGGTACTTATCAAGTAGCACCTTGTGTGCTTGGCAAGGTGCAGAAATGAAGGTGTGCTGCTATGAATTGTGAGATGAGAAATGTTAGCGCTCAATAATGTGTGAAATTGTTATTAAAGTTTTGTGCCTTGCTGGTGATTTAGAAGAGCTGTCTGTCATTGCTGTGTCTTTCCCTAAGTTACAGCTTGAACTTGGCATGCTAACACTGGATTAAAGGGCTCAGTAAGAAAAGCAGAAGAGGCAGGAGGTGTATGTTTGTTCTGTTCAGTGTGTCTGCTGTGCATGAGCAGCTTCTATGGCAGAAGAATTTTCAGTGACTCTCATTTAGGCACTTACTCCTTCCCTGTTACACAGAGTTCCCAAAGGGCTCTTCTCTGCAGTTCTGTTGCTCTGGATTGCTCTTCCTTCTCTTCCAGGTTGCCCAAGGAGGCTGTGGATGCCCCATCCCTGCAGGCATTCAAGGCCAGGCTGGATGTGGCTCTGGGCAGCCTGGGCTGCTGGTTGGCGACCTGCACACAGCAGGGGGTTGGGACTGGAGGAGCGCTGTGGGCCTTTGCAACCCAGGCTGTTCTGTGATTCTGTGATTCCTTCTGTTGCACAGTTTCACTTAACCCACTGTCAGCAGGCCCTTCTATATTGGATAAGGGAACAGGATTTGTGTGTAGCAGGGTTCTCAGGGCTCCAGCTTCCTTCTGCAAGCTTTGCAAGAAGGGAATCCCATACAATCCTCAACTAGGCAACATTTAGACAGAGTTTTGTAACAGTTCTGTCCGTAACACTGCTAAGTTTGTTTTCAGTTAATATCAGGAATCCTTCAGTGCAACCAGAGTTTAACCTTTGTTTTAGCTGAAGCAGCACTTTCTGGCTATAAAGTGGCTAGAGGCATCTCAGCATAGCATGGTTACATCTGCCAGATCCACTGATGCACTGAGCACTGTGACAGCAGTCATTTAAATGGATGGTTGTAAAAGCTGCTGGAGGTTTGCAATCTCGATTACCCAGCATGTGTTTCACAATCTCTTGTTTAGGACTTGTGCAGGCGTGAGCAGGAAGATCTCAGTAATGTCTGATATCCTTGCTGGTGGCCCCAGGAGGGAATTGAAATTTTGCTGTAGTGTTTTTCCTCACTGTTATAGTGATTAAACATCAATCTGGGTGTGATTTAGCACTTCTCAGATTATCTGAGAGCCTTAGCAGGTGAATCTCAGTTGAACAAGCTCAGTTATAATATTGCTTTTGATATTTAACTTTATTAGCGATTTTAAAAGTTCACTGTCAGAATGAGGCAATGAACAGCAGCCATAAATTTCAGGCATGCAGCAGCTGCTACTCGGTGGCGTGCAGCATGGTGAGTTCCCTGGTCGTTCCATTTGGAGATGACTGGAGCTGTGATCTGTCCTCATAGGTACGTAGGACCACTCTGTGCTGCTTTAGCAATCCAACCTGCAGCTGCTTGGGAATTACATGAATAGTGAACCCCAGTCTCGCTGCGATGGGCGAGGAGAACGTCCCCATCTCTCTGTTTCAATTCAACTGGAATTAACCACACTTTGAAAGCTTGGCCCTATGTCATGCCAACGTGGAGATTCATAACATAAATACAGTCATAAGTAATGCGACATTAAAGTTTGATGCTCAAGGACAATGCCTTTTTCTTTTTTTTTAATTTGTATTTTTTTATCACGATCCCTCATGGTTGACTGATAATGCTGTAAGTAACCACTGAAATGTTGCAGGCTGCTTCTACTGCTCAGACTGTTTTCCCTTCTCTGACTCTAGGCTTCTGTGTATTGAGAAGGTGAGCAACTGAGTAAGGCCTGCCTTTCTATCT
This sequence comes from Centrocercus urophasianus, assembly GCF_019232065.1. Classification (NCBI taxonomy): domain Eukaryota; kingdom Metazoa; phylum Chordata; class Aves; order Galliformes; family Phasianidae; genus Centrocercus; species Centrocercus urophasianus. The sequence continues at coordinate 1,118,265 of NW_024884966.1, forward strand.
CTTTACACAAGTGAAAGAATAAATATTTTTTTACCATAGCTTTCTAATATGGTTAGATGCTTCAGCTTTTTCTCCGCTGTGCTTGACCAGAAAGAACAAAAGGTGATGATAATCCCTAAGACTGAGTTACCAGCAGCCGGATTGAAAAAGGAGTTAAAGTGAGACAACCTTATCTGTTACTTCAGTGGAAGCGTAGTTGTTGATTTAAAGCTCTTAGTAAATGATTGTTGGAGATCTGTTGTGTAGCAGAACACTCAATAAGCGTGGCACAGACCTTGCTTCCTCCTGAGGAACAGATATCTGTCAACATCTCACTTCAGCTTGCAGACTTCTAAGGTGCTAGAAGGAAGGTGAACTCGCCAGGCAGTGGTCATGGCAGATCAGAGCGCTACTTACATTAACCAAAACATTAACAACACCAATAACTATGTGATGCCAGGCTCTAAGGAAGACAAAGGAAATCATCTTTATTATCGCGTCCCGGAAGATCCAGCTTCTCCCTCTTCCACCACTACTATCCCGGAGATGATGGATCTCAGTCAAGATTGCAACGAGGGCAGCCGCAGCACTTCTGTGGCTTCTCAGCACGGGTCTGATGGGGAGAGTAGTTCCTCCTCTGAGCACAGTGCTGCAGATGAGCACCCGTACCAGGACATGGATCAGATGAGCCCCGCTCACGAAGACAAACCCATGACATTTGAGAACTGCGGGTTTTGTCCTCCAGGTTTCCACTTGCGTCGGAGCCAGAGCACTTCCACCTCTCCGACCTCCCTCAAGTTCCCACTTGGCACTAACATAGGAGAAAACAACAACTTTGAGGAAGATTACGAGATTTTCATGTTTGTAAAGGTAAGAGCCTGAGTGCTTCTAAGACCCCCGGTCAACCCATGTATCCTTCATGTCACTAACTCACAAGGCACAGAAAGAGAATACTTGCGTGGAGGTGCTTGGATTTCTTCCAGCTCAAGTGGGAGGACAAAATGCTGAAGGTGTTGTGGTTGTTGCCACAATTCTTTTATTCTCCTACTTGACCTGGCTTAGTTAGGCTGGTTCAGTTATTGCCACATTTCATTACCCAGTAGTGCAAATGCGACGGTTATTAACGCTATAGAGAAAATGGCATCTATAGTTCAAATGATGGCAACAAAATTTCTTCATATGCTCATCTCTGACAGAGATCTTCCTTTTAGTGCTTTCAATATTTAGACAAATGTATTTTTGTGGTCCAAGAACAATTTTCAGAGCTCTCCACCTATGGCACATTTACAGATCAAGATGCAGCATGCTCCTGCTGATAGAGCCATCGCTGGAAGTGACTGTGGAGGTCCAGTATCCTACCGTGATACTTTCTTTTTTATTTTTAATAAAATAATGGATGTTCTTCTCTGCAAATAGTCTCATGAATGCAAAAAAGTTTATAAGTGCAATGAAGCATGTGAACAGCATATCGAGGTGTAAGACATGTCCTCCTGTTTTCAGTCTTATCTGGGTTATCTCTAATGCTGATATCTCTAATCTCTGATGATTTTAGGACTTCGAAAACATTCAGAGATGCAGATTCAGCACTTACACTGATCAGTCTGTGCCAGTGTTCCCAGTACTGGAGATATGAGTGTGCTGGGGAGCGTACTGGGGAGGAACATGGAGGGCCTGGAGCAGCTCTGCTGGGAGGGGGCACAGAGTGAAGCCCAAGGCACAGGGAGGGGGGAGCTGAGGGGGTCCTCACTGGGGATCTCCCACAGCCCCTGGCTGCGGTGCTGGGCACTGGGATTAGATGGACCCAGAGGTCCCTTCCAACCTCAACCCTTCTGTGATGATGTGAATGCTTAATTTTTTTTGCAGGGGAAAATATTTTCCTTTGTTAGAATTCCCTTGTTCTCCGTCATGCCATTTTTCTTTTTTAATAAATGGGTTACCATGTATTAGAAAACATAACAAATTCCCTCCATTTTTTTTCTTTCCTAAGCAAAAGAAGTGCAATTCCTTCAGCCTGTCTTCAAGTTATGACTTGTAGGCTTGGAGTGATTTGGTGTGCTGTGGGCTTTTTGGTTTGTTTTTTGACCTCTTCCAGACCCTCTCCCATGCTCCTATGCATTTCTTCTGGTTTTCAGGTATAGGCAACGTATTTAGCAGCGTCAAAAAAAGGAGTGCAGAAAGTGCTTCTTTAATCTATCATTTACCCAAGCCTCTAGCCAGGATGCTTTATGTGCTATATCTTAGCATATTTCTTGGTCCTCTAACACGTAGGATTACCATGTTCATCTGCTGCTGTTCTCGCGTGGATTGTAGCAGCCACTTAGCACTCTCCTGTTTGCATACAGCTATGGAGCAGCACTTTTGCCCATCTGTGCCTGTTGTCTGACTTCGAGAGCATCAGGTTTCTCTCAGTGTTGAGATCTGGTGCAGTGAGAACAGTAGGGTTTTGCAGGCAGAGAATTACTGTGCTATAAATGCATGTGAAAAACACTACCACCGATGCTTCCTCTCTACTGATCTGTGGTCCGTGGGCTGGCTCGTGGTGATTGATGGGGCTGGCACAGCCATGTAGCTGCAGCTCCGAGTATGGACCCACACTGGGAGCTTTACTGCACAGTGACTGCAGCAAGAGCAAATAAGTGCAGATCTGTGGGTCACACTAGGGGAAAATTAAAAAGAGATTTACATGCTTGCTTCTTTTCTGCGTATTTCCCTCTTTTTTTGACTCACTCATAGGTGTCCAGAAATAGAGGTTGTCATCCCTGCCCATTTTATTCTTTCCAGCCATTTTGGTTCCTTTTGTTACACATGAGAAGACTGATTTTAGATTGATTACTGTTGTATTCAGACTATCCCTGACGTCTGTGTAGCAGCACTGCCAGCCATGGAATGACTTCTGCCCAAGATGGAGGGATTTGTATTATTTGCAATTGTTTATTTCAGAAGAAATCCCTAAAAACTGGCTCTGCTGAGACCAGTGTTTTCAAATGATGAAGCAGTATGCAGTCCCTGCAGAGCAGCTGGTGATGATAAGTGTAAATTATTTTGGTAACTATGAGAAGAAAGCTGCTTTTCCTCTTTGCTCCTTGTTTTCTTCATAGACAGAGGGCTGGGTTGGGCTCTAGCTGACTTCAGGTGTCTATAAGCTGCTGACTGCTAAGCTCCTTTTGCAACAGAAAGAAATGGAGCAGTGGGGTGTCCACCTGTGTGAGCAGGTGTAGGCACGAGCTGCAGGATATGGTTAGATGTTCCATAGGCCCCACTGGTTGTGTTGGGCAGCAATCTCATCAGGCTTTCCAACCACAGGTTGAGATGCCTTATGGTTTCCTTCCTGACCTCCAGCTTCCTGTGCAAAAGGCCACGGATCTCCTGTGCATCCTCTCCCATATCTCTTTATGGATTTCTCAGCTATCCTGGGGCCTCTCTTGTGGCTCTGGATATCTAGACTCAGGCCCCCAGACCAAGCCATAAACTTCCCTGCATACAGTGGGTGGTCACTGGAATCAAGGAGGCTGGATGCCACCGGCAGCAGCTTAAACACAAAGCATGGATGACAAATTAGAAGTACCCCTAGGTGAGATATTTGTCATCCTTGTCAGCCTGGAAACAAGCTCCAGGCTGATTTCTTCAGGCTACTTCATTTCTCACTTCTTGCAGTGACTGCACTCAGCAGCAGCTGAAGTGCAGCAGTGAGCAGATTTGGGATGTTGGGCAGCTCAGCCAGAGAGCAGAGAAGAGCTCACAGCCAGCACTAAGAACCAGCACTCTTCTTTTTAACTGTAGGCAACTCATCCTTTTTTTTTTTTATTAACAGCAACTTCCATGTATGTTTGTTTCATACTTTCCATCCTACTCGAGTAGAAAAGAAAAGCCAGCTGAATTTACTACAAACCTATATGGAACTACCTTCTGTGGGAGAAAAATTAGGAGGAAGTATATCACTCCAGTGTGAGTCATTGACACGTTATCTGGTTTTGATAGCTGAACCTATGGGTGAACTTTTTCATATCAGAAGTGATACAACTGTTGTTGATGTTTTACTGCTGGTACATCTCTGATAGTGTTGCTAAGCACTGGTGACCTTGATGAAGATGGTATGATACAATTAGAAACAGATAAGAAGGAAATTGGTCTAGGTTCAGTACAGGCAAGCAGAATCCAAAAGCAGAATATCCATTGAGGAGTTAATTGGGTTTCTGTTGCAGCTTCCATGCAGCCACATCCAAGCAACCTACACGTGTTGAGGAAGTAAATCTCCAGAGCAAGTCCTCCAAGAAAAGATTACTACTTCCCTGATTATATGTATGTACAATTGAGGCACAGAAAGGTGAAAATCTGCATGTTCACCAAGAGGATTTGTGTTGGCTCCTGGTAACCGAAGGGAAGCTCATGGATCTAGGGGTGACCTTCTGGGGGCATGAAATTGCATCCTTGGCTGTCACTGCCAGCCTCACCGTGTCAGATATAACTCATACACAGAACAGGGTCCATCTGTGTTGCTACTTGGGTTGGAAGGCTTTTCAGAGTGACACTGCTCTGTGGTTTGACATCTTAATCTAATTTCCAAATGATACTTATTTGTGTGCAGCTCATACGTCCTTGTTCTTGTGCCAGCGTGCCCTGCTAGCATTCCTTCCTTCAGTCAGCACTTTTGGGTCAGTTTAGGCTCAGTCCTTCTGAGGTGGTTTTGGGCTAACTGAGCAAATCCATTCTGCACACGTTCTTTGCAGAAAGGTGCCACTTCTCACAGCTGCATCCTGTGCCCCATTGCTTCTGCTTCTGTGGGCAGACTAAACAAGAAGCAAGAAAGGGTTCTTTTAATAACTTCCTTAAGATTCCTACCATCATTTAAGTAAACACATCATTCTGTTTGAAATGAAATGTTCCCATGTAAACACAGAATAGAATTAGTCAGAAATCCATTAATTTCTTGGTTCCTTGCACCAGTTTTCACTTATCCTGGCACCTGTTTTCCTTTCAGAAACAATACTTTTTTCCCTAAGATCTTTATAATGGTTCCTCATCGGCCTGCAGAGGGCCTAACACTCTCAGAAATGTGGTTTGAATTTTGGGTGGTGCAGTGCAGAACCAGGACTCAGTGTTCCTCGTGGGTCCCTTCCAGCTAAGGACACTGTCATTCTGTGACTCTAATTTCCACCGTCCTGTTGTGTACTCACTGGTCCTGAGCTCTGACTTTCTCAAGTCCAAGGGGCTTCTATCTGGATCCCTAACTGAAATTTAGATACAGTTGTTCCCTTGTCTGAATGATTGCACTCAGGTTGATCTTCGCTCTGCACACGGGCGCCTACAGCTGTCTCCCTGTAGCTTAGGGATTGCTTGGGAAGAAAACAGAAGCGGAATCGTACCTGTGAATATCTGCACATTTAACCTCTGTCCACCCACACTGATGCCATTCTGGGATTTTTTAAAAAAGGATCTGGTTCCAAAACCTGGCCACCAGGAGCACTGATCTGTGGCCCACAGAATGGATCAGTTCTACTCCATAAACGCGGATCCTTATCTGTAGCTCTGATACTTTGGGTGCCCCTCCCTGCATGAAGGTCTTTGTTGGGCAGAATGGCACGTGGCTGGCCTCAACCATGCTGCCAGCTCCTTGTTAAACAAGAATAGCAGGTGAAATCATTTAAACTTAAAAAGGTCTTGTTTTTCTTCTTGATTTTAACATCTGTTAGCAGGAGCCTTTCCAGATAAGCTCTGGAGAAAATAGTTTGAGAACCTATGCTGCAACTGTGAGAAGTATTGAACCACACCAGTGTGGACAGGATATTATTTAAGATACTTTGACATGTACACTATGTGTGTGGTTTGGAGATTGCTTCGATTTGGGGATTCATCCGTATAAAGTTATGGAAGTGTGTTCTTAATGATCCTATCAGATAGAAAATTGCTTCAGTGCCGATCTGAACTGCTCACTGTCCCTGTTGTTTCCGTGTTGGGGCAGAAGATGAAGATGTACTGAGGGACGTGCTTTGCTGGGAAACATTGGTGATGGGCGGATGGTTGGACTGGATGATCTTGGAGGTGTTTTCCAACCTTGGTGATTTTGTGATTCTGTGATTGTCCTTTGGGCACAGAAGGCAGGTGCTAGCCCTGGGACACAGCACAGCTTCCTAGGGAAGTTGCCCACTCTTAGGTTTAATGGTGTTGGAGACATACCAGGCATACCACAGAGTCAGAACGTGTTTTTCCTTGTCCCTCACAAGTGGGTGTGCTGGTGTTGGGTTGGTGGTTGGACTGGATCGTCTCAGTGGCATTCTCTAAGTTAATCATTTCGTGATGTGAGATTTCTAGATCAGCCACTAAGTGGCAGACTAACATGGCCCTGGGGTCACGAGGAGAAGGAGCAGGGAGAACTGAGAGCGGCCTGCGGTGCCTGCAGGGCTGTATGAGAGAAGGGCAGACTCTCATCGGGGTCCGCGTGCCGGGACGAGGGCGAAGGGTTCGGAGCCAAGGAGGGCAGATTTCGGTGGATGTAAGGAAGGAGCCGCTGGCGGTGAGGCGGTGAGGCGCTGCACAGGGTGCCCAGAGGTGCTGCTGCCCCGTCCTGCACGCAGCCAAGGCCAGGGGACGGGGCTCTGAGCACTGAGGAGCTGCGGTGTGCTGTGCGCTGCAGGCCTGCGCTGATGGCCTCCGGGGTCCCTTCCTGCTCAAACCGTTCTGTGCCTTATGGTTGAAGCAGCATAACCCCACCAAAAGTTTCTTAAAGCCTGAAGTCACTTCAGTGTCCTATTTCTGGAAAACAGCACTAAGCTAATCCATTAGAGGCCTGTGCTGAGGAGGCACTCGCCTTTCTCCAGCGTGGCCGCATGGTTTGTTAGCAGTCAGCAAGCAGCAGTTCCTGGTTACGCTGTGCATAGCTGCAAAATGACACAACAAAGAGCACCTCAGCTGAAAAGAAACACCAAAAAAACCACACCGAGACTGTTTCATTTCTGTGCCATGCTGCAGGGCTGCATACCTCACTGGGCTGAACGAGGCACGCCGAATTCTTGCTGTTTGCACCAAGTGTGGGCAGGGTGCGTCTCTGCTGGGTCAGGCTCCTGTAACTCAGGTGCCTGGCGTGCGACTCCCTGCAAAAGTTCAGGGCAGCAAATTTACGGCCATTGGGCTCCTCCCTGAGAGATTGCAGAGAATGAAGTTTGGACCAAGAGGAGTTCCTTGGAGGCACTGGGTGCTGATTGGCCCCCGGGCTCTGCAGCTGATAACAGCTAAAAATAGTCGGATATAAAAGCAGAGGCAGCACCGGGCTGCTGTGGCTGGGGAGGAGACGCTGCTCCTGAGTGCCAAGGAGCTCTTTCTGCTGCTTAATTCCCCTTAACAATTAACTTGTCAAAGAAGGACATCGGGAGGCGTGACTCAAGGGGAAAGGAACCACGTTCTGGTTTTAAAAATAACAAATCACGTCCAAGGGCAGGTTGTCCTGCAGGTGGCCATTGGTGTGTCTTTGGAAGCGTGCCTGAAGGATGCCCGTGTGATTTGTGTGTGAGGATGTACACATATGCATCAAGAGCATAGTCTGGCTGTGGGATTCTGAGTGCTCTGAGAAACAAACATCCTTATGGAGCTCTCGTACAGCATCCAGGACTCTGCTCTTAGTCCTGCTGCTGGCTCTGGGGTGGTGTGCCTGCACTTCCCTTTCTGGCTTTGGCTGCCTTTTGTTCCAAGCTGCAGGCACTGGGACAGGAACACTTCTCTCAGCACTGAATGCTTTGCGAGGTAAACCTGTGAGTGACCGAAGCACCCTGCAAAAAGAAGAAAAACTCCCCTAACTTCTGGCAGAAGTTGCATGGAACTGAAAGCAGTGTCATCAGGGAGAGCATTAGTGAGCCCTAAAAATAGGTGGCAGTATCAGCCCTATCAGCAACCACTCCCTCACGCATTCATTTCGGTTGCTGTGAGTCCTCCTCTTTGATTTGGAGCAGCTTTGTACTATGGAATTTGGCTGGGTGGATTCCTGTTTAGTGTAATTATAGGTTTTGTTTTATTTTTTCTGGCACCTAATAGCTTTGTCATATCCTGCAGCACTGGCAGATGACCTGGCTGACTTGCCTTCAGCTCTGATTTGATACACTTAATTATCTGAAAAGGTCACTTATAAACGCTTGGCCACTTTCCCTTTCATAAGAACATTCAATTAGCACTTAATTTATTTTTTAATTGAGCGATACTCATAGCAAACAGGATAATTGCAGAGGATGCTGGTTTGGTAATTGCACAGATTAAAGATTTTCTGTGGTGGTCAGGAGAGCCAGCAGGAGCTGTGCTGCTGGGAGCTCCCATCCCATCCCTCTTTGCAGCACACCTGGCTTCATTTCCTGAACTCTTTGCCTTTCTAAGCACAACAGGGCTGTGTTAGTGTGAATCCGAGGGAGAACCTGAGAGCCTCTTACTGATGCCATCCTCTCCAGGGAGCTTGGGCTTTCTCACATCATGAACATTTTGTCCGGCATCAAGCTCTCACTTGCAGTTTGGCCAAGGATGGATTGAAATTGCTAACAATAACTAAAGGGCTCCATATCCCATTAAGACTTTTCTAACTAATGTAGATCTCTCAGGAGCCGCTGTCCCTGAAGGTGTGCAGTAAAAGGGTAGATGTGGCACTTAGGGACACGGTTAGTGGGCACAGCAGGGATGGGTTGGGGTGGGACTTGGTGATCTTAGAGGATTAGATAAGATTTTCCAATCTTATGTTCCTGTGATTCTGTGATAGTTGTCACTGAGGCCACAGCAGTGAGGGCAGCTCTGGGCTTTGGCCATTCAGTCACCTATGGGGTGGCTTCCAGTTATTGCAGCAATATCCAGGGACCCTCAGAAGGTGGTGAGGAACCAGAACCAGAACAGGTTGCCCAAGGAGGCTGTGGATGCCCCATCCCTGCAGGCATTCAAGGCCAGGCTGGATGTGGCTCTGGGCAGCCTGGGCTGCTGGTTGGCGACCTGCACACAGCAGAGATGTGGCCTCAGAAGCCCTGTGCATGGTGGCAGTTATCACCAGGGAATGTGAACAACCTGTAAGCACAGCTGCAGAAGAGGGGTTCATGTCTGTGCCCAGCTGACCACACTGCTTCCATTTATGTCACCTTAAGCAAAAATGAAAATGAGATCTAACCAAGGCAACATCAGGTACTTCAAGAGATTGAACCCTTGCACTGAAGGAAACGAAAACCAAACCACCCTTCTTTTAATAATGACTCCAGGTAAGTGAGCTTGGTCACTGGCAAACTTGATGGAAACTTTAGCCCAGAAGTACCAAAAGGTGAAATGAAAAATGAATGAGGGCAATTTCCTGAGGAGGACGAGAGGGTTGCAGACTGTGCTGCAAGGCTCAAGGTCAGCGTATGGCTCTGCCTCTGCTTACATTTGCTGCTACAGAGCTGTGAATCTGCCCATACTGTTCACTGGGATGGCTTTAGCACGGAGCCAACAGCCACAAGCCCTGCTCTTCGGCCTGATGGTGCACAAAGGGAGCACATTGGGTTTGGCTGGTGCAGCTGAATGCCTCTAACAGCAGTTTTCCAAACACGGGAGCTGCTCTGAGTCATGGACAATCTCAAAGCAAGGTGCAGAGGCCTCGCCTTGCAGAAATAATGTGCATCGACACAGAAGGCAATTTTTGCTCTCAGCCAAATTGTTCACTAAACATCAGAGCGAGGCACAAACATCTCCAGCAGCAATTGTGCCATCTTTGAGACTTGTTTACCGGGAGGAGCAGAAACCCAGCCTGAGATGTGTGTGTATGTGGCATTTTGAACCTTTTCTCTGCACGAATAATGCATTAATTGGGATTGGAGCAGTGCTGTGTGCCAATCTTTCGCTTTGGCGGATTTCATCCTGGCTGCATGGATCTGCTTCACATTATAGTTAATTTAGATGTAATTTCTGACAAGAAGCACACCAAGAAGTGAGCAGAAAGAACCTAAATGCTTATTTACCATATACACACTTGAACACTTGGAAATGAAGGCAGAGATATGTGCTGTTTGCTCCGCTGCAGCTGTAAGTAAAATCACGTAGTTTTCATTCAGCGACATCAGTGAGCAGTGGGTACATGGCTTACCTGGTGCTGTTTCTCTCCACAGCAGTAATATTAAGAGGATTCATTTTGAAAAACAGGGGCCAAGGATGTCTCCATTCCTTTCATCTGCTGTGTTACACAAATCCCACAGTTGTGGGCATTCTGTGATGCTCTCCACTGCATCCCCTGCAGTGCCCCTTGCAGAGGTCTCCCAGTCCCATTCAGAAGAATCTCCTGGTTTGAATTGAAACAGTGGTTCAGGGGCTGATAGAAAATGCAGAGACCTCTGTGCCCTTGAAGCCTTTTTACTGAATGCAGCGTTAGGAGGTGGTTTTGTACATTTTAAGAGCTCCTTCCCTACGAGTGGTTCGCTGCGGCTGCCTGAATGCAAGTGCTGAGATAATTATCCTTAATGAAATCCCTCCTCACACTGAACAGCAGTGAGTTTTTCTCTCGAAACTGTTAACATTTATTGGTGTTGCAGAGAGGTTTGATACTGAATCCATGTGAAAATGCAATTATAAAGAAAAATGACGTGGTGCTCCTGGCCTAGAACTTGCTCTGCAAAGCAAAGTGGTGAAGCATCTGCCTTTCTGGTGAACAGTGCAGTTCATCCAGCAGCCATTGGAGCTGCACTCATGCATCTTCATCATCTGGTAAAAGGAGAGCTGCTGCAGCCTGTGGCTACAAAGGATTTTAGTGCCTGGGGGGTGGATGCATGGTCAGAGATCTGATCGTTGACTTTTAAGAGGGCTGCCAAGTTTTTCTGTCCATGATTTTGCCCACTTCTTGGGACACTCAGGCTGCACAGCTGTTGTATCGCTGCCTTCTGTTCCATGTTGGATATCAGGAGCAATTTGTTCTCAGAAGGAGCAATGGGGCAATGGCACAGCTGCACAGAGAGTGCTGGGAGCACCATCCCCATAGGGATCCCAGGACCTTAGAGATGTGGCACTGGGGGATGTGGGCAGTGGGGTGGGCTGGAGTTGGGCTTGGGGATCTCAGAGGTCCCTTCCAACCAGAATGTCTCTATGATTCTATGTCCTTATGCATGGCACGACGTAGAAGAGGGAACAAAATCACTGCCCTCCTCATTCTGCCAAACCAACAAGTGTTGAGGCGTTGTGCATCCCTGGGCTGGGGGAAATGTCTGCTCAGCCAGCTCTGGCTTGAGGCTAAGAAGTGCTTCATACATCCTCCATGTTTTCATACATCCCTGCATGTCTTGGGCAGCAAGGGGAACACACACTGACCCCAAATATCTGAAACAAATCCTTCTGGATGTCTCTGAAGGTCAAGCAAGAGCTTGACAGCTATATATAATTCAAAAGAAAATCAAAATTATTCAATTAATCCCTTTTAGTTTTGGCTTCGAAGTCGCTCCCATTTGTTAAACGACTGCTGCGTCAAAGATAGCCACACACAATGGACGCAGTTGCAAGTGACCATAATTCAGACCTGATCCACCCATACCTCTCAGTGAGAGCTCCACGATAGAGTTACAGGGATGCTTGGCCTCTGCATCACCCCCTGGGGACAAATCTTTGCTGGAAGTGAGGCTGGATCAGGGCAGTGAAAGCTGATAGTGCGTCGGGGCGCCTACAATAGAGGTCTTACGTGGGGAGGTGACGGCTCCTTTTCTGAAGCTGTCCTCATTTATTCATGCCGTGATGTGCTCATATTTATATTGCTCATAAGCCTCAAACTATAATGACCTGGCCTATGGAGAGCTCAGAATTCATACATCATGTTCTTGTGGGTAACTCAAAGCCTGCACTGCCTCTGACTTGCAAGAAAGCGATAGGCCAAGCGGAGCGGCTCATTCTTTGCAGTAAAATGAGAGTGTACGAATTATTTATCAGTGTCTTAGCCTCAATTTGATGGAAGAAAGAGCTGATTTCGTAGCACAGAACAGAGCCGTGCAGACAGTGATAACCATTCTAGTCAAAAAGGTTGCACCCAGATGTAAGTGATAAGTCCATCTTAGATGGCAGCAAAACAGAAAATGCGTGAATGGATTCCCAAGGTGTTACACGTGTATGTATTTCCTCTTACTCTGCTTCCTGGTGTGTTTACTTTAGATCAAGAATTCAGAATCTGTGTCAAGGACACAGCGTTTGTACAAAGAAGGGCTCCAGCTTTTTGAGGTGAGCCAGGTTGTTCTTGGATGTCACCTTCTTATTGAATGTCCCCATCCCTGCACACAGCCAAGGCCAGGGGACGGGGCTCTGAGCTCTGACAGCGATGTGGTGTCCCTGTGCACTGCAGGGCTGGCACCAGTGGCCTTCCTGCTCAAACACAAACACATACAGAATGCCTTGGGTTGGAAGGGACCTCAAGGATCACGAAGCTCCAACCCCCCTGTGCCATGCAGGGCCACCAACCTCCCCATTTCACAGCAGCCCAGGCTGCCCAGGGCCCCATCCAACCTGGCCTTGAACACCTCCAGGGATGGAGCATCCTTTGCTCAGCAAAGCTCCTTCTTGTGCAGACCACAGGAGGGACTTAGGGGTATGTTTTAGAGATGCAGTGACTGTGCTTACAGCATTGGCTGCTGTTCAGAGCTGCAATCCATAATGATAGTGCAGTGATTCTTCTTGCTGCATGTAAGTGTGCTCAGCCCATGTCCTGGGAAGTTTGCCTGTGGGCATAAGAATAATTACACCATAAATGTTTGGTAATTAATGTACGTAGTCCAAGAATTACATGTAAGCATTTGAAATCAAAGGGCTAATAACACTTAATTCTCTTACAGTTAACCTTCCAGTTATTTGAATGAGAGCTAATTAGATCTACAAACCATAAGCACACTTTTACGCTAATTACCCTGTTGATTGTGTTGTAATTACAGTTGCAGCAGCATAACGAGACTGCCTGGTTAATCATTTTGTGCCGCAGGGACGCACAGCTGGAACCCCCATTGCCGTCACCTGCAGTGCTGCAGAGGTGCTGGGTGGCACCGGGGGTCACAGGGCAGTGAGGGCTGAGCATGGAGCTCACAGCTGGGGGCACTTTGAGCAACCACAGCCTGCTGGTCGTGGCAGAACGTTCCTAAAAGCTTTCTAGGTGTCAGGCAAGGAAGGTGAGCCTGCTGCATGCTGTATTCCATAGGAGTGGGTTTTCCTGTGCTGCATTTGTTCCAAAGCAGAGAGGGGACAGGGCGAGGAGCTGTGACCCAAGGGACACTGTGAGGGTGTGACAGCAGTGAGCAGGAGGTGCCACTCAGCCCTGCTGTGCCCTTCTGCTTGTGTCACCCCACAGTGTCACCTCCTGCTCTGGGTGCCTGTGTCATTTGTGTCACCACAGTGCCCTCAGAGTCACACCAGGTGATGGGCAGCGTGTCAGTCAGAAGCTGAAACTTAAAGAAGCATAGAATTCTAGAATCCTAGAATGTCCTGGGTTGCAAAGGCCCACAACTCATTCCAACCCCCTGCTGTGTGCAGAGTCACCAACCAGCAGCCCAGGCTGCCCAGGGCCACATCCAGCCTGGCCTTGAATGCCTTCAGGGATGGGGCATCTACAAAAGAAGTTTCCTCCCATTTGTGCCACCACCCTGCTGTCCCCACACTGTGCCCGAGGGCCGAACCAAGGCATGGGGCACCCTCACGCTGTTCCCCCCGCAGCTCTTTGTGCCCCTGCATAACCCCATTCCCACTCCCCACTCAGCTCTCCCAGAAGCAGCAGCACCGGGCTGCTCTTCCCACATGCGGTTATCAGCCGGGCTTCTCCATGTCTCTATACCTCTATGGATAGGGCTTGCTGCACGCACACAGTGCTGCCCCTCTGCACCGGGACAATCAGCAATAACAACAATAGCAATACTGAGGTTTTGAACGGCGAAACACCCATCAGAAAAAGAAGGGACAAAACCCCACCCCAGCTTCCCGCACTCCCACCCCGCACCCTCCGAACCCGCTCCCATCGCGCTGCGGGGCGAGGCGTAGAGCAGGGCCGGAGGTACCACGGCCTGTCTCCTCCCCGAGCCCAAACCCCACCCTCCGCTTCACGCTGGGACTATTTCGGGCTGCGAGCCGCTCTCAGACAGATGCGCTCACGCTGCCGCACTTGTTGCGCTCAGCGGCCGCCGCCCCGCAGCCCCGCGGCAGCGCTCCGCTCCGCTCCTCCGTTCGCTCCTCCATCGCTCACCTGCCGGCTCTCCCGCTGCGTTGCTTTCGAGTCCCGCTCCCCACAGAAGATGTTTTAGAAGGGAAACCCTCCCGGAGCACGGCTGTCCCCGTCGGGAGTTCGGCCCCGCGGTGAGAGATGTCAGAGCCCTCCGCTGCCAACGGGGACGGGAAGGAGCCCGACATCGAGCTCTTCGTGAAGGTGAGCTGCGGGCGGGCGGCGGGGCTCCTACGGCCCGTCCAACTTCCATTCCCGACCTCTTATCTCCCTCAAACACGCGTCGCTTTCTTCTTCGTGGTGTTCCAATTAGGTCACGTTGCCGAGGGAGAGGCAGAGCTCCTTGATTTTGTTGTCGCTTCTCTCCTCGGGAGCGTGCCCTGTTATTCTTAGCCCGGCGGGGTTCTCACGGCCAGCCTGACGTGCTGCTCCATTTATGGGAACGGAGCGCGGAGCGGAGCGACCCAGTGAGGGCTGCGGGCACCCCGGGCTCCCAGCACACAGGGCTGAGCTCAGCGGGCACTACTCTGCTCAGTGCCTGCAGCACTTACTTCCTCCCCTCGGTGGAAAAAGAAAACCACCAAAAAAACCGGGTAATAAATCAGTTTTTGCCCTCGGTTCTCAAAGCCCATTCTGATTTTTTATATGGGTAACTGGGAACAGAACCCGATTCAATGCAAACATAGACAAGTGGGTGTGCCTGGGATGTGACAGGACCACAGAATATTTCAGTTTGTGTACATCTGTTGCTCTTGGGTTATACTTGAAGGGAGTGTATAAGCAGGAGGGGGAATGACTGTTCACAAGGGTGGATGGTGATGGGACAAGGGGGAATGGTCTTAAACTGAGACAGGGGAGGTTTAGATTGGATATGAGGAGGAAGTTTTTCATGCAGAGGGTGGTGAGGCACTGGCACAGGTTGCCCAAGGAGGCTGTGGATGCCCCATCCCTGCAGGCATTCAAGGCCAGGCTGGATGTGGCTCTGGGCAGCCTGGGCTGCTGGTTGGCGACCTGCACACAGCAGGGGTTGGAGCTGGAGGAGCACTGTGGGCCTTTGCAACCCAGGCCATTGCATGAAGAACGTCCCACTACAATAGTGGTGTATGCAACGTTATGAATAGTGAACTTCATGCAAACTCTGAGTGAAGAGTTTGGATTTTTGGGTGCTCAAAAGGTGTTCCAAAGCCTCTGTTAGGGCTGAGATATGCCTGTGTCAAACCAGGTGCTGGCTGGGCATCCCTGCTTTGATGGGGCTGTGATTAGCAGGTGGGAGTTGTGTGGAGCCCTTTGCAAACAGCACAGGCTGATTGGGAAAGCAAATTCCAGCTCCTCCCTTCTGTCAAGCTAAGGGTACTTAATTGCTTTGCACTCCTGATGGATGGCTTGGGTGATGAGTTGAAGTGTCAGCTGCATACCACACATGTATGCATGGCCCTTTCATGCATCCTCCAGAATGTGTCAGCTCAGGTGCAGCCTTTCTGACCTGGGCAGAACAGAAGTGGGTTTTTTTTTTCCTTAGCGAACAGGGATTTGACAGGAATTCCTGGTTCATAATTGCGTGGAGCTTCATGTATTAAAAAGGCCCTGTGTGGTTCCATCCGCCCTGATACCTTTCCTCTCCAAGCTGTTCCTCCTGAAGTGAGCTTTGTGTGCTCACTGATAGCTTGCTGAGGTTCTTTGGCTGGCATCACAAGGTCATCTGGGTTGGAAAAGATTGCTAAGATCCCCAAGTCCACCCCCATCCACCCCTGCGTGCCCACTGTGTCCCTGTGCTGTTAAGGTCCAGGCCATGTCCCAGTGCTATGGGTGAAGCTCTGGGTCCATGCAGTTGTCACTGCAGCCAACTGAGCCATCACCTGAGGATTTATGAGCACAGAGAGAACATTTCCAGTAATGGGACTTCCTGCATAATGCATGCTGGGGAATGCATTGAGACTCACGTAAAGCCCACACTTTGCTGAGCTGCAGCAGAAGAATTAATTGGTGTCTTTCTGGAGGCTTTCCATTTAGATTGAAAAATGGCAGTTCTGGACATTTTGGAAAGGTGCCATTAATTTAATTAAAAGTCTAAAAAGCCGAATAGCAAAGCGTGTGAGCAGAGCCTTACAGCATACAGCTCAGAAGCTGAAAAAGAAGTAAGGATTGTTGGAACGAGCGGAGCTGAGGGTTATGGAGTCATAGAATCACAGAACGTCCTGAGAAGGAAGGGACCCACTGGGCTCTCTGTGCCCAGCCCCATGCAGCACCCCCAGCCCTATGTGAGAGCAGCATCCCAGTGCTCCCATGGCCAGGAGCACAGAGGCTGGGGAGGTGTGAGGCAGTGCGTACAGCCAGGAGAAAAGTGGGTCTTAGCCGAGCGCAAATAAACCAGAGCAGGGCTGTTTTTCAGAGCCTCTCACAAAAGCAGTTTGTGTCTCAGGTTAAAGAGGAAAGAAAAAAGAAGAGGTGTTACACAATTGCTCTATTTCCTTTTTATCATGCAGCAAACAGGAGCTGTGTGTACAGAGGCAGGGAGCAGAGTAGGGCGGTGCAGTGAGGCTGTGTGTTGCAGGATCCAGCTGCAGTCTCACCTCACTGCTTGCATCCCTGTTTGTCCTCCTGTGCTTCTGTAGCCTGAACTGCATGAGATGCTTTGCTGTTTCTGCTTGACTGAGAGTGAAACCCCCAAAGCTGGGCTGGGATAAAGCGGGGTGGGGGTGGCAGCTGGCTGGGGTGTGTGGCAAAGAGGGATGCTGGCACTGCTTAGGCTGGCTGCTGCTCCGGTGTGCTGCGGAGCAATGTGCCCAGTGCAAGTGACACCCTATGGAAGGTGTGCTCTGCTTCTTTTGGCAGTCCCACACCTGTACACTGGGGTGTAATGGTGCTCTTTGGAAAGAATCACAGAATCCCAGCACGGCCTGGGTTCAAAGGCCCACAGCGCTCCTCCAGTCCCAACCCCTGCTGTGTGCAGGTCGCCAACCAGCAGCCCAGGCTGCCCAGAGCCACATCCAGCCTGGCCTTGAATGCCTGCAGGGATGGGGCATCCACAGCCTCCCTCCTTGGAAAGATGTGCACTGAGACAGAACATTACACCACACAGGGGAAGAGCAGAGAACTCTTCTGGTTTCTCTTCATTCACTCTGGTTTTGGATGTATGTTCCTTGCATTTCAAGTATTAGAGTACTGATAAATTTCTGGAAAGTTAATTTGGTGGCAGAGATGTTGTATACATGGAAAACAAAGGATAGAACCAGGCCTCAAAAGTACAGCTGTCTGTTTGCATTGCTCAGGATGAGTGCAGTCTAGAAAGCAAACAAGCCACACAAACGGTCCAAAGTGCGTTCTGCTAAATAAATCTTCCTGCTTTAGAAATGCTCTGCAGCACGACACATAATGACCCGCATTTCTGATGGTCAGAAGGTGGTAGTGCCCTCACAGCGGTCGGTCCTTGCTGTGGGGTTGCAGTCCATATCCCAGAGAGGTTCATCAGTGCTGCTTTGCAACAGTTTTTGCTCGAGAGCTGCAGGGCTTCTCTTCGCAGAGCTGCAGGCACGGCCCAAACCCATGCACAGAACGTAGGGAGGTTCAGAGCAAGGAGGCTTCTCAAGACCTTGAACCTGGAGTCAACCTTTGGCTCTGCTAAGCGAGGCCATCCCTCCATAAAGCACGCCCAGGACTCAGCCTGTCCCACGCATTGGGAGCAGAGGGCAGTGGCTCCAGGAGCTGTGCTTGAGGCTGCCTGTGGGATGCAGGGGAACACTCCCAGCCTGGCTCAGCGATGGACTGAGGCTGTGTGTTTGTAAGGAGTCATTCCTCACTAGAGGGTTGTTATAAAGATAAGAGGTTGGTCCTTGGTTGGACTTTGGATCCTTTTGGGGTCTCTTCCAACTTGGGATGTTCTGGGATCCCGTGGTTATTTTTTTAATTATCTCTGCCACAGATTGATTGCAAAGGAACCCAGGTTAGGATTTTGGTGAATGGCTGTGATGTATCTTTAAAGGCAGGCACAGATAAAAAGGTGACTCCCAATACAGCCATTCCCCACTATTGAGGGTTTTGTGTTTTTTTGAGGTTAGAGATTCATTGTGATAAGGGAACTGATTTTAGTTTCAAATTTTGGGGTTTATAAAGCTCATGCTGGTCTTCCTAACTGGGAGGGAGAAAGAAGTTGTCAGGACCCTTTTAACCATTGGGACAGTGCAGGTTCTGTGATTTATGTGGCCATTGAGATGCGTTCTGGAAATCACAAGCAGGTCTGCAAGGCACAAAGTTCATTTCTATTTGTTAAAAACTGCGAGTATTTTATTGGCTGTTATGAAGTCACCTTTGGCTCCCATACAAATTTGCTACTACATTTAGCAAAACTCTCTAGGTAAGGAGGAAGTAATAGAGAAAAGCAAACAAGGAGTAATAGTGGTACTGGAACACTGGCTCAGCCCACCTGGTGCTCCACGATGAACAGCAGTGTATTTTTGGTTACTTTGGTCAAGTGACTTGCCAAGCCTTTTTTCTTCCAAGAGAGAAGCAGACCCCTGCAGAACAGATACGCACCGTGCTTGTGCTCCTCTCCAGCTCTCATCTATCGCCCCGCAGGCTGATACGAACACATCTGTGCTGTTAAGGATCATGCAGTTATTCCTTCTGAGCTGCTTGAGCAGGTGCTGGGCACCACAGTTCACATCCCTTCCAAAGTTCAGGGACATCTCTGCAGTACAAGAAAGATGCAGAGCTCTTGGAGTGGGTCCAGAGGAGGCACTAAGATGATCAGAGGGCTGGAGCAGCTCTCTTATGAGGAAAGGCTGAGGGAAGTGGGCTTGTTTAGGCTGGAGAAGAGAAGGATCTGGGGAGACTTCACTGTGGTCTTCCAGTGCTTGAAGGGAGCATATAAACAGGAGGGGAATGACTGTTCACAAGGGTGGGTGGTGATGGGACAAGGGGAATGGTTTTAAAGTGAGACAGGGGAGGTTTGGGTTGGATCTGAGGAGGAAGTTTTTCCCCAGAGGGTGGTGAGGCACTGGCACAGGTTGCCCAAGGAGGCTGTGGATGCCCCATCCCTGCAGGCATTCAAGGCCAGGCTGGATGTGGCTCTGGGCAGCCTGGGCTGCTGGTTGGCGACCTGCACACAGCAGGGCTTGGAGCTGGAGGAGCGCTGTGGGCCTTTGAACCCAGGCCATTCTGTGATTCTGTGATCTCCCCCTTTCTCACATGCTGGCCTTGTGCATTGTTATCAAGGTAACAGAACTAGGCCAGGTTCACTACTGGTGCAGACATCAGCACCATATGTAGTGGGGGGAAATTTTTTTAAAAAATATTGATTGCGTTTCTTTTATGAGCTTCATGCAAGAGATTGCAAGGATTTCAATGTAGTTTTTGCTCAGTTCCTATTTTGCTCTCTTCTTTTCAACTCAGGATTAACCCCATTGAAGACTGTGGTGTTTGCACATGTACAAAATGGGCACAGGAGAGTCAGGCTGCCTGAATTTGAATCATACTATTGAAGCAAGCAAGCTAATAGCAACCCACTGTAGACACAGTGAAGTGGACCAAGGCTTGCTTCTCTGGTCTTTTCATTCAGCATTTTCCATAAAATAATAAAAAGAACAGAGTTAAGGGAAAAAAAACAAACCATCCACTATGGCAAGGTCTAATTTTGCTTTAACCTGTTATTACTGAAAAAGCATTATTCAGTTAATTAAGGAGCTGCTTCAAGAATGTTTTAACAGTACAAGTGGGTTATTTTTCCTTGTGTGGAAGAAAAACGATGCCCTAAAGAAGCTCTTGCCTGAGTTACACAAGCAGAGCCTGTATGTCTGTCTGCTTTCTCTCTGAGCGCCTGCAGGTTTTGTCTTGTGCCAAGACAAGAGTCTCATTGGTGGGAATGCAGGGGCAGCCAGCGAGCGGTGCAGGAGGTCAATATGTGAAAGGACTTGGCAGGAGCACAGTAGCTCTCCCTGCCACCTTGGGCTGCTGTGTCTTTGGAGAAACCTCACCCTGAGGATTTCTGAGATTTTGGGTGAGCTCTGCCTACCAGCTCCTCCATTCCGTCTGCTTTTTTGATCTGCGCCGTCAAATCAGGTAATAGAGGGTTTTAACTCCTCCACAAGGAGCTGGTGATGTTCCACATTGTTATAACTGCTGCTCAGAAGGAGCTGTGGGTATCTGTGTGCTCCGTGCTTAGCAGCAGGCAGCTCACTGCCCATCCCTGGCATCCCATCGCACTCCAGGTCCGTGTGTCACGGCCCCGTGATGCTCCTGTAAGTGTGCCCAGGAAACTTCTATGGGCAGCACATGGCTCTGCTGCTGCTCTGAACGCATGGCAAATGTCACAGGGATCGGCTGACACAGCATCCCAAAAATACACAGGGATCTTTTCCAGGAAGGCCGGTAGGAAATGCGGCTGTGCTTAAATGTGAGCACCGACTCACCTGCCTGTGTCAAACAGGCTTTGGAAGGAGGCTGTGTAAAGGTCGTTTGGAGTAATGATGTCATCATTTGGGCAACTGTATTACTTAGTGCTTCTATGACACCTAATTCTTCATTATCTGGAAGGTAGCAGTAAATTAATCCCAGCTGTGATTGATGTTATTTCCAGCACAGGCTTCTCCAAGGCCATAGGAAGAACCTGTTGGCATAAGGAGGGTCCTGAGTTTGTGTACTGAAGAGTCCATCTGTGTTCCTTGAAACAGGAAATCAGAGTGGGTGCCTGAAGCACCAGACTGAAAATAGCTTCAAGGGCTTTGTTTGGCACAACGGAATTTATCACTGATAATGTCCAAAAGAGATTTTCATTCCCTTTCCTTCCTCGCCTCTTGCTCCACCCATTTGTTTGTACTTCTGTGTTTGCAGTAAGACTCATCTAGGTGTTATAACTGTGCCGTTTACATACACCTGGAGCTGGGAGTGAAGATATCTTTTTTTTCTTTTCTTTTTTCTTTTTTTTTTTCTTGTGTAGATCTGATGAATTTAATCAGCATCACATATTTCTAGCATGATTTTAGTATCATAGGTTGGCTTATGTTGGAAAGGACCTTAAAACCCATCCAGTTCCAACCCCTTCCTCAGGCACCTTCACGGATGGGGCATCCTCAGCTTTGTGCAGCAGTGCCAGGGCCTCACAGTGAAGCATTTCCTGCTAACATCTGACCTAAATCTTTCTTCTTTTAATTAAGAACCATTCTCCCTTGTCCTGTCACAAACTACCCTTGGAAAAAGTCTCTCTGTGACTTCTCCCTTAGTGCTGGCCACATTATTTCTGATACAAGCCAGGAGGCCATTGGCCTTCTTGGCCCCCTGGGTGCTCTGCTGGCTGATGCTCAGCAGCTGTTGCCCTGCACCTCCGGGCCCTTTTCTGCTGGGCAGATTTTCAGCCACTCAGCCCCCAAACTTTTGCACTGTGTTGAGTTGTTGTGACTCGAGTGAAGCATCTGGCACTTATCCCTGTTGAATGCCATGCAACTGGCAGCAGCCTATTGATCTGGCCTATCCCTCTGCAGAGCTTTCCTACCCTCGAGTAGATAAATGGTCTTGTCTGGCTTGGGATCACCTGCAAACTTACTCAGAATGCAGTCCATCTCCCATTTGATAACCTAAATCTTTTTCAGAGTCTGTGATTTTACTCCACTGTGCATATTGCTATTTAATGGCAATGTTCTTTGGCTGATGCAGCTCTTCTATGACATAGGATTCCTCTTTTGTTTAACTTCCCTGGTGCACTATGGAAATTGTGTGGCTACACCGTCATAAGACAAGGTGTGCTCAGAAACAAAACCGAGGCACAGAGAACCCAAAGCTAAGAGCGAGTTCTGCATGGAGCTACTGCAGAGTTTTGCCATGTTGCTATTTTTGACTTTCCATGCAGTGAACAGATCCCTGTTTCTGCTCTTTATCTTAATACAGAGCAACAGCAGCAGTTCCCACCAGGTTGAAACTCTGATTTTTGTTTCTATTTTGATCCCATTCTAGTTGAAATCTGAAAAGATCCTGCCACACACACTCTGCAACGTGACCTTGTCATACCCCTAGCCTACCACCCAGACTCCTGGTTACTCTTCTGCTCTTCTGCCTCCTTAGTGGCCGTGGCAAGCTTGCCAGGCTGTGCTGGGCTTACTTCCTCCTGTACATCATGCTGAATGTAATCCTCAAGCAGATGTGCAGACACTGGGGGAGCAAGGAGTGTTCTTCACCCCTATCCCCAGAAGGGCATTCTAACTGCCATTTAGAGTAGAAATGTAGGATGGGTCTCTGCTGAACAGCTGTCTCCCAATGAAGTACTGAAAATCTTGATTTCTTGGGCATAAAAGAAATCTGACCAAGCAGAACTGGACGTTTGACTGCTTTTGGGAACAGGCAGAGCTGAGCCAAAGCTCCTTTCCCATCCTCTTCTTCCAGTCTTCTCTTTTTCCTTCTCAGGGTTTTGCATCTCCTGCAATGACTTTTTTCCAGCTGTTTTGTCCGCCTGTTCTCAGGGCACTCAGACTCATCAGTTCAGATGAATCAGCATCTCAGTTGTCACGATTTCATGTTGGTCCTTTGGGACTCCTGTTTCTTCTACCAGAGAACTGAGTACATCTGGAGTTCGGGTTCTTCTCCAGCTGTCTGCCATGTACTTAATTGCCACGAGGTGGAAATAGCTCCTTTGTATGTATTTCTGGCCACCACGAGTAAAGCTCAGGTAAAGCACTAATTGAAACACATTGCAGGAGAGTTGTGTTGTGATGGCTAACTAGTGCACCCGTGGGACAGCAGGGTTTGAACCTATCCCTGCTGTAGCTACTTTGGTAAAAATAGTGTCACATAAGGATGAAGATGCCTAGATAGTGATCATTTGCTCTTCTAAATACGCAGCCTGATAGTCCCTGGTATGGGGCAGATGACAGAAGACCATGGCGTTGACTTGTGCTTACTTGATGCAAAATGTAGCAAGAATGGTCAAAGCTTAATATTCAAGACTGATTGGATTCTCTTTTACTTCAAATTCTGTAAAATTTGAGCTTCATACGTATAAAACTTGCAGAGATTATATATGGGAATAGTCATAATAACATTACATTGTTCTTATTGATTCTCTTACTTATGTTGATTTCTTTGAGACTAAGAAAAATATCGTGGCTCGATTCTCCATTCCCCAATATTTTGCAAGTCATACCTGCTCGTGATGCTGCTGGGAAGCAAAAGGAAGTCTGCCTGATTTAAGTATTGCTTTAGTTTCCCTTTCTGTTAACAGTGAAGGTGCCAAAATCCATGTAGCATTTTCTAACTTGTGCTGCTTGTAAAGAGAAAGAGAATGGGAAAGAGAAGAATAATTTTAACATTTACAAAGTAGTGAAGATTGCTGTTTTTAAGATGGTCTTTTTCATTCATGTTAAACAGCAGGAGTCATTTGACTGCAATATTAAGTGTATCTGTACTGGGCTTTTAAATATAGGGCTAACAAGTGCAACAAGTGCTATTAACGATTAGTTAAGGTCAGCTGTAATGGAACATCATTTCATTTCTAATGGGATTTCTAGTGGAATTGGAAATGAGTTCAGTAATAACTGTAAAAGTCACTAACCACTGGAATGAGCCAATGAAGACTTCCTTCTTCTGATTCAGATCAAGACTGGACATACTTGAGAGAAATGTGCAGATAGAGTTGATAGAGGAATAAAAGTGCCATAAAATCTGCAATCCAGGTAGGATCAAAGAATCACAGAATCCCAGCATGGCCTGGGTTGCAAAGGCCCACAGCGCTCCTCCAGCTCCAACCCCTGCTGTGTGCAGGTCGCCAACCAGCAGCCCAGGCTGCCCAGAGCCACATCCAGCCTGGCCTTGAATGCCTGCAGGAGTGATATATTGGTACAGCAGAGTAGGGATTGATTCAAGCACAGAAGAGAGCTTTCTTCTTCTGTGTCATTGAAATGTGGCACAAATTTGATCAAAGCTACTCTGATAGAAACAATGTTCAGAGGCCACTTGCATGTCTTAAAATATTTCTTGGTGTCAAGGGTGCAGTAATGGCATGGGATCAGTTCAGGCCTGGTTGAGGGTTTGCTTATTTGTTGGTATGCAGGTGGCAGCCATCGGGAAGGCCTTCAAAGATGGGGTGGCTGATGCAGGTGTGCTGGGGCTCCAGGCTCCTGTGCCAGGAGGGATCCCACCCTGTGGCTGAGGCAGAGCTAAAACCTTTTCTCTTTACGTAAAGACTGCAAAAGCTGCTGGGGCTTTATGGTTCTGTGATCCTCACAAAACACTGAATCAGTTCTCAGGTCGGACAGGTGTCTCTCCCTGGACTAAGTGTCAAATCTCTCCACCTCATCGCATCTCAGCACCCAAATAATCACCCTGAACATCACCAGCCACCATGTACAGCTGTTGTCATTTTGGGTGCTGGTGCACATCTGTACCTGTGTATTGTCCAAAACAAGCGGTCCCCTGATGGCTCACTGCTATTGTTGCTGTTGTTTTTCTAGACTGTGATTCGATTTGTGTGGGTCAACAGGCACGTTGTGTTCTGCTTTCCTTTTGCTTCTAGCTGCTGAATGGGCAGCTTACTTCAAACAGATACAAATGCATATCATGGGAGGAAACGACTTTCTTTCAGTGCCTAGTGTTTTGTGATGAGCCAATGTTGCTGTTGTTTGCTCCGTTTGTTTTACTGGTAGTGTTTTTTTAAAGCTGTCTGGATGAAGAGGGGTTGAACCATGGAATGTTCTTGCAGGCTGTAGGGACTGTCATAATGGCAGTTGCAGTTGTTCTGTTCCCACTTGTATCAGTTTTTCAGGACAGGAGGACAGGACCCAGATCTCCAGCTCGCTCTGTGCAAAGCCTTGTTTCAGACTTCCTCCAGCTCTTGCATCCTTTTCACTTTCTTCTCTGACCACTGACTCACAGTGCAATATCAAACAAATGGCATTTTGCCTTAATTTACTGAGCTGTCCTTCCTTGAGCTGAGGAACCCTAGATTTGGATTTTTGGTTTTGTTTTGCTTTTAATGCCAGTTAATTTCTATCCCCAGTTTAGCTGTGATCCAGTTTTAGATCTGGGTCTTGCATGAGGTTCAAAACCACTTGCCCCTTTTCAAGGGTTGGACTCAGTGATCCTTATGGGTCAGTATCCCAACGTGGGATGGATGTTCTGTGATTCCATGATTAGACGGAGCCCAGAGCCCTTCCTGAACATGCATGAATGTGAGCTTTTGGGTTTAGTTCATCTCTAGCTATGCTTTTCTCCAAACACTTCATAGAATCACAGAATCCCAGCACGGCCTGGGTTGCAAAGGCCCACAGCGCTCCTCCAGCTCCAACCCCTGCTGTGTGCAGGTCGCCAACCAGCAGCCCAGGCTGCCCAGAGCCACATCCAGCCTGGCCTTGAATGCCTGCAGGGATGGGGCATCCACAGCCTCCTTGGGCAACCTGTGCCAGTGCCTCACCACCCTCTGGGGGAAAAACTTCCTCCTCATATCCAACCTAAACCTCCCCTGTCTCACTTTAAAACCATTCCCCTTGTCCCATCACCACCCACCCTCACAAACAGCCGTTCCCCCTCCTGTTTATATGCTCCCTTCAAGAATTGGAAAACCATAATGAGAAGTAGTTTCTCACTGTTCACTCCATACAGAAGGCAGCTGAGCATGGCTGCAGGAGGACTTGTTCTGGAGTTGGAATTGCCTACTTGTCCACCTGGGACTGATGAAACCAGCATCTCTGTGGCATGCATCTCTGGAAGACCTCCTGTCCTCCGAGGCGAGCAGGGCCTGTACCTGAAGGTTGCTGTGTTTATCTCAAAAGAGATGGTGCTGCAAGAATAATAATAGTAATAAAAAAGTGCTGATTGCACACAGCTACCAGGTCCAGCCTGTGTGATCATGGGAAGGACACAGAGCGGGGGATGTAACCTTGGGATGGTCATTTTCTTTTCCAGTGGAAGGAACTGCCTCTTGTCCCTGTCCTTGGCCAACATCCCCAGTCCTGTCATGCACTCCTGTCAGCATCTTCCTGCAGCTTGCAAGGGCAGGAGTCTTTTTTTCCTATTTAGCCTCTGGGCATCTTTCACACTTTGCTCCAGGGATTTATGGGAACATTTAAAGAAACGAACCATACCCAGGATGTTTGAGAGTGGATACAATTAGTAGCAATCATGTTGTGCCCTGTTGTCAGAAAGAGCCTTTTGTGCTGATGTTTGGTTATTCAGTGCAAGTGGAAATGTGTAGAATTCATCTGGGTTTATAATTTTTCACATTCAGAAAGACATCTTTTTCAGAGGGATTTGGAAGCAATTCTCCTGGCAAATGCTGGTTTCTCAATTATCTCAACTCGGATGTTCCAGTGAACTTTTCATGTTAGATGCTTGGTGCTCAAATGGCATTCTGCAAATCACAGTGAAATGCAAACTGCTGGATCAGAGGGCTCAGGATAAAACAAAAAGCTGCTGCAGAAACTTCTGAGATGGAGCAGGGTAAGATTCAGTCCATCTGTAGAGGTGGTTGGGATTGCACTGGATGCACTGAGACGAGATCGAAGGAGGAGAGACCAGAGAGGAGAAGCTGCCAGGAAAACTGCAGTGGCATCAGTAGGGGAGATTTTGTACAAAGGGAAGAAAGGAAAGAATGACGTAAGGTTTTAATTAATAGCATTAAATTTGATTAGCTAATGGTTTTTTTTTAATACTGGATATAGGATAAAAAGAAATTAGAGGGAATTCAGTTTGAGTGTCAAGTCAAAGTGTGTTTTGAGAAGAAATTGTCCTGCATGCTGACGAGATCCTAACCCTGCTCACTGCTCCAGCAGCATTTCCCTACTTGCAGCATCCATCAGGCATTTGCTTCACAATTCCGTACAGTATTTGCAAATAACTCTTCTCATCGTGCATGCACTTATTCAAGTTTCCCCAGTGGTTTTGGAAAGCGTCACTGTTATTTTCTTGAGTGTTTGATCTTGAAAACACAAATTGTTTTGCTTTTAGATGAGTAACAAGGTGCATTTGTTGGTTGTTGAGGTGTGTGCCTTCCTTACGCTCTCGTTTTCCTTGCAAGTATTTACATTTACAAATACAGAACTTGCTCTCTGTCTCTGGTTTAATGAAGTATTCAGGCTGCGTTGTGTTCCCCTCCTTTGCAGATGGCTCTCAGAAAAGCTGCCTGTGGAGTCACACCATCTTGGTGGGCAAACTTGACTGTGTGTAAGAGGTCAGATGAGCAGATATGGTGGTTTTGGTGTGCAAGAAAATATTCAAGGTGAAGAGATGTCCCCTGCGTAGGAAACCACGTTACGATCCTGTGCTCAGGGACCTGATTTAGCAGAGGGCTGTTAGAGTTAGGGTGGGATGGCTGGGTTGTGTTTGGACTGGATGATCTTTAAGGTCTTTTCCAACCCAAGCTATTCTATGATTTCTCTGCGAATAGCTGGGAACCAGAATTTCAGTTTCCATCTACTGCATTTGTACCCTCACAGCAGTAAGGTTTGGTCCAGGTTCTGCTGGCTATCAGTTGGATCTCAGAAGGAGCAGTGGGGCAGTGGCACAGCTGCACACGGAGTGCTGGGGGCTCCATTCCCATAGAGGTCCAAGGACCTTGGAGATGTGATACTGGGAGATGTGGGCAGCAGGCAGGTGGGGTGGGCTGGGATTGGGCTTGGGGATCTCAGGGATCCTTTCCATCCTGAATGACTCCATGATTCCATGGATATCATAATTGAACCAGTAAATATTTTACTGAAGTTACTGGGGCTTCCGTTGGGAATTCATGCTGAGATGCAAGCATGAAACCAAATTCTAGCTGGTGTCTGCTAGTGATGCTCTCCTCCTTTGCTGTGCAACTTGAGCTGCTTTCTGGAAAGCAATGAGCATGGCTCACATCTGGGATGAGGCTGCCTCAGATTGCAGCACCACAGCTCTGGAGATGCCAAAGGAGAAAGGGCAACATCCTGCAAACTGCAGAAGAGCTCTGCAGAGCTCCGGGTGGCTCTTGCATCCCATTCAGATCAATGGAAGCCACGAGTGAGCATAGTTATGTGGTAAATAAGATACAAAATGAGACCACTGAGGGCAGGTCACGGCCACTGACTGCTTTGGTGGTGAGTGCCCTCCTCAGAGGCAGCCCTCCATTCAGCCATGTGTTTGCAGGGCTGCGAGTGCCTCTCTCTTCTAACAGTGCACAGAAAGTCCTGGAATTTCAATAAATAATTCAGGCCCGGATCTGATTTCAGGTTCAGCATTAACTTTCAGCACCTGGCTGCTGTTATTATTTGTTAGTCTGATACGCTGCTTAGAGGCATGGAAATTTGGCTGCAATTCACCAGCATTTGCAGAATATCCTCTATGGCCAGATTACCATCCTGGGCTCAGAGATTTTTAACAGACATTCAAATGCCAGATATGCAGAGATTGAATTCTTACAAGAACAGCAGCATGCAGGGCTCTGTCCTGGGAGTGGAGGTCTCAGCACAGAGCTTCCTGCAAAGCGATGACTCCTCTATTGGCACCTGCCCTCTACCAGAAGCGCCGGTAATTGCACCATAATTTGCACTGCCTGTGCCACCTTTTGACTCTCATTTTATTTTCTACATTTTCCCCGAGGGAATACTTTTTTTTTTTTTTTTTTTTTTACATGTCCGTTCAGCTCTGAGGATATAGAATCATGAGAAGCAATCATGGTTGGTGGCCTGCAGGTACCTCAAAGGATTCACTCCCAGTTCCTTTGTCCAGAGCCCATAAAGTCACTTCTGGTTTTGACCACTTATTAGAAAGAAAATGGTGAATCAGAATTACAATTCTGCTCTCACTGGTGGATCTTTAGTGGGAACAGCTTGTATGTCAGGGCCATGATTCAGCGGAGGGCTGTTAGAGTTAGGGTGGTATGGTTAGGTTGTGGTTGGACGTGATGATCTGTAAGGGCTTTTCCAACCTGAGCAGCTCCACGAATAGTGGCTATGATGAGAGCAGAATTAGAGTAAGTCTGTTGTATTCCATTCACCCATCGCTGAAAGGCCGAAATCAGAATGTTTTGTAGACGCAGGGCTCCAGAATGTGGGACGA
Source organism: Centrocercus urophasianus (assembly GCF_019232065.1). Lineage (NCBI taxonomy): Eukaryota > Metazoa > Chordata > Aves > Galliformes > Phasianidae > Centrocercus > Centrocercus urophasianus. The sequence continues at coordinate 1,147,387 of NW_024884966.1, forward strand.
GCAGACGGATGTGATGAGTGCATCTCCCTGCAGCGCCGGCACGCACCACGAGAGGGGACCTCGCTACCGCTCTATGCCCGTCGCTCCTGACAGACCTCTCGGAGCCTGTGCTCTGCTTCAGCCACCAGGCGTTAGCCACAAGCAGAGGGAAACCTGTGGTTTGTGTGATACGAAAAGCCGGGGACGATTGTTATGATTGCACCTTTTGGCTGTTAGACCCACCAGTGTAAGGCCAGTACCATCACATCCATTGCCATAGTCCCCATTGCCTGCAGCAGGGCACGGCCGCATCCTGCGCAGCTTAGGGGAGCAGAGCCTGGTCCCACTGGCTCTGCTTTGCTGTTAGAGCATCGCTGTGTGCTGCTGCTGGGACGTGGGGGCACCCACTTGGCTGCCCCACATTGCTGCAGGATGGGGTGCACTCAGACTGGCTTTCTCAACTTCTTCTGCCTTTTGATTCCTTCAAAGCCTCCACTGGTGCAGATTTCACAACCTCCTTAGAAAGCCTGCTTTGTCTTTTGTCTTTCATATAATTACACTGGATTTCTTTTTTCTCCTAACGCTTCGTTGTTGCAAATTAAGCAAAATAATAATGCTATTCTCTGTGGAAATGAACAATAACCCATCATCCTCTTTGTAAACAGTCTTTTATGAGCTGGAGGACTGCAGCATTGCCTGAAGCTGCTCCTAGGAACCCACACACCAATTGCATCACCTTGCTGTGCTCGTCTGAGGGTTCACACACTGATGGTTTGTACTGCTTGGATCTTCCATACAGCCTCCTTCACACTTCCCCGTCCTGCTCTTGTACCTGTTGTTCCCCTTGTCAGACCTTGTGCTTTACTTCTCTAAATTCCATTTAAGCGACTTCAGACACTTTGTTCTGACTTCTCTGTGTGGGTTTGCAGCCTGCTCCTCTCCTGTGCTTGTTGCTATTGGAGTGTTGTAGGGTTCTCTCAGTTCCTTCCTTCATTTTGCTGTTGGAGGCATGAACTATGACTCATCTTATTGCAGACCTTTATGGTACTCCTGGTTGTTGTGTGTTTCTAGAGTAACAGAAAACTTGATTATTACTACTTCAAAGATGTGCTCTGCAGAGGCTATGTACAGTTCCTGGTTCCCCATTTATATATCCCACCCCTATGAGGGTGGGTGGTGATGGGACAAGGGGAATGGTTTTAAAGTGAGACGGGGGAGGTTTGGGTTGGATATGAGGAGGGAGTTTTTCATGCAGAGGGTGGTGAGGCACTGGCACAGGTTGCCCAAGGAGGCTGTGGATGCCCCATCCCTGCAGGCATTCAAGGCCAGGCTGGATGTGGCTCTGGGCAGCCTGGGCTGCTGGTTGGCGACCTGCACACAGCAGGGGTTGGAGCTGGAGGAGCGCTGTGGGCCTTTGAACCCAGGCCGTTCTGTGGTTCTATTTGATGAATGTAAATCTGAAAGCTTATACATTTGTCATCCTTTGAGTTCTCCTTCTGCACCTTTTCTGGTATCCCATTATTAGCGAACAGTTGAATTCCCCTCCAAAACAAAAAGCAAAGATTTTAGAAGCCGTTTTCTGTAGTTACATCCAGTGCCCGCTGTGGGTGTATGGGATCTCTGCCACGATCCCAGGGAGTGGTGGGAGCACAGTTCATTGGGTTGGAACAGCTCAAGAAGTGTTAAAGGATGATTTTTATTTTATCTTTCTGTCTGGGCACATATATATCCAGCCCACTTCATCCACGTGCACAGAGACTCTGTGCATGATCCGCTGGCCAGAGCTTGGCGAGAATGGCAGTTTGAGTTTTTGAAGAATGTCAAGATTTTGCTCTAAATCGCCCAAAGACTGAAAAACACATTTTAAAATACCCACAGCTTTATTGAACAGAAGCTGTGGGTTTTCTGAGGGGAGGGAGAATGAAATAGCCTCAGTGATTCTGAAAGGCGCTTTCGGCTGATGGGAAGCCAGGAGCTCTCGGCCTTTGGGTTTGCATGGTCCCAGCACCCTGCCTGCCCTGCAGAAGGGCATGGGTGTCTGCACTGGGACACTGGGGCACACTGTTATGGCCAAAGCTGTTGCACAGCTCCACCAGGTATCTGTGAAGTTCCAGGTGTCCTCCTCCAAAGAACAGCATTTCAACAGATGTGGTTTTCAACATTCCCATATTGGTTTTTTTTGCCTAGTTGCTCAAGAAGCTCACAGAGGGGAAAATTCCCAAAGCAGATCTAGAAAACTGTTAGTAATACTTAGAAAAGCAGCTATTCCTTCTGAGTGGCTCTTGGCCCTAGTTTCCGTGTGTGGGGAAGTGACACGTGCGAGAAGCTGTCTCCTTCAAATCGTCCCACAACATCCAGAACACCACACACCCCTTAGCTGGTGCCGAAAGAATGCTGATCAGTGGGAGATGTCACCGTATGCACTTTGTATCTGAGCCTGTGTTACTTCATGGCTGCCCCTATTCTGGGATTTCCCCTGATATACCACCATGTGGACGTCAGATGTTAGCTCTGGGGTTAGGGTTAGCCCAGAGCACAGCATGCTGGAACACGGTCTAGAAAAAAACGAAGTATGTTAGATCCAGCCCTATTTCATAAACTGCAGTATACATTTTGCTATAGGAAGTTTTGTTGTAGCTCCTCCTCCCTTTGATTATTTACCATCAATTTCTCATTAAGTTGAATGCATGCAGTGATAGGGAAGGGATCTAAAAATATAACTGAGAACAAAATCCTATATTGGCCCAGGGTACTGGACCTGTCTGTGCTTTGCTGTTCTGATGCTGTGTGCCAAGCTGTGGGCCTGTAGTGTTTCAAAAGAAAGGAGGAGAGGTGATGGAACGGTACGAGGAGGCTGTGGATGCCCCATCCCTGCAGGCATTCAAGGCCAGGCTGGATGTGGCTCTGGGCATTGGCAGCTCCTTGGAGGTCCTCAGCTCTCCTGACAAGCTGCTCAGCCAGTGTGGGCAGTGTGGAACACACCAACTCCCTGCAAACTGGCCAGCAGTGCAAACCCAGTTGAGCTTATGTGCATCTATAACGTGCATCTGTATGGATGCCAGACTTGGAGAACATTTTGGCTGGCTTTTGGAGAGCTGGCTGAAGATATTCACCGCTTCCTTTTTGTCTTGTTACTACCCTGACAGTCTTTCTAGCAAATGCTCTATTTTTGTTCGACATATATGCACATGGTCCATTTCCATGTGTGTGTGCTTCGGAGTGTATTTCTTCTCTAGCTTGCCCTCCTTTGGAAGGCTGCTGTTAGGAGTTTCTCTTAGCAAAATGAAATTTCGGAAAAAGTCCAGTGGAATTAAAATGCTGCATAGCAAATTTATTATTGTTATTACAGGCTCCCATTCAGGAAAATACTTAAGTATGTGCTTAAGTCCCATTGAAAGCATCAAGACTTAAGAACATGCTTAAAGTCAAGCGTATACTTCCTCTGAATTGGGATGTATTTCAGCACATGCTTAAATGCTTTCCTGAACCAGAGCCACAGTCAACAAGAGCATCCTGTGATGCACAGGACTCGTGCTGTAAGATTTACTCCTTGCCTGGGACACAGCAGTGCTGCTCTAGGAGCATACACTTCTTTGCTCTGTTGGTGGTACTCCAAAGAGCTTACTGGCTTCTGCAGTTGGACGAGAACTTGTGAAAGGAGACCAGAAAGTAGGAAAAAAGAAAGAGAAAAAGATCCTTGCTAAAACAATACCTTGGCTTGTCTGATCTCACGTTGCGCCCAATGATTTTTCCTTACGATGGAGATTTGTGCTGTTGTGCATATTGTGCTATATGCATATTGCGGTTTAATTACGAAGACAGATTTTTTTTTTAATGGCACAGCAAATAGGATATTTCCTGGCTTGCTCTGCATTTCAAATAAGATTTTCAGTTCCCCTTTGGGTCCTGAGTGTAAGGAGAGTAAGTGTCAAAAGGCAGGCGCCTTCCCAGCTCTAACAGAGAGAGTGCAGCCATGTGGAACGTGCATCTAGATTTTGATTGTAAGGATGATGAAATCAAACCTCTCCTTAATTCTCAGTCGGGAACATTTGGGTGAATTAGCCTGCCTGCTGTTGCTGACATGTTAAAATCCCTTTGAATGAGAAACGTCTATTTAGTGTCATCAAAAATATCCGTGTGCTTTGCCGTGAGTCCAAGGGAGCGCTGGGCCCTCGTTCAGAGTGGTCTCAAAGCAATGCAAAATGACAACAAAATGAAAATAGATAAAACCACGTACAGTCTGATACCGGAGAACACAGCGCTTTGCAATGCACAACTCTTTCCAACACAGCCATTTTTAAGCTAGATGCTTAGTCATTACTGATGACAGCACGCTCCTATAAAGCTGCTCTATTTTGGGAACAACTGCAAGTGCAACTTTGCTTCTTCCCTACCTTAAGGTTAATTACAATAATGTGCAGTTCCCTGTGTACACTGCAGGCTCTCTGCATGCACCACTCTCAGTATTTTTGGAACAAGTGTGGAAGTTTATTCCAGTTATATCATTCAAAGCAAGCAGTAACTTGAACTTGAGAATAGCTCCCTGTTCACATTGTCCGGCCATGCTGTGCAGTGCTGCAGGCTCTGGATATTACTGCTGCCTTACAGAGGGATTTGGCACGAGCTCATAAAATGACTGAGACTTTTTTTCTTCCCCTACGGCCTCCTTAATTTTATTCCTTGGGTGTGTGTCAGTGCTCCCCTGCTTGTGCACATCTTTAAGGTTGAATTGATTCCCTAAAAACAGCAGAAGTATTTGAGGAGTGCTTTATAAATAACGAAGGAGAACATCTTGCTCATTCTTGTCATTGCTCAGATTTGAGCAAGCAGCTGCCCTGGTGACGGGGTGTCCCAATGTGGCTGTACTGAGTCCCAGGGCAGGGTCCTGTATCGCTTGGTGGTGCTACCTAGATGTCCAGAGGCCAATGGGAAAACATCTCATTCAGCAGCTGAACTGATAGATGAAGGTTTGAGAGAAGCAACAGGAGCAGAAAGTGATGTTTCCAGGATGGAACAAAGCAATTCTCCAACAGTTCTGCCTTCACAAGCTCCAGGCTTTACAGCTGCTGGTGTCCACATGTGTCCCGCTTCAGTTCAGGCACTTGCTGGGTTCAGTCAAAGAGAAGAGCAGGCAGGTTCTTGTTCTGGATGTGCTTTGCTGCCTCGTCTGCATGAGAGACCTTCCTTTGGGCATCCCCCATTAAACTTCAGTGTGATGAATGCTGGCCAGGCAGTCTCGGTCAGCAAATCCTAGAATCTGTTTTACTCTCCCAGGGTCACTCCAGGCTGAGGTTCTTCTCCATGGGGAAATGGAGGGAGTGCTCATCTGCAGGGAGGAAGGAGCTCTGAAGCTCTTTCACAGCTCTGGTGCACAGCGCACATCTCAAAAACTTCTTCAGTGATCCTAGTGCCCATAAATCTGTCCCAGCTGCAATAATTATACCAGCAATATGCAACACTGCTGGCATCTCCAGCTTGCTCCTTTTGGTACGTGGCTGTGCCCCAGGGAATCATAGATAGAATCACAAGGTTGGAAAGGACCTACAAGATCATAGAATCATAGAATCACAAGGTTGGAAAGGACCTACAAGATCATCCAGTCCAACCGTCTCCTCATCACCATTGCCACCACCAGCACTAAACCACACCATGCAGCTCCTCATCCAGGTGCCTCTTGAACACTGCCAGGGACGGTGACTCCACCACCTCTCTGGGCAGCCATTCCAGTGCCTGACCACTGAGAGAAAAAGTTCTTCCTTATGTCCAACCTAAACCTCCTCTGGTACAACTTGCAGCCATTACCCCATGTCCTGCTCGTTGCCTGGGAGAAGAGGCCAAATCCCTCTTCACCACAACCTCCCTTCAGGAGGTTGCAGAGTGCAGTGAGGTCTCCCCTGAGCCTCCTCTTCTCCAGAAATCTTCTAGTCCAGATCTTCTAGTCCAACCATCCTCCCATCACCATCACTACCACTAAGCTATTCAACTATATCTCACAGGAGCCGCAACAGAAAGATTTTGTGGTCGTTTGAGACTAGCAGCAGGAGTAATGGTGTTTCTCCAGCTTGTCAATTACGTGTTCTTTTCTTTTCTGCCCACTGTTGGAGTTCTTGATCTTGATTAAGGCATTATTTAATTCCTACTTTTCTGCGCCCCTGTGCTGAGCCAGGCATAATGGCCCTGTGTTTGAGCACTAGCGGGGTGCTTTCAGCAAGCTGATCTTCTGTGAAGCTGAAAGCGACTCAGCCTGAGCGGTGCTCTGTTCCTCCTCCTCTCCTCCTGGTAGGGAGCAGACTTCACAGGTAATCTGGAGGCATGCTGATATGCCTTTCAAGTTATTACCCGGGGAGTTTTTGCTCTGTCTGAGCACTGAGCGGTGAGTTGCTGACGGCTGTTGGAAGCAGTGAGAAAGGATTCACAAAACAGACAGAGCCTTGCCTCCAATTTCTGCAGACTGGAGCTGAATTTAATGGATAAATTGTGTTGCTGGGGAGATTTTGACTCTGTTCCCTCCTCTGTCACCAGTTTGCCTTGTGATTTGTGGCAGCGTTTTCAGCTGTGCCCGTCACATGAGATCGAAACCCATGAGTCAGACTCCACCCAAATCATGAGCCTGGCTTCCAGATCCAGGAGCTTTGAAAAGAGATCGTACTGTACTGTGTCTTTAGTTTATCTTTCCTTTCTGGAATTTCCTCCATGTATTCCCAGCGTTTCTCCAGCAATTAATGTTTTCTACTCTTTTGGAAGTGCTGGGGGTGTATTCTGACCATTTGGTGTTGCTGGAAGCCTCGTTTGACTGACACAATTAGTTTTGCTTTTGATCTCCAAATGCATCTTATTTCTTCCAGACTCCACGTCTTTGCCCTGTCCCCAGTGTCCTCCATCCCTCAGCCTCACACAACCCATCACCGCCGTCCAACCGCTCTGTGTCCCCTCTTCAGTCTGGAGAGGGTTTTTCAGCATTGCCTTTCATGGCTGGGAGAGTGCAAAAAGGCACAGACCTGGGTAATCCTTAACCTTTCTGTGGGAGTATGTAATTGGAGAGAGCAGGGAAACACTCTTCCTGAGGCTCCTTCCTGAAAAGGTGATACTTGTAGCACAGGAAAACGGCGCTGAGGACAAGCAGTGCAGTTTCTCTGTTCAGGATGGGAGACCTTTGAGTTAGGTGATAAAAGACCCCTTTGCTCATGAGGTGTTTGCAGGACTTGGCAAGCCAGAGTTTCTGATTCCTTCAAATGGAGTCAGGTGAGGAGTGAATCAGACACAAGCCAAAGTAAATCCAGAGAAGGTAAGTTGAGAGTCAGCCCTTCTGTCTGCCCTGTTTTGCTCTCTAATTCAGTGGTCAATCCGTTTTTCTTCAGATGTAAGGTTCGTAGTATGTTGTTTGTAGGCTCTGTTGACTGACTCCATTGTGGAGGATATCGGTAGAATGAGGTGGTGAAAAAGCCAAGGGGAAATTTGGTGTCGTATCACTGTTTTCCCCTATAGCATTTGCCTCTTTTCAGGAGGGTAAGAAGTGACAACTTCTTGGCGAGGTTTTATTAAGCCAAAGCCAAATCAATAAATGTAATTTTACAGTAATTATTGCATGCAACACTGTGGTGCCTGGTATTCCCATGGTAGCATTGCCATTGTTTTGCCATGAAGCCTGGAGATCAGAGCCAGCTATTTGACTAAGTTACACAAAACAAATCTACTCGCACCCCAGGCAGACAAGAAAATGCATCTTCCCTTGCTCAGCTTCACACTGTACCTTCACCCATGGAGTTTGCACGTTCCTGCATATGCTGTGTGCCAGGCATATGGCCAGTCCACAACGTCAGGTAGAAGTGTAGCTGAGCCACGTATCTCTAGAGTTGGACAGCTAGGAACTGAATCTGAACCCAGAGAAAAGCTCTTTACCTAGCCTGGAACCCCACCAGGAGCTATCTCCAAGACTTGAATCCACACCATCTCCACAGTTTGGTAGATGGGAAATTTGGAATTTGTTTTTAAACACAGGATTATCAGAAGCTGTGTTGAAGATGTGAGGAAGATGCACGATGCCTGCCAGAAAATCTTTCAGCTGAACTTTTCATATGCAAGTTGTAGCAAATGGACACATCCCAAAGTGTTTCTTGTTGTGCTGTATTTCAATAAACTGTGGTAATTAGAAGTGATTCCTTCTGTAAGACTGAGAAATGCTACCTCACAGCTTGAATATTAAAAAGATAAAATTTGTGAAAGCAAACAGAGTAATGTGATATTTTCTCCAGAGGAAAAGGCCATGTGTTTTTCTGCCTGTTTCATCAGCCATTTTCAGACACACACTGTGTACATAAAGTGCAGTTATGCAACCCACATGGGTCAACAAAGGGAGGTTGGTTGCTTCACCAGGATCATAAGAATCTCTCAAACACAATGGTACCACAAATTAAAACGGAAATCTATCAAAACCATTATCGTCCTGAAAGCTTTGGCCACAAGTGTAATTACTGCAGAGGGATGTTGTCCTTGGACACAGCTTTGGCGCAGTTCTGCTAGTGTTATTTGTAGCCCTCTATGGCTCAAAGTCAGAGCTTGCATGGCTAAGGACCATAAATTTTTAGAGGCAAGAAACAGGCTATTTCCTCAGTGCTAACACTAGCAGTTTTTTATTGTTTTGTAGTGGTTTGTAGGCAGCTCATTAGGTCTAGAGATAGGAACAGACTGAATGCGGTGGCTGAAGTCTGCCTTGAACTTTGGAAGGATTCAGACACAGATTTCTGTCTGGATCCAGTTGTTTGTGTCTGAGGCTCTTGCTTTACTGGACGTGAACAAGAACGATCAAATGTTAGGAGTGTTGGGATTTAAATCCAGTTCCAGAAGTCTCCTGCATTGATGTGCAGTCCACAGACTTAAGCAGAAGACCTACCCTGAGTTCCCTAGCATGCAGCAGGCAGTCCTGTAGGATGAAAGTAAGTGAAGGTACGTTCGACATACAGTGCAAAGAAAAATGCAGTCTTCTGTTGCTCGCCATAAGCAAGGGTCACAACTTCTGCCCCCAGGAGAAGCACCAGGTTACTTTCTCAAGCTCCAGATAAAGGTGGAGTCCCGGAGTAACTCTGCCATTGACCTGAAGATGAACTACATAAAATAACAGGCACTGTACATTAGTTTTGAGCAAGTTACTTCTTTTCCAATACCCGATTTTCCATCTTGAGAGAGATGAGCAGTGAACATGTTTGGACAGTATTTTTCCTCTCTCTCTTTCCCTCAGGCCGGTATAGATGGGGAAAGCATTGGGAACTGCCCGTTCTCCCAGCGTCTCTTCATGATCCTCTGGCTCAAAGGAGTTGTGTTCAACGTCACCACTGTTGACCTGAAAAGGTAAAAATTGCTTGGTTTTATTGAAAATAGTTACATGATCCCATGTTTTCCCGATAGAAAGGCCCCAGTAAGTTCAATCAGATTGATATCTGGCCTAGAGAGTTTGTGGTGCACAACAAAATAGTTGGGATTCAGGTTTGTTATTCCTTTTTTCACTTGTGGAATGTTTTTATATTAAACAGAGTGTTCTGGGGTATTTTAAAAGCATCCTCACCACAAACTGCTGAAGAAAAAGAAGGGCAAGCAACTGATTTTGCATGATTTTGCATGAACTGTGAATATCTGTGTGGCTGCCTGACCATAGAGATTAAGGAATTCGTGACCTTTCTTCTCTGTGCAGAAAGCCAGCTGATCTACACAACCTGGCTCCCGGAACTCACCCACCTTTCTTAACTTTTAATGGAGAAGTCAAGACAGATGTTAACAAGATTGAGGAATTCTTGGAAGAGATTCTTGCACCTCCAAAGTAAGAACTTGAGGGTTTTTCAGTCAATATTCCATTTCCTAGGAATGAAAGTTGTCCAAAGAGGAGTTCCTAAAAAGCACTCGGTCCTGCAACCTTTACTTACAGGAGTAATATTTATTTATGAAACTTGTTGGCTTCTGTGAGATGACTTCCATGTGTGAAAGTTGCTTGTGTGACTAATAACTGCAGAATGTTTTCTCTGAACACATTTCAGGATGCCATTGTATACAGAATTAAGGAGATGAATACGAAAAAAAAAAAATCATAGGGGTCTGGTGTCCACATTTTATAGAGCTAAAAATAACTTGGACTGGATGCAGAACATTGCCACACACAAAATCTGTGCCAGGAAAAGCATTTTGCTGTGAAAAACTGAAGGGTTCTGAGCTCTTCCAACAAAAAGGTTGGAAGAGGAACGGATCACAGAACACGAGGAGCTCTGGAGGCAGAGAAGTGCTCATTAGTCTCATCAAGAAATGACAAGAACCCATGACTAGAAGTTATAACCATACTAATTCAGATTAGAAACAGGGCACAGATATTTCGGTATGAATGAATAACCACTGGAACAAACTACTGGGGAAAGTGTCGGATTGGATTCACCAGACACGCCTCAGTTAGTCAAGCGTTTCGACTTCATACAAGGATGGTGTAGAAAAAGATTGTTGGCTTGTGTTTTGGACCTTAAGATCTATGAATCAATGAAAATTGGCTCAGTTCCTTACGGAGTGTTTTACCTCTGACTGAACCAGCATCTGTGGGCCAGTCCTGAGGCAAGCAACCAGGTATTTAATTTTCTATATGCTAGTCCAAGATCACCAAAACCAGTAGGAGTCGTTAGTTTGCATTGATCTTTCAGATCAGTGTATTCCTTTGCACCACAAAATAACAACTCAGAGACTGAAAACATTATGTTCCTTCACATGGGTGATGTTAACACGCCTTGCTGTTACATCCTGGCATGCATTTTCTGTGCAGGGAGTTAGACATGACTGCTGCTCATAACAGAGAGAGCTGGTTGCCAACCTCCCCTGCACTTTTCTGGAAATTTATGCTTCCTTTTGATTCAAGGCCACTATATGTTGGATCGTGGTCACGTAAAGCATCAGTGTAACTACTTCTGTCATGAAGCCATCCCTGTGCAGCTATCCAAACCTCTGCCTTGACAGACACAGATACTGCGAAGAAGGTCTTGCCAGGCTGTTGTTTTGAGATAAATGATAGTGTTAATTGCAGGGCTTTTTTTTTCTTCTTTTTTTTCCTTTCTTCCTGTAAGTAGAATTTGTAATCATCACGATGCTGCTGGTAATAAGATGTTTCTCCTTTCAGGTATCCCAAGCTGGCTGCTAAGCACCGGGAATCAAACACTGCTGGAATTGATATCTTCTCCAAATTTTCTGCTTACATCAAAAATACCAAGCAGCAGGACAATGCTGGTGAGTAGGATTGTTACCAAATGCGCCAGGAAGATTTACTGTTTAAAAGATGAATAATTTTACTATTTACCCCTTGTTTTATTGTAAGCTGTGTTCATACGACTTCAAGTGCTGCTGCTGGTCAGTCTCAGGTGGTAAATTCAATGGACTCAACTCACATGTCCACAGTTGGATTAACTACATCTACACTAGTAAATAAAATAGGTCAGGCACAGCTCCTGCCTGTAGCAGCCAAGCTGCACCAGTAATCCTGTATTCCATTCTGGATGGGTCTGGTGACTTGTACTACCTTCTCTACTCTATCCAGGCACTGTTCAGGATGCTAGTTGGTTGGCCCATGGTGCTGCAAGAGACAGTACTAAAAGCTTAGCAACCAGTGACTCAGGAATGAAAGGAGAGAGCAAGCCGTGCCTCTTGACCTGCATGATTTCGTAGATGTAGCCATTGACACCAGATTCTCATCCCGCATTCGGTGATGTTATGGTAGTGTAGCTAATTTGCTCATATAAACAGAATGTAATTGAATGAAAGAAGTGGCTTTGAGAAATGTAATTGCACTCTGCATGCTCCTGACTTTCCTCACATCTGCGTCAAAAGAAATAACCACGGAAGCTGGATGCCATGCATATTTACACGCATCCTACACTCGCTTCTTAATGAAATTGCTTTTCTTCTCCACATTCCTTTCTCCTCAGAGGCACAACTTCAGCCAGTCTCAGTTCCCATTGCTCCATGACAGAGAATGGATTGACACAGTCATATCCCTGGAGATAGTCTAGCCGGATACTTGCAGCCACTCACTGTTCATCTCACCTCGTTTTACTAATTTCACAGAGACCTAAGGCATGCTAATTACCATTCAGAGAGGAGTAGATTTGCAGGTTCCAGCTCTGCCCCAGCTTTCATTTGTGCACTTATATTTCATTGCCTGGGGCTGCCTCGTGAGATGAAGATGGGGAACGGGTGATTTATGCCAGATTACAATCTGCTCCTTAATATTTTTTTGGTATTAACAAAGAAAGTAATTATAACACTTCACTTCTTAGAGATGCTAAAAGCTTTTTTTATGTGTGTGTGTGTCTAACACCAATGGGATGCTCAGCTAACCACTGTAGGAAGGCTTGTAAAAAGAAGATAAATTAAGAGTCAGCCTAAATTGATGCTACACTGAAAATAAAATATCTTGGCCATCCAAAAGGAATCTTTATGATCTGCGGTGCAACCGTAAGTCTTCAATTCAGCTGCTCTGTTCTTTGCACTCGAAAACTGTCATGGGTGTTTGCCCACATGTAGAATCCTGGCATGGTGGTTCTCAGTGGCTCTGCGATGTGCAGATCCTGCTCCGATGTAGGCTGGCAGCTCCCACTGGTATTTAATGGCTGTGACACCGGGACATCTCTGAGCTCAGCTTTCCTCTTTGAAGTGGAGAAATGCTTCATTTCCTTCAGCTGAAGTGCCAGAGCACCAGGACAGAGCAAAGATGAGCAGAGTACTGCCCTATTCTTTGTAGCACCACGGGCCTCAGGGAGCTTGGGGCTGTGAGAACACTTACAACATGGGGGAATCAGACCTCAGCTATAGTAAGGTCTTTGACTTTCAGTTTTCAAGAGCTGGGTGAGAATAGTGTTTGTCTTACCTTGGGGACGTTTTCATTGAAGGATCAGTTCCTCTGATCCTTCTTTGGAGAATGCCCCTTTCCTTATCTCCATGTGAGTAGTTAAGGTCTAAAAGGAACAGATTGCTGCTTGTAGCTATCATGCATTTCCTATACACACCAGCTCTCAGTTCAAGGTGGTGGCACATGCCTCACAGCCGTGCTCTATGTTGAGCCCAAGCTGCAGGTGACTCAAGCTCTTGGGTTAAGCTGGAAATTCACACCTCTATCCGGGTCATCAGTTGCAAAGGATCGAAGTACAAGAACAGAAAAACACTTGTTCACAGAACCAAAACGGAATGGGGAACCTTTATCATTGCATCCAAAGTAAATGTCGTTGCTTTTGCTTGGGAGTAGGAGGGTGCTGGATACCAAGTTGCCTGAGTCACAAAGCGTCAGGTTGTTTAAATGATATTCTGTGAACCTGGAGGTCAGGGAGGTGGATTCACCAGTGTGGGATATCAGGCTGGGAATTTGTAGCATCCAGCGATCTCTAGCTGTGAGAACTCGTGTTAGCTGTAGTTGTGTTCCTCATGGCACACTGGGTTAGGAGAGGTCATTAGGTCTATGTAACATGAGCTATTGTGGAAAAATGTTGTGAACTGGTTGGAATCATTAATGAGATTTATGCAGTGGAAGAACACTGGATGTGAGAGTTAATGGCAGCCCAGTGCACATCCAAGATACCCCCCAAATGGTGTTTCTCCTAGAAGGGTTTACAGCTGCAGTCATGCAGCAGATCAGACACCAAGTAGCACTGTCCCTTGGCTGAGTTATGGCAGTGGGGTGGTGAGGAGGCACTGGCTGTAGAGTCTGTATCCTTTAAGTACTGGAATGACTTTTTTTCCCCTGAAAGTAGAAATGTTATGAAAAAAACCCAAGATTTGTAATACCTTTGTTTAGTTTTTTGAATTCTGGCGTGTAAGTGAGCAAACACAATGATTCACACATCCGTTTGTTTCTAAGATTGTGATACCCTCTGCTGGCAAGTATATGAATACTTAAAGCAAGAAGCTTTGCAGTCAAAGCTGAGACATCCCCTGGACAAAATAGCTTTCCTTCTGACCAGGTGCTTTTCTCTTTCAAGTGCACTATTGTCAAAAGAGAAGCATTCAGAGTAATCTATTGATTTTGACAATGTTTTCATGGAAAGTTTTGTGTTTTTTCTGGATGAGGTAAAATTATTTAGAATTCTTCAGCATTATGAGAATAACAGTGCATTTTTTTTTTTTGTTGGATTCGTGAAGTACTTAATTAGCCACATGCCATTATGTTTCATACCTGGCACAGAAGCAGGTGATAACCTTCTTGGGTAAGTCTGCATGGCAATATGGTATTGATCACGTTCCGTTTACTTACTGAAGGTATTTGGCAGCCAGGCTGCCCTGTTTTAATAGTTCCCTGAATTTCTGATGCTTTTTTTCCATCTTTGTTTTGCTCACATTTCTGCCTTATAATATAAAAACGTTGAAAGGTTTGGAACGGGCTGGCTAGGGCTGTAAGCCCAGAAGCAAACATGCTCATGCCATATCAAAGTCCCACCACTTTTAAGCTTCTTGAAAGGGAATGAATTGATTCCAGATCCTCAGGATGTGGCAAGCTGTGTTTAAAAAAAGTGCGTGCATTTATTATTTCAAGTCACTTCAATTACAACTGGCTTGATTCCTTCCACCCCCCATGTCACTCGATAATTTTATAACAGGCCTCTCTGAAGGAGCGACGGTCTCATCGTAGGCATAGATCCACATCTGGCTTAGATAGCACAACCGGGTTATTCGGCCCTCCAACCCCAGCACCAGACTTTGCTGCTTGGAACACTGAGAAGTTCTTATGCACCTCATGGCTGCCGCAAAGAGCCCTTGGAACAAAGCAGTGACAGTCCTCTTTGGTGATCTCCTGGATCCTCATCCACAGGTTTAGGTTGCTCAGGCTTGTGGGACTCAGCTGAGAGTTTTGGGTTGCTTTGTGCTTAATATCTCAAAGACCTTGACTGGGCACAAGGATGGAAACCAGAGCCCTGGGAGTTTACTTTGGTTCCTTTTGTTGATGCTGAGCAAAGCACTCCAGCTCTGTATCAAAACCAGAGCAGTAACAGTTTATCTATTCATTGGAGGAGGATGCATTTCAATTGATCGGAATGCTGCGTACAAATTCAGTACCCGCTCGTGACTTCTTTTGCTGCGTACTGCAAACCAAGGGGACAGCCCATAGCCACCACCCCTTCACCGTTCCGCCTAAAACCCTAAGTTCTCTGGCTCGCAGAATGAGCCCTTTGATTTCATTTATGAGTTTAAAAAGTTGTTCTTGAATGGAGTTCTTAGGAGGCACCAGCCCCGTGTGGGTGGGCGCATTCATTAGCGGCATGGAAGGAGGTTTCTCTGTAGGGCTCTTCAGAAGGCACGAGGCCTGGAGACCACCAGCACGGTCCCACGCGCAGGAATTTCCAACGTCTGACCAGAGGCCTCCGCTTGTCTGGTTTGGATTTACATCAAGAGCATTTAAATCATTAACTTACACGTGATTAAACGCTGTTCACCTCTTTCAGTAGCCGCATCACGCTGCGGTTCGGCGCGTGAGATGGGAAGTACCTCTCCATGCACTGCATCTGTGTGTGTGCAGCAGGTATGCACCCATGGGCAGGCTGGGATTGAAGCTGGTCTTCACCACTGTGAAGCTGCTCTGACTATACAGGATTCCTCCTGCTGAGCAGAGAGCCAGGCCCACAGTCTGGGTACGTGCACCCATCGAGGTGTACCTGGAAACCATGCTGAAATTAGCAGGAAAACAGCAGGTTAAAAAAATCTACGTAGGATAAAGGATGCTGCAGTAATAGATCTGTGGTGCAGGTCCTTTGTGGAATTGGAGCTGATGTGCTCAGATCCTTGGTGTGGTTTCATGGGTCCTTGATGCTGCGGTCATCCCAATGAGCACAGACTGCTCTACTCAACATCCACATCCAGAGGGGAGAAAACAGCTTTCCCCGAAGCTTCCTCTTGCTCAGTGGGAGAGGTCAGACTGGAACCATGACACAGCTTATCCCAACCCTAAAATCCTCCCGTCTCTTTCTGGGCCTAAAAGCTTCGCCCTCTGCTCAGCAAAGCTCTTGGCACAGCTCCTGTTGGCTTTAGTGGAGCAAAGTTAAAAAGCAGTGTGAATGCACTGAATGGATGAGGAGTTTCCTTTGACAGGAATTCGGGATTGGACTCTAATTCAGGAGCAATGTTAATGCTTTACGATTTTTGCATAGTTTTCCAAGGTGCCACAGAAATATATAGGTATAAATGCGTGTCGTGTCTGTGTATCAAATTGCCATTCAGTTTTTTCCTTCTTCCTCTTTAGTTGCAGAATTTCCCTTTTCCACCACAAAACCCCACACCTGTCCAAACCCAGCATGAGCCATAATTTGTCCCATACTGAGATAACATTAAGTTTTCTCTGCCGTGCAACCAGGAAGGACTAGAAATAGCTGTAAAAATCATTTTGAAGAAAAGGAGTTGCTTTGTGATGGGCTTTCTAGCTGCGGAGTGTCTTGGGATGACAGATCTTCAACTGTGGCATTTTGAAACACAAAAAAGCTATTTTAGAGCATTTTAAACAAGTCTTTATGGCTCCCTCAGAGCCGAGTACTGTCGGGCTCATGGCAGCTGAAGTGCCTGGCAGCTTTACAAAACCAGGCCTAATATAAAAAATACCTAGTCTTAGAACATATGTAAGATAGGTTTTCTGCAACATTTGTGGCACATAAAACACCAAATACGTGTTGTCGAGCATGATATAAAGATTTTATTGCCACTCATTTGGGATGACCCATATAACTCACTCATGATATGTTAATAAAACTGCTCTCCACTCTATTTATAAAAACACACATATAAGGTTCACTCAAAAAATGGTGATAGCTGTGTGCGAACTTGTTAAGCAGAGCAGGGAGCTGTACTCATCGTCCACCCTCAGTTGCTTCATCGCCACTTTGCCCCATAATTAAAGACCTAAAATGCTCTAAAATGCTCAGAAACAGCATTTTGCACAAGTTTGCAGAGAAATAACTTTTTGAAAACCTCCCTCAGAATGTTTCTGGCTGGAGGCCCAGACCCATCCATCTTCTGCCTGGTGCCAGGGACAGGTTTCAGGGCTGATATCTTCTGACCTGCCACAGCCAGGAGCTGGAATTGTATGCCATTGGAGAGAAAAACGGCAGGGGAGATTCAGGCTGGATATGAGGAAGTATTACTTTTCAGAAAGGGTGGTCAGGCACTGGAATGGATGCCCAGGGAGGTGGTGGAGTCACCGAGCCTGGGGGTGTTCAAGGAAAGACTGGATGCTGTGTTGAGGGACATGGTTTAGTGGGAGCTATTGGGAATAGGTGAACGGTTGGACTGGATGAGCTTTTAGGTCTTTTCCAACCTTGGTGATTCTATGATTCTATTAATTCTTTTCTAAAATGATGATAACCATTGTCTTAACCTCAGAAGTATGTACCTTACTAGGGAAATTTCTGAACTTTCCCATTGTTTAGGTTTTTTTTTTATTTTTTTTTTCCTTCTCAGGCCTTGTAACTTAATTTTGCTAATTAAGGCACGAAGATTTGCTGATGGAAGTGTGAAAAATACTAATTGAAATCAGTAGAACATGCAAGCTCTCTGTAAGTCCGGATGTGGTCAGACTGCAGGAGCTCCAAGGCAGCACGTGGTGCTCCTGCGCGGCACGCTGAGGTGCAGCTGCTCCAGGAACAGTGCATATTCACCATCAATGCACCCACAGTCATAACTCTGACAAGTCTGTGTCTGCAAGCCAGTGTTGCTTTGGAACCATAGCATGCCATACGGGGGGAGGAAAAAAAAATAGAAATGTATATTTATAGACAGAATATGCAAAGCCCTAAAAACCAGTTGACACCATGCTCTCGAGTCAGTGACTGTAACGATGCTCTCAAACAAGGGCACCGTCTGAGGCCTTTGCTGAACCAGGGCCTACGCACACAGGCCAGGCCTAGGCTGAAATCCTTGCAAGGGGAACAGAAGTTGGCAGACGCTCTCCTTGAAGAAGGAACGATTTCCCCTGTGTGTTTGAAGACTCCTCCAAGTGCTGCTGGCTTCCCTGGGATGCTTTGTTCTGCTTCCCAGCCCAGCTCTCGCTCACACACAGGAGCAGTAGCACAGCTGGAAGTGGATTAGAGCAAGCTGGCAGCAGCAGTCCTGGGAGGAATTAAGCGCCTTGCTGCTGGGATGGGAGGCCTAAATGACATTATTACTTAGGATTTGGTTTTAACTTTGTTGCTCTGCTGTTTCGCATGGGTGGGTAACTCCACTGGTTGCAACACACTTGGTGCATCTTAAGCGCGTGTCAGGACTGATGATGTTAAGGCCTAACTCAGTGGAACATCCGGATCTTACATGAGCAAACTGCAGGGCAGCTGAACTAGGTGGCCTTTGAATGTCCCGGGCACCTGAAAAGATTCTTTGATTTAAGCACCCAAGGGGTCCTACTGTCCCAAGAAGGCTGTCCCCTTCTTCTATTTAGCACTGGTAGAGTGAGCTATCCCATGGCACAGCCCAGGGACTGGCTCTTTATTTGCACTGAAGTCCATTTTCAAAACAGAGAGACTTCAAAGGGCAAAGCATTTGTCCAGAATCTGTTTTTCCCAAAACACATTTTTTTGTTTTATCCATGCAAATGTTCTTAATAAAATAATTGGGAAGAGAAGAATGAGACATAACTGAAAACCAGTGCTGCTAATTTTCTTTATTAGAGAGGATCTTAAATAATTGACAGTTAGCTTGAAAACAGTGCTGGGAAAAAGGTGACAACGAGAATTAGAGACACAATTATTTTCTAAATCTCCCAATTTTGCTGATTGCAGAAAAAAATATCAAAATTTCAGAGAGCTTGAGTCTGCAAGAAGCTTTGGGTGCAAAGCACAGCCCTGTCAGCTTTACTTATTCAGCAAATATGCTACTGTTTTAGTCCTGTAGAGGGTAAGTTACTCTTTTAGTCCTGTAGAGGGTGAGTTCTTTTGCATTTAAGCAGAGAACAGGAGAAACTGAAATGTCTTTTACTGCCCAGTGCCCCTCTAAGGAGGGAATGTATTGAGTGAGAGGGGCTCAGCTGATGGCAATAGCCGGTCTGTATTCTGCACTGCAGAAGGAGGATCCTTACTGACACAGCCAATCAAAACTGAAAGAAACTGCATGTTAACATTGAGTCAAGATGCCCTGAAAATTTCAGGAAGGCATCTGGTCAGCAGTGCTTTCTGCACTACTTCAAGCCATTGGCCTGCCTAATCCAACTGTTCTAGCAGAGAAAGACCAGACAGCAATGGATAAGCTATGGACAGCTATGGATAAGCCCCTACCGATTTGTTTTATGTTGTGGGAAGAGATATTGTGATCTCTGCAAACGTGTCAGGTCTTGAGATATGTGGTTTAATTACAGTTACTGTCTCAGCAAACTTTCTGTGTTGTTGAGGGTAGTATTGGCAGTGCACCTCATTCCTTTTCCAAATCATCAGAGGCGATACCGGGGATTGAAAAGCACATGGGCTGCGACCTGTCCTTGCAGCTGTATCCCCCCTTGGCTCAGTTTCTGACAGTTCTGCCAGAACTGTATTAAAATTTACCTTTTCCTGGTCCCTTTATAAATATCCTAAGAAGCAAGCATGCCCCTCTCCCTCCTTGTTTGTTCTCTGAACGCTCCATTGCTTTGGCAATGTGGAAACTGCAATTTGTCCAGCTTCCAGCATTTGGACCTCTCCATGCCTTTGTCATCAAGGCTGAATTGCTCCTCACACCTTGCAGATGTTTTATCCATAGGTGAGGAGCTGCACACATGAGCCTCTTAGCCTTCTCTCCCATAAACTGAACAAATAAACTTTTCAAGCCTGATATTCTGAGGCTTGTTTCCCGGCCCTTGAGCACGACATTATTGTTCTCCTTTGGCCTCTCTCTTGGGAATTTCCAAAGCCTTTTTTAACAGGGGACTCCAGAACTGGGAGAAATGTTCTTAATGTATCGTCACATCAGGGCTATTGCAACAGAGGAAGTATGACCTTCCTGCTACTGCTTGGGTTTTTTAATGCATCCAAACATAATTATAACCCTTTTGGCTGATGCTTCTATTAGAATGCTGAAGTCAAGGCATAATTACGATGATCCCTAAGTCATTTGATGCGGCTTAAAACCAAAAATCTCAAAGGCAGAGAAACAGTGGATAACAATTACAACTTAGGTCATTTGTAAATCTCATTGTTTCTTCTTTTTTTTTTTTTTTTTTGATTTTTAATTCCCTCCCATGTCTTCACTTGCCGTTTAAGTGGAAGAACTTGAAGTCAATAGAGTGCAATTGGGATGATTCTGTTGTCTGAAAAGCTGACTTCATTTCCGTGATGATGTCTAGCGTTGGAATGAATTGGTGTTAACTGTTTCTCTTTGCTCAGGCACAGAACACCAGGGGTCCCCACCGCACTGTCTCTGAGCCCAGTGGCACTCACCGTGTGCTAACTTTGCTCTTATTTCAAAGCAGAAGCATGCAGTTTGTTTTGCTTTGTCAGTCCCCAAATCATCAGTTTGTTCTTTGCAAATAAAACAAAACCGTACACGCGGAGTAAACATGTAGCAGCTTGGCAATGGAGATACAGGAATGCTAATCTCACACTCCAATGGTACGGCTTAATATTGTGCAGGGCTTTCATTTTTTTTTATTATTATTACATTTTTTTTCAGGGTTTTGATGCAAATCAGCTGCTGTTTGTCTGCGGTTGTGTCAGGGACATCTGCGCTAGACTAGAGCAGTAGTGGTCAAGATGAGGCCCCTAAGGACAGAGAAAAGACGTCTGTCACCTGTGTGCTGCTGCAGAGTTCCGATGATTTGTGAAATGCAGGCAAAGTGCTGGGGCACTGGTAGGCCACTAGTTTTACATTCGGTTGCTTCCTGCCCTCAGGTCACTGTGGCTCCTAGGAGAGTTGGAAATAAGCCTTGCATTTGGTGTCATTCTGACACCTGGGTTTTCTTCTTAGAGAACTGCATTTGAGGGTGTTTCAGTTTCACTCTTTGTGATGAAGTTACAAGTATTGCATTTATTTCTTGCCTCCACTAAAAAACAGACAAAGAAGGAAGGAAGAAAATTGTTATTTAGCCTGAAATTAGAACCAAATCAAAACAAACTTTCTAGATGCTATGAATGGTTTAATTTTCTTCTTAAAGTCATTATAGATACACCTGTTTCACTAGGTTTGATTTGGGAGTTGGATAGATGATATCACAAAATAGGATACCTCTTTTTGTAACAGACAATTTCCCTCTGACCTGAAACAAATGCCCATGGCTGGCACATTACTGCTTCTACCAATGTAAACTATCTGTCATCCCTATTTTGCCTGTAGGAAGTTGACAGAGCATTTAAATCATTTATGGAAGGTCAAGTAGAATTATCTTGGGAAGAAAAGAATTGGACTTGCATCTCCTAAACCCAGGTGACCCCAGACCTGTGGATCATTGTGTTTGAGTGAGGGAAAGTTACCTGAGGAATCCCAGAATGGCTTGGGCTGGAGGAAACCTTACCGATCAAACCTTATCAAAGTTTTTGGCTCAGTCTCTCTGGGATGAAATTTGACAGGTCTGTCAAAGTATCCCAGAGTTTGGGACCAAGCTCTATTTGGTCAATCCACATGACTGAGCTTTTGTAAACAGTGGGGAAGGGAAGGGAAGGGAAGGGAAGGGGAAGGGGAACATATCACCTAAGTCTGTTTGTCTAAAAGTTGCACATAGGTCATTCAATTTTCTCGCCCTGTTCTCTGATCTATGAAAAGGTACGTAAATCTACCTCCAAAGGAAAGTTTTATTTACCTTAAAGTACAAACTGAAACTGGAAGAACTTCCCTTAGAGTTGCCCATCTTTTATCAATATCTATAATGGAGCCTTGGACAACCAGGTTGGACTAGATACCTAACATTTAAATAGCCAAAGTTAGACAGGATGAGTCCTCCTTGTAAGTAACTTGATAGATTTTCAGTGTGTCTGCTGAGATTGCTTTGGTTATCTAACTGCTGTATGTCCCTCTGAGAACTGGCTGCAGTGCTCGAGGGGTTTAGCAACTCCTTTTCTCTCTGTGAAAATGCACAGAGCATATGCACCAATGTTTCTTGAAAATATATGCTTATTTATGTTTGGTTATTCTCTGTGTACACAACTAGAGATTCATTCAGTCAGTGAAAGCAGACAGATTGCAGCTTTTCAGTGTTGTTGCATAAGCATTTACCTTTATTGTGAAAGCACAATCAGGTCTCTGTTCAAGTGAATATTGAATAATTTATCTTTAATTAATCTTTAATAGCAGAGGTGATTCACTCCAGAACTCCCTTTGGCTTGGAGTTGGGTATCTGAATGGTTGGATGCATGGGAGCCACACCTCCCTTCTTTTTGTAGGGACTAACCATCATTTGCCCCTCCATACAGACTCTCCTTAGAGCCGGGGATCTTACAAGGCAGAAATACGCCTGGAAGTTGGATGTTGCACTGCTGCAATTGGCAATATACTTTCACACCTTTGGGGTGTGAAGCCTGAGTATCTAATAAAAAAGGGGGAATGTTACCCTACATCACTTAGGTGAACTGTGGAGATATATTTAAAGGGTGGGGTTCATCTCTCCTGACTTCACCTTCCTGACTGGTAGGTGTCTAGCCTGAGCTTGTCCTTTTGGTTTCACCTATAGTTCATGCTGTGGGAAGGGCACGTGTGCAGCCAGCTTCCATTGGGGGTCTCTGGCAGTGAGAAGGAGCTGCCTTCCTGAGATGCTCAGTGTCTCTGAGCAGGAGAAGCCCATACAACCAGCAGAGAAAAGACACCTGTCTTTTAAATGGCTGAGCAGAGGCATTCAAGGCAGCACTCTGGTCTCAAGGGTTGTATCAAAATCACGAATGGGTCAGTATGTAATACAGGGGCAGTAACACGTACTGCAGTTACAGCTCTGCTGCATGAGAAGGATTAATCTATTCAGATTAAAGTTATGGTACTCTGTTGAGCCTGCTTAAAAAAGTGAGCAGGATGTAGAAAAACAGAGTGAAAATATGGATCCTTGGTCTTTAATCAGACTGGCAGACTACTAGAATGACATTATTTTCTTACCTTAAATTGCAGTTTCTTAGCTGGTTTCCTTCTACCAGAAAACAGTATTGGGTCTCATATAATATCAAACTCTGTGAATCTGGAAGTGATCAGGAAAGGTGGTTTGTTTTTCTAAAGTGGAAATAAATCTCAGATTGTTTGTGTGAGACTGCGAATATTTATGTACTGTTCCCCCTCTTCCCTCATTGCATATTTCACCAAGTTCATTTGCGTGTGTTATGGGATAAATCTTACTGGAGGGCAATGGAAGAAAGCAGTAAAAAGGGAAAGCAGCCGTTAGCTGTCTAGGGCAGCAGTAGCAACTGTTGCTTGGTTTTGTGCATGGATTGCTGTTGGTTGAACTTGCTGGGCTTGATGATTCAGAAACGAGCGGTCCTACTAATTGTGTGTGTGATACTGAGGTCAGACAGTGGTTTCAGTTGGTACACCAAAGCCATTGTGTTGCTGCACTTTGGTGACTTTAGATTCTTGCCACATGCTTGAAGAGGGCTGTATCTATCTTCCTTTGGCTTGGAAAAATGTTTTGTGATAAAATGTTGACGTGAGAAAAAAATAGCAGGGGTGTCCTGAATGATGGGCAAATTTCAAGGGTTATCAAAATTTTAAAAGTCGTGTGAAAACAGAATCACAGAATCACAGAATAGGTCAGGTTGGAAAAGACCTTCAAGATCATCGAGTGCAACCACAACCACAGCCCAACCATCCTACCCTAATTCTAACAGCCCTCTGCTAAATCATGGCCCTGAACGGTTGAGTATCTTAAGTGTGACTTAACCAAGTAACCTAAACACTTCTTTTCTTATATGTTTGTTTGGAAAGTTTATGTTATTTTGCTTTAGGGTAGTTCTAAAGATGTAAACATTTTTGTTCTCTTTTATCTTAAATAGTTTTAAAACACAATTTGACCAAGGAATCAATTACTCCTATTGCTTTTATTATGCGCTCCATGCTTTGCATAGAATCCCAGCATGGCCTGAGTATCAAAGGCCCACAGCGCTCCTCCAGTCCCAACCCCTGCTGTGTGCAGGTCGCCAACCAGCAGCCCAGGCTGCCCAGAGCCACATCCAGCCTGGCCTTGAATGCCTGCAGGGATGGGGCATCCACAGCCTCCTTGGGCAGCCTGTGCCAGTGCCTCACCACCCTCTGGGTGGGCACCTCTTCTTACATCAAGAACAGTCCTCATCCTGCAGATGGTGCCACTCAGACACATAGAACAGGATGAATCTCAACTTGCTTTAGGTATTTAAGATCTGAGTAGCCAGTTTGCCTAGTCTCTAAGGAGTCTTCTCAAAAAAAAGTGAGGCTCCTCTGGTAGTTCAGCTTTTCCTAGGGTACTATTTTAGGATGGAACGGTCTGCCTTCCGGTGTCTCTTTCAGGCCACAGAGATTGGTGTTTATGTGCTTTGTTTGCTTTGCTGTGTCTGCTCATCCCAGTGTGAAACAAGGAAGGAAATATTTGAGTTCAAGGAAGGGGAAGAAGAGTCCTTGTCTGACCTCTGTAAACGCTGTGGGTGTGGACAGTCTGAATCAGTTTTACTTTTTCCAAACCATTTTTCTTTTACTACTTTCTAGTTACTTTCCACTTTGCTTCAGCCTTATTTGACCCATAGGAAACAGATGGAAACGACCTCCAATGCTGGGAGTTTTATGGCCAGTATTATGCAGGAGGTCAGATGAACTGATTTTGGCTTTAAAAGCTTCTGGAGAAATCCTAACCCCACTGAAGTCAACAGCATAACTTCAGTATGGCCAGAATTTCACTCTAAATACCTACTAATGAATCTTAGAATCTGGCCCTTGACTTGCAGGGTCTCTCCATGCATTACATTTTCCAATGTTTTGTTCTGTTGTGGTATAAATGTTTCAAGACAGAATGATTTCTCTTTGTCCCTGGGAAATAGTGGCTCAGGCTAATAGTTTAAGGAAGTTTTTGCTTGAAGAGTTGAATAACAGAGCCAAAATCTTGTCTTGGTTGAACTGGAGTAAATATGGAATAGCTTGCTGACAATGTGGAGTTACTCCTCTTTTATGTCAGCGTAGCTGAGAGCACCATTTTGCCGATCATTAGCTTTTGTTACATTATTTGTATTTCTGTGCATGTCACGATTTGTTAATCTCATTGTTCAACATCAAGTAACCTTATGCTGAAAACAGAGCGTCACTATGAATTAGGTAACACTGGCTAAACTGAGCCTCACCCCATGCAATTGACAGATGGTAATACATTCATTAAGTGTCCTGTGGTTGCTTTGTGATTGGAAAGTGTTATTTTTTTGGCTTCTAACTCAGAATTCTTAAGGAAAGTTGTATAAAGGTATAGTTTTGAGTAGGGAAGGGATGTCACAAAGAACTTGTGAGTTATTTTTACTGATATTATTTGTTCATTGTTGGTGGGGGGACACAACAGGCTGTGATTGATGTAAGTTGTCTTTGCCTAAATAGCCCAGGACACAGCTGTGAAGCCTGAGAGAGATGATTGCACCATGGATTTTAAATATATATGGATAGAACTTGTTGGAATTTGAGGTTATCTTTATATTAAATATATCAGTATGGAGGGAGGCAAAATAGTTCTGGTGCATTTGTGCTCAGTGATTTCTCTGGACAGTTTGTGTGAGTTCAGACTTCTGCAGATCTTGCATTGAAAACCTGATGACAGCAGTCCTCATACAGGGCTGGGCCACATTTGGGTTCTCTAAGTTCATACTGCAAGTCTGCAGGGTGGGAAAGCAATTGGAGGTGGAAATTTCAAAAGCAGCACAGAGCAACATTCTCAGGCATAGTTCCACTTGGTGTTGTAATACTGAATACTCCACCCTGACATTACCAGCACAATGCGAGGCTATTAGATGCTTCAGGAAAAGTTCTCCATACAACTGACTTCAGGTCATGCAAACCAAGTGCAGTAGAGAAGATACCTCTGGATACAGAGGAAGCTCAGTGTGTTTAATTCAAAACAGTTCATTTAATTTATACACTGTAGGGAAGATTAATCCCAGTGACTGACGTGCAGTTGAGCTCCTGCTCGTATCAACAAACCTGTTATTTAATGATGTTACCATGAGGATAAGTTATAAAGGGCAATAGCTGTGTAGCAACTTTCAAACTTTATTATGTGTACTATATTGGCAAAAGGAAAATTGCACCTTTTAGTAGGTCGCATCTTTTTAAATGTCTTCCTTCAGTCTGTTGTTGTGTGTGGTATTCACAATGTCCCAGTGAGAGCCTGCTGCTCCCTGTGTTCTCAACAGAGGCAACATGCCAAGTCATCCAGATTTTCACAAAATAGCCATGCTGTGGGAGGTTCAGAGGTGATACGAGGTGGTGATCTGTGACAGCCAGCACAGCTTCACTGCAGCTTCAAGACCATGGCTTCACCAAGGAGACTGTACTTGACCAGTCTGATGGCCTTCTGTGTTGAAGTGATGACATCAGTGGATAAAGGGAGGACGCTGTCATCTATGTGGACTTGTGCAAGGCTTTGGGTGTGATCCTGCACCACATCTTTATCTCTAAATTGGAGAGAGACGGATTTGAAAGATGGACTGTTCAGTGGATAAAGAATTGATTGAATGTTTGTAGCCAGAGAGCTGCTGTCAATGGCTCTATGTCCAGGTGGAGGCTGGTGATGATCAGTGTCCCCAAGGAGTCTGCCTTGGGACCAGTAGTCTTCAACATCTTTATCAGTGACATAGACAGTGGGATTGAGTGTACTTTCAGCAACTTCCTTGATGACACCAAATTCAGTGGAGCAGCTGACACAAAAGAAGGGAGGGATGTCATCCAGAGGGACCTGGAGATGCTCTAAAAGTGATCACAAGAGAATCTAAGGGACTGGGGTTGAGAATCACAGATGCAAGTACAGACTGAGAAGAACTCATAGAGAGCAGCACTGCAGAGAAGGACTTGGGGGTCTTGATGGATAAAAAAGCTGAGCGTGAGCCAGCAGTGTGACCTTGCAGCTCAGAATGCTGTTGTTGTCCTGGGCTGCATCAGCAGAGGGTGGCATCAGGTTGGGGGGACAACGGGGAGGGCTGTCCCCTGTGCTCTGCCCCTTGTCAGGCTGCAGTGCTGCATCCAGGCCTGGGGCTCCCAGCACAGGAGGGATGTGGGGCTGTGGGAGCAGGGCCAGAGGGGGGCCAGGAGGGTGCTGAGAGCAGCTCTGTATGGAGAAAGGCTGAGGGAGCTGGGGGTGTTCAGCCTGGAGAAGGGAAGGCTGTGGGGAGACCTCACTGCGGCCTTCCAGTGATGAGGAGCTCATCAGCAGGAGGGGGAGTGATGTTTTACAGTCTGATAGTGATAGGACAGCATGGAATGGCTTTAGACTAAAAAACTATACAAGGGAGAAATTTAGGACACATTAGACAGAAATTTTTTACTGAGAGGGTGGTGAGCCTCATTGATGCCCAGAGCTGTGGTGCCCCATTTCTGGAGGTGCCTGAGGCCATGGATGGACCCTGGGCAGCCTGAGCTGGGGGCACCCAGCCCATGGCAGGGGGTGGGACTGCGTGATCTTTTAAGGTCCTCTCCAACCCAAGCCATTCATAGTTTTGTGAAGAGCTTCTTCTGCTTGGTTTGATCTCAATATGAACCCAGACAACAGGTCACTCAGCAAGGGTTCCAGAACCTTCAGAGATGTAGGTTTTTCTAAGAATGTTGTTTCTCAGTCTCTGCTCATACTTTTTTTACTGTTAATGGATTTTCTTAAACATTGAACAGATAAGAGAGCAAATGAGAGCTAATTTTTTAAGGTGTTTACCCATGGTTTCAGCTTTCTGTGGTGATCTGCTAAAATTATTTATGAAAAGGGAAATAGTCCAATAGGAAAGCCATACAGATTACTCTGTGCTCCACTGGTGGGATTTTATCTGGGAGACCTGGTTTGATCACCTCGAAAAGGCATTTGAAGCTCAGCCTTCCACTTCCCATAAAAATTGTCTCCCTACAACGTTGTTAAAAGTACAATTCTTCTCCCACTTATTTATTTTTCTAAACATGATTTTAAAAGATGTAGGCCTTGTACACCTAAGCTCTATATGAAATTATAATTTTAGGTTGTTCGTTCTCTTGACTTTTCAGAATTCCATCACTGACCAATTGGAAGAAAGACAGCTCTCCCTTATTCACTGCTCCTCTCTTTCCTAGTTGTTCTGGGAGCTTCACCAGTACCGGAGGAGTATTAATTAATCAGGGTCTGAACTGATGATCAGAGTCTGAGGTGGTCCCACCTTATAGTGACTTCAGTGGGAGATCTTGGGATCCCATGGGCCCAACAGAGCCTGGAGTTAGGTCTCAGACATGTTGAACCCTGCACATATGCTTATTTCTGGCCTAAAGCAGTTGCATGCAAGCGCCAAATGAATTCAGATAGATGTTTTTCCCACTGTCACACACAGGCTCCACTCCAGGCATTGTTTTTGAGACAACCATGACGCACTTTGGTGTATCAGTGAGAAAAGAAAACAACACATCCCTAATAAGTTCCAGAAAAACTTACATAAATGCGTGTCACCTGCTGCTCCTGGCTTTGTAAACACGTGCAGCTGAGCCATGGGATGGCGCAGGGCAGCTCGTGTCGCGCTTCCACCGGGAACATTGCACGGATCCCTCAAAGAGCTGTAGGTCTCACTGGGTAAATGGGATGCTGGAAAATAGTCAGCGTTAAGCCAATTTTCTAAAATCCAAATGGGCAAAATTGGATTAAATCACAGTAATTTGATTCCATTGTCTCTAAATGAATTCGTTGCAAGAGGATATAGCGTGGGGCTGACCGAGAGACAGAGAGCTCTCCATTCAGCAGGTGTGATGGGTCAAACCAAGGAGAGATTGCTAACCTTCCAAGCGTTGCCACGTGGGGTAGCATTGCGCAGCAGGAAATCACCGCCCTTCGGCAGAAGCCGTGTGGCAGAGCACAGCTGCAGATGATTAAAGGCACCACTGCCGGGATCTGACAGCAGAAAGTCAGTGTCAAAATTCAATTTAAATTGATTAAATAAGGGATGGCAACGCTTTTGTTTTATGGATGGCAGCACTTCAGTCGCTTTAGTTGCTCTGCTTTCAGAAATAAAATTCTTTCCCTCCCCGCTCCGTTTGCTGGGATGTTTTCAGTTGGATCGCAGTCACTCCTCCAGTCAATCAATTAAGCCAGGATTTGCCACTGTGTCTGAGAGTCAGCCACAACAGAGCTGCTACGGTTCCCTGGTGCTTGGCTAAGAGGCTTCAGAGGGAGCGAGGCATCAGGTGGCTTAATCCGTCCTCCACCACTGGCACAAGGCTTAGTGGATGTCAGGGCTGCAGAGAAGTCACGTTCCGTGGAGCTCGGCTCCTGCTCTTTCCGTGGCCCTGTGCACACCGCCCATCCCTCCCTGCCAGCAGCACAGCAGAGCCAGCAGAGCTGCAGGTGCCAGAGCTGTCCTGGATGATCGCTGCTGCCTGTTGAAGCTCAAGCTGTGCTCCATGAATGCATTTATCTCCCGAGGCTTTGTAGTGTAGTGCCACGCCACGTGAGTCACCTGACGCACTGAGCAGTCTCCCTGAAGTTAAATGGCAATAAGTTACTCAGAGATAAAAGATCTTACAGGATTAGGCCTTAAACGCTGACTCCAGGCCAGATCTGCAGCAGGTATAAATCACTGCAGGTAATTTTCACCAGCTGAAATTCTGGCCCGCAGCCCGTGAGTCATGTTGTTATTTTTTCACATTGTAAATTCTCGCTGTTTCTTATTTATATTGCTTTAGCACTGTGAGGCACTTGTCAGGGGCCGGGACCACATCGTGCTTGTCCCCCTTCAGAGATGCAAAAGATCCTTCTTGCCCTGGAGGCTCTGCAGTTCAAATAACATGCAAATGTGTGCACAGTCATCCAGTTTTCTATAAGTACATTGTTGGAATCACATTTTTCTACTAACCTGCAGGTAAAGTGTAAGAACGCAAAGTCTGTGCCCCAGGTCGATGTTTTCAAGTAAAAACTTTGCTCTTTGCTTTGCGTCATATCTAAGCGGAATTTTACATCTTCAGTTCCTTGAAGCCAGCAGCAGTGTGGGACAAGGTCTTTCACAGTTGAAGGCCCAAGACTTATCTCCACTGTGGCACTCCATCTGAGACATATCAGAATGAGAATCTGCACCTAAATGAACCTGAAGTAAGAAGAATCTTAACAGTCCCTGAATATCTCGCCTGTTTTGAGTAGCTTTGATTTTTGATTTTGTTACATTGCTTTTGTTTAATAGCCATTGACAGTGAATGTTTCTAAATTCTTTCTGGCCACTCACTCTTTACATTTTGGCACAGCCCTTGAAAGAGGTTTGGTGAAGGCTCTGAAGAAGCTGGATGACTATCTGAGAACCCCTCTGCCAGAGGAGATTGATGCAAACAGCACTGAAGAAGAGAAGGTGTCCAAACGCAAGTTTCTGGATGGAGATGACCTCACCCTTGCTGACTGCAACCTTCTGCCCAAACTCCATGTTGTCAAGGTAAAAGATGTCATGTGATGGACAAAGAAGACTTATTTGATAGGGAAGTGCTCTGGTTCAAACATTTTGAGTGTTTGTGCTACATGGTAGGCTAACACATATGTATTTACACACTATTTACAGTATTCACACACTCCCTCTCATGGATAAGCAAGTGAGTGATATATGAAATGCACAGAGTGAAGTCCCTTCCATTGGTCCAGCAGCCAAGTGTCAAGCCAACAGGCTTTTCAGCAGAGGTATCTTAAGTGCTAAGGAAACAGGGTTTGACACATATTCTTCTCAGAATTTCCTGTAAGTTAACTTAAACCATTTTGTATTTGGTACGTGGGAAAATTGTCCCACCAGTAGCAAAGACAGCGTTGAGATTTGGGTGTCCTTTTTCTTTGCTTTTACACTGCTGCTGGTAAAAGTCATCTTTCATATTAATTACTTCCCATTATTCTTAAGAGAGATGTCAAAACTTCAGTCAGTTCCCACCCACTTGTGACTTAAGAGAGACAGTCTGTCTTTGGGGGCAGTATTTGTTCCAGCTGGTGTTTCACACAGAGAAATTAACAAATCAATGTCACAGCTGAGGTCCAGGATGTAAGATACACAGTAGTTGCTGGTACAGCGCAAGTGATGTGCATCATCTTGCCTTCTAAATGTTTCATTTATTTCATTTATCGGACTGCATCTTTCTTTAGGATAAAGCAAGTACCTGGCAGACCTTGGCAAGCAAGAAAACTAGTAATTAAAACCAAGACATGCATCTAATTTGGCTCTGTGAGCCAAAACATAAACTGAGCCTAGGAGCTGAAGGCACACATGCAGTAAGATAGATACAAGTGTGTAAGTCACCAGGTGAGAACTGCAATAACATCCTCACAACTTTAGCTCCTTCTTTGGCTCGTCTTGATTGGTGACTCTGGATTCACACAATGCAAAATCAAATGGTTCCTGTTTCACTGTGACAAAATGAAAGAAGTCAAACGAGAACTAAAATATTTCTCAGACAGGCGTAACCACAGGATATTATCTGAAAAGCATTTTACAGATGTAAGAAAAGGGTAAATTATCAGGAGTTTTTCACTTGATGAAAGATGTGTGCTGGAAATTGTGAAAATCTTGACTTGAGTTGCCCAGCAGGTTTTATCTTCCCCATGTGTGTGTGAAACATCATTGAAAGCAAGAATGCTTAATTGAATGCAGTTTAAGACAGGATGAGGCGTTACATATACCAAGTGGATCCTGGTAATAAAAGCAAATCAAGTCATAGTCATTTCTGAGAACATGACTGTCCTGCAAAAGCTGAGATGGAAAACAGCTCTACCATGTGCTTTTAAAATAAAGGGGAACTCTGTGCCACATATGTATGTAATTTATGCTCAGGAACAATTTTATACTGTCAGAAAAATTAGAGATTGGAAGCACTCATCAAATCAGCTAATCCGTCCCTTCCTATCAGCTAGTTCATTCTGTCACCACAGGATTATTCTGTATGGTGTGTTCTTACAGGGAAACTGAAATATCCCAATCCAGCAAGCTGCTTAACCAACCAGCTAGCTTTAAACACAGATTAGTCCCTTGGACTTCAATGGGACCATACAGGTGCTTAAAATTAAGTATGCACTTAAATATTTTGCTGAATAAGGGCCTGAAATTTTTAGAAATTGAGAATTTCCCTTGATGGACAATTTCCGAGTCTAACAACTCTTGAAATAACCATTTTCTTTCTCCAGCTTATGCTAATAGTCCTGTTTCTAATGTCTGCTAAATCGTCTTGGTTCCTCGATCGTGGTACCCATACCGTGCCAAATCTTTCCTTTGTGAGAACAAGGACACAGCCTTCCAACAGCTGTAGGCAGTTATGTCTTCTGACTTTGTTGGCCAAATAAAATATATTACATATGTTAAAAAAAAAAAAAAATAGTAAATACCTAATGTAATATGTTGAATATGGTACTCAGTTTTAAAATGCATTACATATTAACTGTTACTAATGCCTTTCCCCTAAATCTATATATTTTTGATTCAGCTATAAGATCTCTTATTTGGCATCTCACTGTTAAGAAGTGATATGCATAGGACTGGTGGAAAACACCAGAAAATAGTAGTAAAATTAATGAACTTTATGTGCCTTAAAATGCACAATTTGGTGATAGTTGCCAGGCAATTGTATTGAAGTGCCCTTAGGCCAGATGGTGTCCTTGCAAGGCGTGGGATCACCAGTGGGCCCTTTCAAGATGTTCTATTCTAAGTCCAAGTGTCCCCAAGAATTTAAAAGAAAATAGAATTACAGAATGGTTTGGGTTGGAAGGGATGATTAAAGATTGTGGGCAGAGACATATTCCACTAGATCAGGTTACTCAAAGCCCTGTCCAACCCAATACTTCAAATGATGGAACACACAGCTCCTCTGGACAACCTGTTCTGGTGTCCGATCACCTGTTCGTCTCCTTTGCTGTTAATTACACTACAAGAAAGAGTAAGAAGCTCTCTGAAACGCCATCAGGAGATGTATCACCAACAGATGCTTTCTTTGTTTTCCTCTTTTCTCTTTGGTTTAGATTGTTGCTAAGAAGTACCGCAACTTCGAGTTCCCAACAGAGATGACGGGGCTGTGGCGGTACCTGAAGAACGCGTACGCCAGGGATGAGTTCACTAACACCTGTGCAGCAGACAAAGAAATTGAGCAAGCCTATGCAGATGTGGCCAAACGGCTCAGCAAGCCCTAACTGACCCCAGCAGTGGCTCAGCATCCCTGACAGATTCCTGTTTTGCAGACTCTTCTCCTTGTTGCCTTAAGATATACCTTATCGTTATCTATCTGGCTGGCATCCCTATGATTTCACCTGTTCAAGAGTAGTGGTCAGGGACAAACGTGCTTCTCCCTGGAGGAAGGAGAAGGTAGCTCTAGTGTAGGGAGTGGAGACCCTTTGAAATCTGAACCTACGATCTGACACAACTAGTATTACTCATAATCAGTATTGGAAATGACTCCACTGTATTAGTTTCTTGTTTTGTGTTGGGGTATATCACCACCTGTTTTCTTTGGAGTTTTAACAGTAGTATGTTAGCTTAAATTTCAAGCAAGTCAGTCAGGAACACATAGAACTGCTTCTATATAATCTGCTGATTATTTCAAGGGCACTTTGTTTTCCCATTGCTATTGAAACCTGTGAGGAAGGAACAAAATTTGTGAGAGAGGCAAAAGGAAAGAGTTTGACCCTAGAGGAGTAACGCTCTTAGCAGTTATATTTTTAAACTTCTCTGAAAGCATTTTTCTGCCTTAGAAGACCCAAGAGTTTGTAGGACATTTATTTTTAACTTGGCACAAGAGGGGAAAGCCTAAGCAAATGTCAGACTTGCAGATGCTGCTTTGCATGAAATTTGTATGATGCCGCTGGATCTAGAGGTGCAAAGCAAAAGAGATCGAATGGGCAGTTGAGCAGGAAGCCTTGGAAGAGGCTGATGTCAAAATGGCCAGTGGATCTGACATTTGGGAGAGACAGCAGTGATGGGGCAATACATTGAGTCAAGCCCACAGCCCAAACTGGCTCAGCTGACCAAACCATGCAGAACATTGTCATCCTGGCTCTGTGGCTGCCAGTTCCTTTCTGCTGCTATCTTGGGAAGCGTGGCTAGGCAGGAACAAGCTTTGGGCTCCAGATGGGTTGCCTTCAAGCAGCCATCATCCAGCCCAGGGAGCAGCGTGCTCTGAAAAGGGGACAGAGAGACCCATTTCCAGCCTGAAAGCTGGTGAGCAGGCGAGGAGGAAGCCTGCATGCTGCCTTAGTCCTGCTCCTCCAAGGTTCACCAGTCCAGGTTAAATGATTCAGGATTGTTTTCTGAAAGCGATTATTGCATTCAATCTGGAACATCTGCCTGACACAATTTGCTTTAAAGTAGTGATTACGTGCACATTACTTTAGTAAATCCAGAACGACAGCCCTTTTGCATAAAACTCACATGTATGATGGTGAACATGAAACATTTCAGTTTGGGACTATTTGAAGACAAACAAAAGCTGAGCTCTTGGCTGGCATAGCTCTCCTTGTGTTCAGGGCTGAGCCCTGACTGAGGGGAGCCTGGGGGTGGTGGGCTGAGGCCAGGGGAACCCTGCAGTGAGCTGTCTGCAGCCTGAGAGCCAAGAGATGGATCCACAGCCATCGCTGCATGACAGTGATGAATATCTGATGAGATTTTTCCCCTTTTCACGCTCACCCAGCTGGGAGCAGGATGCAGTTTGCTTGTTGCTGACTATTGTTTTGCACGCAGTGATCAGTTTGTTTTGAGCTTTCCAAAACCTCAGAACTCCCAGGCCTTCCCCTGAAAGGGGCTATGTTAGAAGTGGCTGGATTGGGGGGCAAAGGCTGCACAAAATCAGCTGGCTCAGACAGTGCTGATAGCAGCCAGCAAAGCCTCAGGAGCTTAGCAGTGTCTGCACAGGCACATGTGGCTCGTTAAAAACAAACAAACAAACAAAAAAGCAACACTTCTTCACGAGTTTGGAATTACTTGTGATTTTACTTTATTTTTTTAGTTCTAGATTGAGGCGACTATTTATTTATTTATTCTGATCCACTCGGTCCTTTCTGCCCGCCTCTTGCTTTTGGTTTGCGCTCAGCGCGCCGCTCAGGGTGGTGTTATCAGCACCGTGTGATCTCATTTGTTAGGGAGAAGCTGCTGTGTGATGAACAGCCTCTGGGCTGGATTTTGGCTGGCAGCACCCCTTGGCCAGGAGCAGCTTTTTGCAGTTGCTGTTGGCCAGGTTTGCACGCAGCTGGTGGCATAGTGGCAGTGATGTTGGGATGAAGGCGCAGGGTCAGACGCAGCTCTTGTTCTGTGCTCACTGTGGTAAGCTCCTTACAGAAGGCAGTGCTCACCTGCAGCTGAGTAGGGTGAGTGAGGCAGCCAGCATCTGCCCTGATTTTGGCCATCTCTGAACCTTCATTCCTGAATCCTATGCTTCTGAAACGTTCTACCTGTCTGACTTTGGTTTTGCTAGAAGAGGGCCAAATCACCATCATTTAGTCTCAGCACGCCTCAAGTTGCATCTGCTTTTTAAAAAATGATGTTTAGAAATGGGTGGGCTCATAGCAGAAGGAAAATGAGCTGTTGGTGCAATGAGTTTTTGGTTAGATGTTCTTAAAATCCTTTTTCGATTTGATTAGGAAACTGAAAGCCCCCTCACTACCTCAATTTTAATTGGCAATGCCAAATCAAAATATTTTCACTTTCTCAGCAACACTGCAAAGAGAAAAAAAAAAAAAATTGGACAAAATGTATTGATAGATATGAGAAGGAATAAGAGGTAAGAAATGAAACTGGTTTTCCACCAGCTGTAATGCCCATTCTGGGGGAATCCACGTCTGGCTCTGCATCCTAACTGTGCACTGTGTTCGTCGCTTTGTTATAGGCTGATCCAGGATCATGGACAGGTTCGAGCATTGCCTGACCATTGGGTTTGCAGGTTCATGCTGCCAGGTCTGTAACTTCTGCTCACCTTTGTGCTTTGTGCCATAGGCAGAAGCAGGAAACACTGGAAATCCTATATAGAAAAGTTTGAGTCCTACACATACTGAATTTGAGCTCAGTACTCCTGACTCGGGATCCATCACCATCAAGATTTTAAGGGGCTCCAGACTCCTTTAGGCAGGGTATTTTCAGTGACCTTCCATTGTATTTAGAATTATAAGTAATAAATATTAATCATACAGGATTGTATGTCTACATTGGCAAGGCAGCATTTCTGAAAAGAATCTAAGTGACAAGACAGACATTGCAGATTTACAATAACTTTGTTCATAAATTTTTTGCAAGATGTAAAGAAAGACATAGTGCAGAGGGGGAAGAAGCCAACAATATGGATTTAATCATCTGCATTTCAGAAATGCAGACCAAATGTCTGTAAAGATGTCCATTTCATCCAAACATTTCTTAGATATTTATTTCAAAGCTCCCTGTTCAGTCAATCCAACACTCCATTCATATTGGAACTAATATTGATTTCTCTTCTATTACCAGCGATACGGGAGTGTTAAAGGATCCCATATACAAGTTACTTTTGTTTTTTGTTAGACTTTTTCAGTTGCCAAGAGGTCATCCTATGCATACCTATGAAGGTAAGATCAAGGGAGCATCTGTTTTGGGACTGCTTAAAAGAAAGCTTCTGACAAACAGTTTTTCCACCAGAAAGACTCTTGTAAAGGTATTTCTTTATCAGGAGTGTTGTGGACTATTGAGCTATGGGTTACAAGCTCTTCTCCTATGTTTGCATCAGCTGAAAACCACCACCAGGGAGGAATTATGGTCTGTATTGCAAAGAAGCTAGACATCTTTGTTTCCTGCTATGTTGTGCAGAGCAGTAATTTTGAGTGTGTATTTATTTTATTTTGACCCCCAGACAGCTTTTCTCATCCCTTGTATTCATAGAAAGTCAGCTCCAGGTTACCCATAACCATTCTTCCATCTTTCAGTGCCAGTTCAGCAGAGTGCCCATGGGTGGGCACACAGAAGGGCATCTTAAGGCAGCCCATCCACCTGGGGGGATGGCAAGCAAAGGTCATTGCTTGCAGCAGGGATCCCACCATTGTCCCAGCAGAAAAAGTGAGAAGCAAAGAGAGTCCCTCTTTCTGAAGTGGCCACGTTTGGCTCACCGCTGAGTTTGGGGCATTGCTAAAATGTAGGGGTTGGAAATCTCACTCATTTGAAACCTGGAGGGCACATGGAAGCACACACTTTGTAAAATGAATTGGTGTTTTAAACAGGGAAGTAAACCCAAAGCCCATTGCCCTCCTTCACTTGTGTTCTTCTAGGCACTGGGAAGCTTGCAGTTGTTTATTATTCTGCTAGATATATTCTTGAATAGCTTTTCATATTAAGAAATATTTTCCAGTAAGATTTTGCCTTTCTACTCAGTCTTTCAACTCTTCATTAGTTTTGATGTCTGCGATGACCAAATGATTCCAGAGGAGGCAGGAAAGCTGGGAGGCTCATACTTGTTGAGAAGTTGAAGGAGGTAATGATTTTTTGGAGAAAACAGTGTTCAAAGCATTTTTTTTAACAATCTATCTTTTCATCTGGGATACTTTAACCAGAAGTGATGGTCTGTTTAGTCTGGGCTGTGATTTTCAGCAGGGACCTGGAACAGTCACCGTGTTCAAGATGGCTTTGCTGAGGGATTTCCCCCAGATACATAGGATGTTCACTCTTGATCACAAAATGGCCCATTCCCTTGGTCCGGATCTTCTGGTCTATATTGGTGCTGAATTACCACACTCCATCAACTTTGTGCTGGGCAGTGAAAACAGTTCCTACCACCTCCTCTCCTCTTCTGGGCAGGGAAAGAAAAGAGCAGTGACCTGTTTTACTTCCTTGTCCAAGCAACACTCCAGCTCCAAGGGAACGCAGGGCCCTGCCCAACATTGGTATCCAGAATCTGAAGACCCCCACATCCCTCACCAGGCAGCATTTCATAGCCCACAGCAGTCTTGCAGCCCCTTGTTCCCCTCTTGGCCCAAACCATCCCCTTTCAACATTTATCAGAGAGATGCCAACACTGGCAGTGTCCCGGAGGATGCGTGCCAGCTGAGCAGTTCTGAGGGATGCCATTGGTCCAGCCCAGCAGGTGATGGCTGCACTGCTGGGGGATGGCCACCCCTGCCCAGCAGCCCCCCACTGGTGTTGCAGTAGGAAGATTTGGTAGGAAATTAGCAGGTAATGCAGTAGGTAGCATTTGGTAGGAAATGCTGATATCAGCACTGTGATGCTCTCAGCCAGCGGCGCTGCTCCACAAGCAGAGCTGTCTGTGCCACCGCTTGCTGCCCCAGCTCAATGCTCTGAAGGACCTTAGTGTTTAGTGCTGAACGAGTGCTTGCCTGCGCTTGCACTTGCAGGACTGGGGCCTGAAAGTTGTGGCAGGAAAGCCTCTATCAATGAAGGATGTTATCATCCTGTTTCCTTTGAAATCCATGGCAGAATTCCCAGCGGGGAAATTCCCAGTAGGAGTTCCCAGTAGAGCCCAAGTCTACACCACGATGAAGCTGTTTGAGGTGTGATGTTCTTGGAGAACTGCAAGCAGTCAGAGAAGCATGGAACCAGCCACAGTAGTCTCACTACAGAAGCAGCACTAAAGATCTCATTCTGTCCCAGTTCTAACTGGGGGACGCCACCAATGCTGCCAGAACCATGGTGGTGGAGCCCCGGGGTCTTGGGGCAGAGCCCTGCTGGCAGCGTGATGCAAAGGCATGTTCTGCTGCATCTCCCACCCACAGGCAGTGAGCTGCCTGCCCCACTCCTATTCTGATATGGCTTGTCTAACGAAAGCCGAGGAGGGTGGGGGATTTATTTTGTCGTAATGTATATACTCACATTGTAAAAGCAATCCAAAGCGTCCTTAGTGGTTCTCCACATGATGCTGTCAGTTCTCACCACAGGGTAGAATTTGTTGGTAGAAATTAAATGAAATTAAATTAAAACAGAAAAGCTTGGCTGCTGCTGATAGGTACTACTGGGAGCCCTGAAAGCAGTGTGCAGTGTAGAAGCATAGCAGGAGTGAACAGCCCTCAATTCCTGCTTATGTTTTGCAGCATCATTGCAGCCCATTCTCCTGCACTGTTGCTAATTCCCTATCTCTCTATGTCTATAATCTGAAAATATTGGGAAATAGGTATGGGCACCACATTCATCTTTTCCCCCTTTCTTTCCCCCTCAAATCAATCCTTTTAGTTCAGATATATATGGTAGGTAAGGAGCGTTTCCAAACAGCAGATTTCTCAACTTTTTCATTAAGGAATTTTTTAAGAGCTTTGGGGTAATGAGAGGTTATCACCATCTTTGGGAATAAACTGTACTATAAAACATATATAGGAGTCTGATTCTGACCGAATGGAGTAAGCAAGGCAGCATACAATTCATTTTGAAGAGTCTGCTTAGGACTGAGCAAGCAGAATAATCCACGCTTTGCAGTAAAAACTTAAAGTCTGGTTCAAGTCTCAGTTTTTTGTTGGTTGTTTTGGTGTTCTTTTTGGGATTACTTTCTGTACAACACTTTGCTTAGAATCACAGAATCATGGAATATCCCAATCTGGAAGAGACCTGTAAGGATCCTTGAGTCCTACTCCCAGAAACAGCATCTGTTCTATGTACAGGCATTTGTTATGAGGAATGCCCCCTCCCTGGAAGCACTCAAGGCCAGGCTGGATGGCGCTGTGAGCAGCCTGGTCTAGAGGGAGGAGTCCTTCCCTACAGCAGGAGGTTGGAACTGGATGGTCGTGAAGATCCCTTCCAACCAAGCCATTCTATATTCAGTGATTCTATTATGTAATGGCATTACTTAATTCACCAGCTCTGTAAGAGTGTGTTGGGATGGAAGGCAGCACAAGGTGAACTGCTCCTGAAATGGTGCTGTTGTTGGCTGAGCACTTGGGTTTGTTCCCTGTGCAGTGAACACAAGCAGTGCCATGGGCTGTGCAGAGGCAGGAGCTGCTGACCTGCATCCCGTGCTGCCAGGAATGGGGCTTTGTCAGCACTGGGAAATAGGGGTGAAAAAAACCTGGCCCCAACCCTCCTTCCTTGTGCAATGCTGACTGCTTCTGTACATGGCTGTGTTTTCAGAGCTTGTGAAGCCGTTCCCAATAGCTGCTTGCTTTGCTTTCTGGGGAACAGGTCCTCATCTGTACAAATCCTTCAGCAATCATCCTATCCCTTTTTCTCTGTAAATTTTATTTTTTTAACAGTCCTGCTCTATACTGCCTGGCAAGTTCTGATCCACCGATTGACAGATTTATCTTCCTTGTCTGACTGTTTCCAATTCCAAAGCCTGAAGATCAAAACCAAGATGTGTAGTGAGATCTGAGGGTGAGCAGAAATGCTGTTTTGTTTTTCCTCAGAATCCACTCAGTTCCAAATCCTGACTCCAATCCTGGTTAGTGAGGGGGATCTGAGGCTGAAGGAGAGGAAGAGGAGCCCACTGCACATGATGCTGTCCCTCCAGTGATGGAGGAGGAGGAACCAGTCTGGGAGTCCTAAGAGGTGTATGGATAAGTTTTCACTCCTGTGTGTGAAATCAGTCTATGCAGGGACATGAGTGGTCCCAAACTGCCCCAGAGCTGCTTAAAAACATCAGTGATATTAAAAAGCTGAAGTCGGGATGGAATAACACCCTCAGGACACAGCACAGACAAAAAGTAACTCAAAGACACTCCAATTCTTAGCTATCAGCCCAGACCCATCTTAAGGGCTGGATTTCTTCCACCAAAATGCCATTAGTCTCAGAAACACCTCATTGTTGTTGGGTCTGCCAGTCTGCTGGGGGAAAGCAAAATCAGGGGCTCCTAAAGACTGATTCTTAAGTCGGATCTGGTGAGCTTCAAAGTCATCTGTTTGTAAACAACTCTTTGATAGTGGTTGGCTGTGGAAAGTGACTGTGCATGTGAGGGTCTCCATCAGGTCAGGCAGGTAATCCATCCCTTCTCATACCCCTCCTTTTCCACAGAGGCACTCCTAAGGGAGAATTTTAGATCAGACTGTACCCTGTGCAGTAGAACTCTGCATTTCCTCTCCGTATGTACGGCTCCTAGCGTGGCAGGGGTCTGATTAGAGGCTTCGTGTGCTGCTCTAACACTCAGAACATATCATAGGAATAATGTAATTAAAATGTCATTGAGATTGCCTTTAGCATAATGATTGCGTGGCTGCACTGTCACCTGTGAATAAAGTCAATGTCCTTTTTGTATCATAGGGAGTATATTTTATTATTGAAGAAACTGTTTAATTTTTAAGATTAAATTGAAAAGTATCTGCTTATTATTTCATTGTAAGCCTAAACAAGCAAATATTTCTTTTGTAGCCTTCAAATGAGTACGTGTTAATTGCAGAAATCCACCTTCCTGAATTGGAGCTGTTTATAGTCCGATATTCCGGGAGTGATTAACACTTGGTAATTTGAATAAAAGTGGTTTATTTTCTCATTGGGTTATTCCTGGGCTTTTGTTTAAATTGTTAACTGTTGGTTTTATTAACCAGAAACGTTCTGTTGGCTCTAGGAGTGGCTGCAGAGAGAAAGCGTGCCCACAGCTGTACTCACCTGTGGAACTTGGGTGGAGTAGAAAGGAAGGACAGTGAGCTGGAGGGATGTCAGCAGAAGTAGGAGCAGGTATGAGCATGGGTGCCATGCGGATTGTACAGCTCCGGGGCAGTGCCCAAGCACAGCACAGCAGGTCTGAGAGCTGATGGGGTTATAATACAGCTCTGTCAAATAGAGGAGGGAGTGAGATGGGCCGTTATTGCTCAGTTTTTCTCATTTCATAGGGTAGGGTTTCCTGATGAAGTAATCCTGCAGCAAGTCTAAAGCAAACAAGGAGAAATACCATTTTCAAAGTGCAATTGAGCTTTGGAGCCCTTTAGCAGCAGAAACTTTGCAGAGCAGAATGAACGTGGGGTTCAAATAGGGATACGATAACGTTCTGAAAAACAGACCATTAAAGTTGTTAAACATGATAGTTTGGGTGGAATCCTCAGGTTAAGACGTTCCTAAATACCTGGGCTGGGACGGAGCCCAGATGATGGAGTGTGTTTTCACTTGCCTTATCTCATATGTTGCTTCTTATATTGCTTCTGTTGCTCTTGCTGTGAGAGGTTGGACACAGCCGAGGAAGGGCTGGGTGGCGCAGCTCCAGACTGCCGGTCTGGTGGTGTGATGCACAAATGTGTAGTATTACAAATTTTATTGCAGCACAGCGTTTTGAATTTAGCTTCCCCAAAGCAAACCACTTCCAGAGAGGCATTAGAGACATCTGAGTCTCCCGGAGCAAGCAGCAGGCAGTCACCATCCGCCTGAAACAACAAGGGCTCATAATGCAGCAGCTAAAATGAGAAGGGAATGTGTTGGATTCCTCCTGGTTGATATTTCAACGTTTTTTCCTAGGCATCAGACCCTGTTGGCCACATCTCTCTTGCAGTGATATGAAAATGAGAACGTATTTCCAAGCCCACGCTCGTGAGTGTTGGTGTGATGTTGCTCCTCGGCTCATTGCGTTTGCACAAAGAGTTCATCTCTGAGGATGACCAGCACCGAAGGCTGATGAGGCTCCTGGGGTCTGTCGTACTGAGCAGGCACAAAAGCTTGTCCACTCTTTACTTTTCCTGTCTTATTCATTTCATTCCTTATGCATCTCCTCTGCACAAACTGAAGCTTCCTCTATTTCCCCAGCAGCCTCACCGTTCTACTGGTCATTTTTTGGTCATTCAGTCGTTGAGTTGCTCCTTACCCAACTAATCCCTCCTTAGTGGCTCCACGGAGCTGCTGGCACCTCTTCCCCCAGGGGAGGGCTGGAGGGAGCTTTGTCAGCAAGCAGTTCATTTGTTTTCTCTTTATTTCACCTCCATACCTGCTGTACTACCCTGCACATCCCATCAGACGTGCTGCTATCAGCCCAGACTGCGCCAGCCAAGTGTTTAGGCCTTTCAGGTGCCATCCATTCTTCATCTCCTGCATGCCTTCCCTCTCGTGAGCCCCGCAGATGCCTTTAATCGCCAGCCACCGCTCTTGGCTCTCCGAGGAGCAGCAAAGGAATCATGGAGTCCCTCTGGCGAAGGATGAAACAAAGGGGCCCAGCGGCGTTACGACTTTTTCTTGCACTGAATTGGCTTTGGGAAGAATGGGCTCTTTCCTCCCGTTAGATAAGCACAGAAATCTTAAGCAGATGCTTGCAAAACATCAAACAAATATATACTTCTAAAAAAATAAATATAGGCTCTACCCACATGCCCCATAATCTGGCCAGTATTCAGACACCGCTAACAGCATCTAGGCTTTCCCCAGGGAAGCATGGAGGAAAAGGAAAACCCTGCAGCGTGGTGATGTTTCCAGGCTGGTTTTCTCTGCGTCCTGAGACGTTCCCACTCTGCTCTTCTGCAGCTGGAGGGAGACACAGCCCTGCAATGTATCCACACTGCGGGGTCTTTCATCTGTTTAAGCATTGCTTTAGATAAGCAGTGCGGAAAGCAAAAGGGAATTTCGTGCCATAGGGAAGAAGGTGCAGTAGTGTGGAAAGCCCTATATTGAAAAAAAAGAAAAAAAAGAAAAAAAAATAAAAGCAGAGAGAATGAGGGGGTAGTTCTAATAGTTCTAGTTCCCCCAGCATAGGAAAACTGCAATGCCATTTCTTTGCTTGGCAATGTGTGGTCCTGAACCTTCTTTATCCCTTAACACTCAGCCCAGAAGATCTTCCAAACAGTCCTGGAGTCGTGTTTTCTACAGCAGCATTGTTGGCAAGTGCTTCACTTACACTGGGCAAGGGTTTTAAATGAAGAAGACGGGTGGACAGGTTTAGATTAGACATTAGGGAGAAATCCTAATGGGAAGCCCTGGCACTGCTGCCCAGAGCTGTGGGTGCTCCTTCTTAAACTGGATGGCTGCTTGTAAGGAACAATCTCTGGATGAGTGGGCACAGATGAGCTTGGAAGGGTGTGTATGAATATACACTAAGTAGCAGAGGCAAGTATTTGGCAGTTCCCACTGCCTTCAGGTGCAGCAGGGGGTGCTCAGTGCCTCTGCACTGTGCATGGTGCCACCTCATGTCGTGGGGCCACCAGGATGCTCATCTATATAAAGTAGCAAATTCAGGTCAAATGAACAATATTTCCCCTTTCCCATCATTGGAGTGTTTGACTTTGCAACTATGGTGAATGTCGTGTGTAGTTTGTTTGGTTTTTTTTCCAATATATAATATTTTGTATGCACATGTACCCAAACGTGCATCTATCCACACACGTAGCTCAGAGCAGCATTTTAACTCAGGATATCTGCAGTGCTCACAGACAACTGGTGCATTTGGTGTGTGAGGGGGACCAGCTGCTTCTTGCCACTCATCCTGGGGGGGAG
Organism: Centrocercus urophasianus; assembly: GCF_019232065.1. Classification (NCBI taxonomy): domain Eukaryota; kingdom Metazoa; phylum Chordata; class Aves; order Galliformes; family Phasianidae; genus Centrocercus; species Centrocercus urophasianus. The sequence continues at coordinate 1,191,733 of NW_024884966.1, forward strand.
GTACCTCGTATCACAGCGGGACTCATGCTGCTGTATTCATTCAGGCAGGAACATCAGTCATCCCTTGCCACAGGGTACAGCTCCCCAGAACGGCCCATGGGATGCCCCTCTCTGCATGCAGCCCAGGGAGCACTCCTATTTACGGTGTATGGGCTTCAGTTCTTTATTCATCAAGCAGCAGCTTTAGCTTTTCACTGTCAGCATTGAACTAATCAGAAAGGGGAGCACGGGAAGGGTGGGGACCGGAAAAGAGGAGTTTGTGGGAACGTAACGACGTTAAAGAAAAAATTCTGCTTGCTGTCAGTTAAGTCTCCCCATTAGTTACCTCTACCATTATGGATTCATTTTAAGATCCAGACTTCAATATACATAACTTTAAATCACTAACATCCTTCATGGCTCTGTGATTTGCTGGTTCCATATGTAGCCTCTTGGCCCATTGCATTGGCATCGGTTCAATTCTTGTTCTTCCTTTGGGTTACGGTTTCCTTTCTTTGATGGGGAGGGGCAGAAGAGAGAGAGAGAGAGAAAGGGGATGGTGAGTTGGAAGTCAAGTGGTGGAGGACAGAGACGGGATGGGAGGGAAGGAGAGGAGCAGAAGAAGAAGCGATGCGGACAGGGAGAAAAGGTTTAAGGAAGAAGTAAGGAAACAGTGGAAAAAAAAGAAAAAAAGTAAGCAGAAAGAGGAAAACAATGAGAAATGCCATCATGAGCAGCCATCCCTTTCCCAATGCCATCAGTGCATGCCACACTGCTCCCGTCCCACTGCACACAGTCCCTGCTTAAACTTCACAATTGAGCTCCCTGCGATTTGCTCGGGGCCTGGGCTGACAGCTGTATTGAATTTTGGTTTATTGTGTGATTTATCAGGGCCGTCAATGGGCATTTGGATGATTTAGTGCTGCAAAAATACCTTGGAATGCGACGTGCAGCAATATCTGCATTATTAATAACAATAATAATAAAGATAAATGTCCCTCCCCAGAGCTTCTGATGGCCGTGCCACTCAATTTAACATTTTAACAGTGGCATGTGGCCTCTCTGTGGCACCTGGTAACGCCTGATGGATATGAGCAGGCAAAGAAAAGGTTATTTGTCAAACGCTCAGCCCCAACTGTACGGTGTTTGGAAAGCTGCAGGTCAGAGCAGCCTGAGCCGCATTCCTGTCCCTGACATCCAGCGGGACTGAACTTTGTCATGTTATTAAGCTGTCAGCAGCACTGGGGCGTTATTTGGATTTCTGGTGGGAACTCCTTGCACATGGTTGGGGTGCTCTAGTGGGATTATATCAACACCATTGTAAAACACACACAAATGAGCTGTGCTGTAATTACCACATGAAGACCTCGCTTGGCTGGGTTAATCAGCAGAGAATGGGGATACAGATAAACACCAACGAGCCACCAGGATGTTTATTCCTGTGGCAACAATGCCATTGTTCCCAACAGCCACCAGCCTGGTTCTGGGGCTCCACTGGCAGCCAAATCCCCCAGCTGTGAGTGCTGTGCACAGAGAAATGAGGCAGGTCTGAACCTCTTCAGGGGGGACCTGGGCTGGGAAGGTGCAGAGGCAGCAAGGAAATTAGTTGATGTGACTTTTGCTGATGTAAAACCTGATAAAAACATTTTCTCCACTTCTGCTCTAACATCCACTTTGCACAAGGCTCTCGTGGCCACCTTTGGGACTGGGGCAGCTCTCGATGCACCCATCCCCATGGAGCTCTTGAAAGGGGAAAGAACAATGAAGGTGTTATCCATTCCAGCTGGTGCTCAGAAAGGCAGTGGGAAAAGCAGCTGCTTGGGCAGCTTTGGGCTCTTGCTCGGCCTCATCAAGTCACATTTTAATGGGATGCTGTGGTTTGCTTTAAGGCACAACCCTACTTCATCTGGAAGGGGAAGGACCAACCAGGGTAAGTAAAGAAAGAATACAGTGCTGGTAAGTTACAAGAGAAACCCAGAGACTGTGGGCTTGGGAGAGAAAGCAAGAGTCAAGGAGACATGCTGGTTCCATGGAGAAGTGTAGGAACATGGAAGAAGTACAAAAGCCTTCTCTGAAAAGTTCTTCTCTGGGTGTTTGAGTGTCTCTGTTTCCACTGGCTTCTGGGACCAGGTAGGACATTAGAGAGAGAATGACCATGACAATGTCAGTGCTATTTCATTCCTTGTGCTGTTTGCCATCTGTGCCTGTCCTGTGCCACGTTTGCTCTTGACCTGTCTCATTTATGGATGGATTTATTGGATGTCAGGGGGAAATTTGGATGTCAGAGGGAAGTTGTGTGCTGTGAGAGTGGTGAGGTGCTGGAACAGCTGCCCAGAGAGGCTGTGATGCCCCGTCCATCCCTGGAGGTGTTCAAGGCCAGGTTGGATGGGGCCCTGGGCAGCCTGGGCTGCTGTGAAATGGGGAGGTTGGTGGCCCTGCATGGCACAGGGGGGTTGGAGCTTCGTGATCCCTGAGGTCCCTTCCAACCCAAGCCATTCTGTGATTGTATGATGAAGAGGAGGAAGAAATGATTTCTGCTTCCGTTTCTCAGGTGAACTCACAAGAACCCTCTGTCTCATTTTTGTTGTCCTCCAAAGCTGGCCAGGTACCACTTGCATTGGGTCTTCTGATTCTTTGACTCCCACTTGACAAACCTCATAGTCACATACTTATCCCTAAAGTCAGTAAAGGCTTGAAGTCAGTGGGATTACTTAGTCTGTTGATCTGTGATGGAATTTTATGTGTGCTTGAGGACAAGTTCATTTTGTTTACAGAATGAAGGCATTTACACTGACTTCAAAAAAAACAACAACCAGAAAGATGAGATTTGGGAGAAGATTAATGCCACCAGATGGGAGTGACATGGCAAGAGAAGCACCTTGAAATAGTCCATCCTCTGAGGACCACCTTGGCAAATCATGTCTTCTTTGAAGTGTCCCCAGTAATACAATCTAAATAGCTAGGAATTGCTGTAAAGATGTGTAGATAATAGAATTTCTAATAAGGAGGAGTTCATAGAATTGTAGCATCACAGAGTGGCCTGGGTTCAAAGGCCCACAGCGCTCCTCCAGTCCCAACCCCTGCTGTGTGCAGGTCGCCAACCAGCAGCCCAGGCTGCCCAGAACCACATCCAGCCTGGCCTTGAATGCCTGCAGGGATGGAGGATGCTCCTTGGGCAACCTGTTCCCTAAGTTACACAGTGCTGAACTGTTCCCTATGTAACTTGTGTTTTCCTGATGGTTTTCTGGATTGTCTTAAACAGTAGGAAAGTAAACACTTCTGTTATTATTGAGGGCTGTGTGGTTCACTTCCTACAGTGCCAGGGTCTCTTGCCGTGGTACTTTCTTTCTCTTTCCATCTCTCCAGCCCCTCAGCAGCTCCAGAAGAAAACGCCTTATATATCGCTCTTCTCATAGCTGCAAGCCCAAAGTATTTGAGAGAAAATGTAGAGCTCACTTGAAAAAGAGAGTTAAAAGTATTCCCCCAAAAGGGAAAGTATTGTAACATTTGAAAGATAATTCTTCCTGAGACCCAAGGTTTTTACCAGCATCTGCAGCCCTTTCCAAAGTACTCTATCATCAAATGATTCAATGTCATCATCAAAGAATTTCTGGCTACTCACTTGCCTTTAATAATAGTTGAGAAATTTAATGAAAGGAAAGATCTGCATAGATTTCTTCCTAAGTTGGATGAAATCCTACTTTTTTTTTTTTTTTTTTTGGTAATATTTCTACTCAGAGAAAATTATACCTTCTGGTGCCAACGATGTGCTCTGTGTATTTTGTTTATTACAGCGGTTTAAACTGGAACCATGGCTGAGGGAGTATCATTATAAAATTCTTGATGCCCTTGACATATTTGTGCATGCATAACTGTGGGCATGGAAGGCAGATGACATTTTCTCCTCATTTGAAGCATCTGCTTGGTCACCCAATGTGGTGCCCACTTCACACTCTCCAGGCAGTGACACTGAAGTCCCAGCTCAGAGCAGATTTGTGTGTCCAAACCCTACAGAGGTGAAGCCATCTTCCTGCAGCCATTCGTCCAGCCAAGCCGGGCTAGGTGACAGTTCCACTGGATGGCCAGACCCATCCTGTCGTTTGCCATCCCATTGCTGTAGGAAGATGACTGGCTTCTCACACACTGGCAGCCCAAAGCTGTACAAACCAGGGGTGATGTCAGCCTGAGCCCAGGGATTCATGTCTCAGTAGGGGATCAAGTAGTTGTCCTGCCTGTGTGAATGCAAAGCGTTTGGTCCCATAGAGCTGCAAATTCACATCGTGCCCACATGCCTGTGAAGATGAGTGCTGGAAACCAGGCCTCTGTACAATTCTCTCTCTTTTTTTTCCTCTCTCTTTCTTTGTGTTTCAAGCACTGAGTTGTTTCTCTCCTTGTAGGACAGCAAGAGGTAACAGCTGCAGAAAGGGTAGACAAGAAACCAGTTGAAATGCAAGGGATCAGGCTTACTAAAGAGCCAGACATCTTCCCATTCTATATGTACAGGCTGGGCCAGATTTTCCAATGAATTCAACCATAAATTCAGCCACAAATTCAGGTAAATCCCACCAGCACACTGGTAGCCTTACCACAGAAACCTTCATTTAGAAGGATGCTAAACCCTCACAGAAAGCTGGCTGCTGAGTCACAGGTCTGCTCATTCATCTTAATTTGAACCACGAGGATCAAATAATTGATGGTGATGAGGGAGAGGAGAAATTTTTTTTTAAATTTATCTCAGGAATTGCTGCAGAACATTTAGCAGGGCTAAATGCAGAGCCCATTGCACCTTGGCATGAGCCTGACGAGCCAGGTACTCACCCAAGCCCTTCAGGTAGGTCCAGCTTCACCAACCATTGGCAACCTCAGGTAGGTCCATCCAGCCACACCAGCTGTTGGCTTCCTCAGAGTGAGGTGCCTCTGCCATCAGTGGTGTGAGATGAGCACCGCCCAGAGCTTTGGCTGCCTCTCTTGGGATGTGAAGAACCACTTCCCCTTCCAGAGGACTGCTCAGATTAGGTATCTAGATACAGAATGGCTGAAACCAGGTGAGAATAATCTCAGGTGGAGGGGCTACAGGGGTGAAGCACTGGCTTTGCACGCTTTGATGGATCAGGGCAATCTTAGCAAGGCAAGCTTAGCAGCTGCACCCTGTATTGTCTGCAGATAAGCAGATGATCTTTCTGGCCCTTTCCAACCCAAACCATCCTGTGATTCACTAAACCCCTCCTTTGAAAGGGACAAATTCTGTTTCTACCCTAAAACGGGTCCTTTCAATACAGTGCCACACTTGAATTGTAGAGATGGCTGCCAGCAAAATGTGATTATTTATTAGGAAGAAAAGCAGGCAGGAGCCACAGACATCCCCCACAAGAACTGAGGGAAAAGCTCTCACTGACTTTGCTGGACATCAGCAGGATGAGGGCTGTGAAGAAAAAGCCCCATCAACATGAAATAGTGTAGGCTTACCAATAAGTACTACTCTAAAATACTACTCTAAAATACTGATACTACTCTGAAGTGTCAAGTTGAGGTCCTGATGGCATTTGGGAAATGTTTACATGATAAGGTCATCGTCCAAGACAGAGAAGCAGGGGGAACATTCAGGAAAGGAAGGAAGTTAGCAAAATAGTGGTTAGTCAACCATGGCATAAATAAGTGCAAGTCCTGTTGACTCAAAACATCTTAGGGGTACTCTGAAGGCAGCATATGAATGGAGAAAGCAGTGCCTTGGGAGAGCAGTAGTGGTTTTGACTGTTTTGGTTGGGCTGTGTCCTCAAGTTGTTGTTGCTACTGGCTATTTTGTTTGTGTGTTTGCTTTTATTTTGTATTTCATTAAAATAGGGACTCGGTGCCTTGACCTATGCTGATGGACTAAACTGCACTACGAAGCATATTCAGATACAGCCTCCTGGGTGCCTTTGCTATTAAATTGCCTGATTTTTTTTCCTGCTTTCTTCCCTCCAGTTGTGACCTGGGAGTGAGCAGAAGCTGGGTACCATTCCCAGTAGAATTCTTCCCCAGTTTGGGGAGCTGAAGGTGTTTGGCTGAGTGGACATGGACAGCCAGGTAAGGGCTGCTTCCCTGTTCAACATACTATTACACATGCAGACTGTGTGTGTATGGTCAAAATTAAGCAAAATGTGTAAGTATGTATCCACAGTGAACAATTAGGGCACTGAAATCCTACCTCTTATACCTCCACTGTGCTGACTCTGTTTGTTTCAGCCCTGTGTGAACTGAATCAGCCCAGTTAAATGGCAGCAAATGGTGTATTTCCACATTTCTTTGTTGGATAAATCTTTTTCACTATAATGAGCTGTCTTGGCTCAGAAAAGGATCAAAGAATGCAGCCTGTGGCAAGGCCAGAGGAGAACACTGGACTTAGGATCTGGGAATGTAATGAGAGGAATCTCCAAGAGCCTGAGTGGGCCTCGTGCCTGGTCCAAGGGTAGGCATTTGAGGCTAGTGAGATCCTGCACACAGTTTATATGCCATCCTTACCTGGGATTTCCCATTCTAGAGGTCCATCTCATTGCGTTGCTTCTTCTCATTCCTCCCCCAGCTTAAGAAGCATTCTCGTCTCTCGTCTCATTTCCCTGTTGTATCTTAGCCCGTGTGTTCATGGGGAATGCATGTGTGTTTCATGAATGGCAGTCTTACACTGATACTGCTCGTGCCAAGGGTGATGCTTATGTCCATTCTGTGCCAGAAACACTTTCACATATGGGGCAGGGAGGAGATCAAAGTTCACCACTAATAGTATCTCCTGGCATCTGGCAGTGAATGTTCAACATCTCTGGACGGTGGAAACATAAATCATCGTAACAGCCTCAGGCCAGCCCACAAGAAGAAAACAAGTTTTAGTTTCATGGCCATTGCTTATCTTACTGGAAAATATGAACTCCCCCCATGAGATGTTACCAGTTCAACCGAAAAATACTAGAAAGAGACAATAAACCAACGTATCTTGTTTGTTTTGTCACAATTCAGCAACAACAAAGAAAAAGGAATGAACAAAAATGGGAAAATTACTAGAAAATTAGGAAGGTTTGGAGAGAGATGGTTAAAAATCAAGGAAAAAGGAAGAAATAATTGTTTTTTTGAGGAACCCCCAGTCAAAAATTGTGCAAAACATTATTCTTTTGGAGCATTTGTAAAAACTAAAATTAGACTTACTAGCTGTTTACTGATATTGTACATTGCTTTTGTTTTATATGAAATAAATGGACTGGCTAGTTTTACTGTGCTATCTTATGTCCTTAGTATTCTAGGTTATTTTAAAGATCTTTCAAGGGTAAGAGACTTGAGGCATAGAGACACATTAATAAGGTAAGTAACAGAATTTGGAATATCTGCAGTAGATCTCCTGCTTCTTCCCTAATGAGTCATCAATGGGGCACTGCTAGCTGCTTAAATTTAATCTGTGTTTAAAGATCCTCATGGGAAGGGAAGTAGGTAGCAAGTCACTGTTCTGCTATTGTGCAGTTGTGCTCAGGATTTGACTACTGGCAGAAGCTGAATGAGTCAAACTAATGCAGTGGCGCACAGCAGGAACAGAGAAACAGTGAGTTTCCACAACCTATGCATTATCACTTATGGATTCAGTCGCAAAAGAAGTGTTGTCCTTTGTCTGAGTTTTAATGTAAAGCAAATGTACTTCACGACATTTTTTAAAAAGCTGAATTGTGGACAATGATAAATACGTTAGCCAGTCCAAGCGTGGAGAAACTGCTTAAGGGCACTCGATGACTTTAGAAGCCCAAAATATCGTTCAGTCTTTCACTACTGCTTGGTTGGTTTTACTCTACCCACGCTGATAGTTGCTACTGCACCAGGCACATCTGCGTGATTTTCACAGAATAAACACCTTCCATGAAGTTCATGCCTTTACACCAAGGATAGTCCGAAGGAAGATTTCACAAATTGGTTTTCTCTGTATATTTTTTGAGAGAACAAAACTAGTGAATTGATGTTCATGATGGGAATGCTTGTCCTGCCCTGTATGTTATCTCCTGCTCACTGCTCCTGGTGCTGTTCCTGACAGTGGTCACCTTACTTGCTTGGAATGCTTGGATTGTTTGGGGGTAAAATGAGCCCTCAATTTAAATTGTTCCTTAGAAACCCCTTCTTCTCACAAAATATCAAGGTCTTTCCAGTTTCCTGTGTCATATCTGTAAAGGTTTCTCTTTGCTGGGAGCAGCGCTGCTAGCTTCTGCAGCAGTGGGCCAGGGTGCAGCTGATCCTGGATGCCTACCATGTTTCTCTGTTGTGGATTGCCATCCAATTGTGGGGATCACAATTGGTTGGCTTCGTGCAGATTTACTTCCATCAATTCATACATGGGGATGTAAGAGTGTTGAGGAGGCAGGAAGTCATTGCTTGCTGTCATTGAGGTGAAGGCTCAGGCGAGAGCTGATAGATACAGACCACAGCAGGAGGCATTGCCTACAGCCATCGCATTACATCTGAGTCCTAGCTGTCCAGCTTTCTACCTACCTCACCCACTTGCGCCAGTAGAATTGTCAAAACATGCCCATGAGAACAGGGATGCACTATGTGCAAGAGTGCTGATTGTCTCTTGGCCATTAAATAGGTTGCTAAAGCAATTAACATAGCTGCCACAGTGTAAGTCTCATATCTCTGATGGATCAGGTGTGGCAAAGAAACTCAGTGTTCCCTCCATTCAGCAGTTCTGTAATTCAGCCCCTCAGAAGAAGGGGGAACTAACAAGTTTGGGAGGCGCGTTGCCTCTTGAGCGAGAGCACGATGCTCTACCATCACACTGCATGTGGTTCTGGCAGCAGCAGAGCTGACTGCCACGCTTTCACCAGCAGGTCACTCAAGGCAATGGAGAATTCATTTCAGGGAGAATTCAGGGAAATTGCTGTTTTAATAACAGGGCAGTTTTCACCCACCTCTTTCACCCTAGCCCGAGTGCTACAGAGAGCACTTCTCTGTGTGGATTGGCTTCCTCAGTCAGTCTGAGTCATTTTTCTGAGTCTTAAGTTTTAAGGGACTTTTTGCGGCTGCACATTGACTCTGGCTTTGTCGTTGGCACCCCTACAGGAAATTCAGCCCCACGGTTTCGGTGTCAGACTCAGCAAAACAGGCCTGGGCCAAGTGAGAAGAGTTAGATCCTCGGGGGAAAAGGAGAAAGTGCTGTGAGGCACTCAGGGCACGGAGAGCTGCCCTGCTGCCCTTGTTATTCTCGTTCTGTGGATAACCAGAAGGTTGCAGCCCTCAGCCCTTTTGCCAGGCAGAGCTATTTTTAATTAAGAATAAAACCAGGAAGTTTTTAATATGGACAAACCAGGATGTTTCACTGTGAAGTTCTGAAATTTATACTTCTGAGTCCTGGTTAAAAGACAAAAATGTACTTTCCATTAAAAAATATATATATATATTTTAAATTTTAAAAATTTCATACAAGGGTCAAAATATTTAAAAGTGTTTTTCTTGTTAAAAGCATTACCTAAAATCTCGTACAGAAGCTGAAAGCTCATTCTTGGACGGCAACACAATAAAGGCTTCATATGTGAACTGGGAAGGGGTCGTTCAGCAGTATGTTCTACCCTATGTGACATCGCCATCATTTTACAACATATTTATTTCTTGCTGTGTTCTACACAGTCCCACAAGATATCAAAATAAATCATAGAATCATGCAATGAATTGGAGGGGTCCTCACAGCCCCAATCCCCCATTGCCATGGGCTGGGTGCCCCCAGCTCAGGCTGCCCAGGGCCCATCCGTGGCCTCGGGTACCTCCAGGGATGGGGCACCACAGCTCTGGGCAGTGCCAGCAACTCACTGCCCTCTGAGTGAAGGATTTCCTCCGAATATCTGACCTAAATCTCCATTCATTTAGTTTAAAGCCATTCCATGCTGTATTATCACTATCAGACCATGTAAAAAGTCACTCCCCCTCCTGCTTGTGAGCTCCTCATCACTGGAAGTCCGCTGCCTTTCCTTGTCCAGGCTGAACACCACCAGCTCCCTCAGCCTTTCTCCATAGAGAAGTGCTCCAGCCCTCTCAGCATCCTCCTGGCCCTCCTCTGGTCCCAATTCCACACCCCACATCCCTCCTGTGCTGGGGGCCCTCAGGCCTGGATGCAGCACTGCAGATGGGGCCTCGTGAGGACAGAGCAGAGGGGGACAACCGTGGCGTGTCATAGCCCACCACTGATCAAACAGGGATTAACTGGAAGATGTGTAAGGAATTAGCTCAGCAGAAAGCAAGAAGGATTGTGATGAAAGAAGGGATGTTCTTGGCTGGAAGGAGGTTGCTAGATCAGTTTTTCAAGAATTGCTCTTGTCATTAACTTCTTCGCAACAATGAGCTTATTTTATATGGTCTGTAGTTGTTTTAGTACAAAGGGCTGATGAGATTTGCTGATGACACAACGAGAGGGAGGCAGCTATTGTGCAGTGAGAACTGATGTCCTGAGGGTGAGAAAAGCAGGAATAGAATTTTGCTTTAGAAGTAATGAGAATTTTTACTAGAATATCTAAGGCATGAACTGGAAGCAACTGAGATGGGGAAAGCATTGGTTGATCATCAGATAGCACGTGATTCTGAGCCACCCACATGATGAAACTACAATAACATGGACGTCTTCCCAGGATGGAAGCCATTCCCAGGAAGGACCGTGTTTTACCACTGCTGTATAAGATCTTTGATCTTGCATACTTTCTGGGCACCCATTTTCTAGAAAGGTGGATTCAGCCATGGCTGGCTCTGCTCTATTGATATCGTTTGGTGGTAACACAGCAGCGTCTTTCTGGCGTGGTTGCTCTGCTGATGTCCATTTGAACATGCCAGCAATGTCTTCTATAGCACCTGACAGCAGTTGCCCTCAGAGCTGTGATCGTGTTGAGATGAGCAGCCATTTCCAGTTTGGCAGCCTGGCAAGTTTTGTTTCCCTGGGAACTGGCAACTGCCCACATCCATGGAGCCACTGCATAGGAATCCATAATTAATGTCACATTTGCTCTACCATCAGTCTAGACACATTTGTCTAAACTATTGTTTTTAAAAAAAGAAATAAAAATATAAAAAATGTCAGTTCTGAACAGACAGGGAGTAAAGAGCAAATAAAGGCTGGCAGGCTCTTTTGCCTTTGATCACTCTTGCAGCATTCCTAGTTGTCTTTTTTTAAAGCTAAGGCAAAGTTTTGCAAAAAAAAAAGAAGTTTTCTTTTACTCTCTTTGGCCTGAGAGTTGCCCTGTTGTTAGCTGGCATCTCACAACAGCAGTGGTGTTAGAGAAAAACAGTCACTCTGCTAGTTCAGCATAACCATCCTGGAAGCTACTTGGGCACCTTTTGCTGTTGTGTTGCTCTGATGTAATTCTCCTCAGCTAGCAGATGTCCAGAAGAGTACAGAAATCACTTATATTTGAAGTTTAGTCTTTTGTGATGTGCCATACTGAAAGAATAAGAATTCAGAAGTGGTTTAGGTCAGAATTAAATCAATTAATTAATAGAAAGCACAAGGAGAATTTCACCTGGTGGAATCTGGGTTTGATATCTTGCTTTGTGGCAAGTTAGCACTTGTGCATCAAAAAAATACTAGCACAAAATGAACTTATCATTTCTTATTACACAGTGCTATTTTCTATCAAGAAAAAAAGAAATCATCCTTTTTTCTTTTTCCTCTTTTCTTTTTTTTTTCTTTTTTTCTTTCTTGTTTTTCTTTTTTTCTTTTTTCTTTTCTCCCTGTGTTCTTATCTGCTTACTTACAGCATCCCAAACTTCCTATCCACTTTTGCTTGTAATCCATCCCAATGTTTATTTATGACACTCTCATTCATACAGCTTCTGTGCATTCAACAAAGAACATAAAGTGGTTAACTATGGAAGTCTGTGTATTCACTTTCTTCTATTTTCACTTTTCTCTAATAAGAAAGCTTTCCACACACACCTAAACAAATGCAGTATTGAATTTAAGGGGAAAGATAAACTAACATGAAATGTCTTGGGAAAACCTGCCATAAAGTGACTATAATGCAAATAGTGTGAAATTAGGGGGAATTCCATCATAACCAAAGGTTGGGCACAGTCTGAGTGAATGAAGTTTTTTATTCTGCTGTGTGGCAACACTTTTTCTACATTTCTCTGTGAAAGCATGGGATATAGAAAATAAGTGAAATAAGGGAGATTTTAATGAATAGAGAGATGTAGGAAGAAAGTCAGGAGAGTAAGTGAATTGCAAGAAGTACAGTGTGCAGAGATAATGTTTTCCTGATGCAAGTAGCCTAGACCACACCTAAAACACTGGCATAAAAGTGAGGATCATTTGGAACAAATTAAGTTTTCCCTTCCGTAGACATTTAAAAAAAAGCAGTGATTCAGCTCTGTTCAGAATTTGTATTTTGTCTGAAGACCTCAGAAGATTTTTCTAGACTCAAAGTCTGCAGAATTTTGGAGCATTCTGTTTGGGGGAAAAAAAAAGTGAATATGGTTGCAGCACTATATAACTGTTGCAAGCCAATGTTTGGTCTCCCATTTATACTATTACACAAGACCCAAATTCAGGGGGAGTGCTGAAAAGCCAGGGCTTGTCTCCTGAAGCTCAGTACTCCACAGGCCTACAGACATGCAGCTTCCATCCAGGATTTAAAGATCTCCCCACTCTACTCCCTCACACACACGTGTCTGCTGGTCTCCAGCACCCTTTCCCCAAGCAAACAATGACCTGCAAGACGGTTGAGGAATGAGACATACAATTAGCTGTGAAATACAAAACAGCTGGTGCAACTGAATGGCTGTTATTCTGAGCACATGAACCTGAAAAGATACTGTTTACTTTATAAGACAAACAAAATTTCCCTTCTGTTTGATCGAGGAGAGCATCTACCATCGGGAGCTGTCCTTTCTCATTTGGGCTTTCTGGTGCCGGGGCCAACTGTGCAGAGTTATAAACAAAGAGCAGAAAGTATCGCTTCCATTGCTAAATTGTCAGTAAACAGTACTAATTTGACTGTGCAGCTGTTTATTGATACCACTCCCCATCCCAACAATTTAATATACAAAACAGTAGCCAGTGTGCTGTGACTGCAGTGTTTATAAAATTCAAGGAGCCAGAGTTGCCAAAATCTCTTGTAAAGCAGACGTCAGGAGGTGCTGTGAGTTGTGCCTTCTGCCTTGCATCAGGGGAAGTCATGGAAATGAATTCCTGAGAACAAGACAAGCAATTGTTCTCCATGGGTCTCTTCAAAACAATCTTTCTGGACATGTTTCTTAGTAGCCTTTCTCTGATTTCTATGAGGTCAGTGGGAGAATGATCATTTACTTCTGTAGCATCTGCTCAACTAGTTTGCAGTATATTGACACAGGAAAAATGTTTTCTGTGTTTAATTATAAGAACGTTCCTACTACTAAAACAGTTTCAAAACTGTATTGTATGAAATAGTGATTGGCAACGTTTGTGCAGAATAAAATGAAGTAGACTCTGAGGTTGTTCCAGTGTTGTGAGATAAAACTGGAAGAATGGAATCATGCATAGGAGTATTGATTTGCTTACAAGAATACACGTCTGGGAGGGTAGGGGCCAGATTACAGCCTTCACCATCAGCTCCTTGGAAGAATGTCTTTAGACTATGTAGCATTAAGGAACCAGGAAGACAATCACATCAGTCTTCACTTATTTCATTGCTAAACGCCTTCTGGCTAACAGTGTCCTTTCAGTAGGATTTTAATCTTTTGCTGAACCTGCTGCTCCATACAACATTCCCGAGTTTCTTGCCAAAAATACAATACAATTGTGGCATTAGGCTAGCTATCAGTAAATGCTTTCTTTTAAATTCTGATCTTTTCTGCAAGGAGTTATTACTTCGTACTTCACACCCGCAGAGTTCAGATTGCTGTCTGAAAGCTGCTGATAGATTTTGGAGGCAGCACTATCTACTACTACTCTGTGATACTTCGTCTGCACTACAATACCACTTTCTTGTGCCAACCAGTTCACACAAAACTCTACAATCTCTTGCATAGTGGTAAAAGCAATGTGCTCTTTGCAGCCTCTCTTCTGTATTTATAAGGGTAAATATAAGGGAGTCACAAAAGGATTTATAGTCCCAAAGAAAACAAAATACTGGTGAGGAGTTGTACTTCCTCCCCTTGCTCCAGACTAACCAGGGATGCTGGTCACTATTCCCAGTAGTGTTTGTATACTGTCAACTTACTTGGAAGACACAGGTCATGTAGGAGAACACGGTTATTCTCATCAGGTTTCAGAAGTTCAGACTCTGTAGGTTTCATTCAGGTGACCAGGAGTGTGAATAGGGTAGAGCAATCATCAAGCAGCAGCAGGCCTCTAATTCTTCTTTGCTTTCTGATGTTGGAGGTACGAGTTGATCAAACCAGACTCAGAGGACAGGCTTCAATGGAATGTTTTGACGTTAGTCAACAACAGCAGTGGTTCAGGAGCCTGTAGATGACTCCAAGCCATCTCTTTCCTAGTGAGATGAACACAACATTTGTGTCCATAAACCTGTCATTGTTTTCTTGTCGTACACTTGTGGGCATTATCTGCTGGTTTATTGGCAACTTTTCCAAAGTAGAAATAGTCCAACAGAGTGATGATGTCGTTATGTCTTCTTGAGAGTGGGTACTGGAAGCGCGGGCCTGGTACTGAGGACACCCTTCCCTCATAGTGGTGGAGGCTGCCGAGGCTGTTACCAGCCAAAGAAAACTTCCACCTTCTTTTTGTTTGTTCTTGTGGATTTGGCTTGGAGCTACCAGATGCTGGCAGAGATCTTTAGCATCTCCCAGAGCAGTAAGGGAGAAAATTTCCCAAGATGCCATTTTGACTTTATTTTCTTCAGAATAATGTAGTCATGGTCTTCACTGTGTGTGGCCACAGCCCTGTGACACGCTGCCAGGATGTAGTGTTGTGCAGAAAGCTGATGTTTCCATCCAGACAATACTTAACCTATTCAGTTGATGTTCAAAAGGAGGCAATGTGGGCTGTCACATTTAAGAAGTGTAATAAAAACAAAGTTGAGACATTCCTTTCCTCATCTGCATGATTTTTAGTAAGAGGTCCTTGCTTTTGACTTTTCTTTTACCTATTTTATTAATGGTTTCTTCGAGTGATGACTGATGCCCTATCAGCCCTTTGGATGAAAAGAATTGTTTTATAGATTGAAATGAATGCTTGGAAGAATTCGTACCACTTGATTATGCCAAGTTTTGATTGGATCACTCTCAGTTGGCAGAGATAGCGATATCAGCTTAGACTTTTGTTAAAATCACTGTTGCCCAATTTTCAAAGCCAATGTTTTTGTAATTAAAAATATGGTTTTCATGGGGCCAAAAGGGAATTTAAATGTATGCTGCACAATACCCTTATGTGCTTTGATGATTTAAGGTGTTAACAGAGAGAAAGAAATGAAAATTGCCTGCCATTAAGTACAGTTACAAATCCACAGTATTCAGAAAAGTAGCAGAAATACTGTGAATCCATTTGCATTAAGACTGTTCAAAGAAACTGAAGGAGAAGTGTATTTAATGGTCGTATTTTTTCCCCCCAAAATAAGTAAAGGACCAAGTATTTGAAATAACATCCCGAAACTCTTCTTGAATTCTCACTGCATGCAAAAACATTACCCAGAGCTGATCTGTGATTTGTTTCTCATGGTTCCCTCGTCTTATGCAACTATTGAGATGGTACTGAGTTCTGCTGGGAATCAGAATGTCATTCCTGGTTGTACAGCTGAGAATTGCTAGCGTTCAGCACAGTGAGATGCTTGCAGACAGGTAGGGATTATCCTCACCTAGACATGGTTACAATAGTAGTTCAGCAAGTGCTGCTGTGAATTGTACCAAGTAAGCCTTTGAGAAGTCTTCTTGATGAACTTGGCCAAGGCTGTCTTAACTGAAGATACGCTTTTCCTCTCTTTCTCAAGTCAGTATTTGGGTGGCACCACTAGAACCTTTGCCCAGTGACAGATCCTGTGTCCAACTGGACTCTGTCTTCCCTACATGGTAACACAGCTTTAATGTGAGAACTAAATGCTAATCTAAAGCGAATCTAATGAAGAAAGTTGTCTAGAACCAAATGCTTACTCTATGCTGTTTATCTGCTCTTGCCTCCCACCCCGTGTATCACTTCACATCTGCTGCGTGAGGTAAGGAGCAGTACCAGGAAAGCCAATGGGTTGTCAAGGCAGTGGTCTAGCAGTGAGTCTGACAAAATCACTGGTGGAGCCTAATTAATAAAAGTAAGTGAGGAAGAACAGTCTAGCTCTCCCTTTTAAGTCAAAGAGCTCTTGCACATCACTTTCCATTCATTTTTCTTTTGTATACGTTGGCCCGTCTGTTGGCTCCAAATATGAAGACCAGCTTTTGTACTTGGTGAACCTGGCTTGGGTTTGGCCGTCTCTCCATGCTTTCAGAGAAGCCAAGGCCTGTTGAGCATTTATGTGACTGAGGTCTTCAAGATCTTTGCAAATGATAAATTGGATAGTTTTAAATACTTTTCATTCATTTTCCTGGTCTCAGTTTGGAGGTTTCTTAAGTTCCTATAGATGACAACTACGTGAGAATTGTCCTTAATTCTGATGTAGCATCCAAACTGTGAGATTAAAGCTTCAGGGAGCAAGGAACGGGAAGGGTCCTCCCAGTTGAAATAATTGGATCCATGCTCTGATATCCGTGCCTGTTTCCAAAAGGATATAATGATTCCAGCCAGACTGTTTGCTCAGTGTCAGTCTGAATTTAACTCCATGTTACTTTGCTTTATTTTAACTTGCCATTATTTTCATGTTTATTTTACCTAATAAGTGAATCATTTAACTATAAAAGACTCATTTTGGAGGGTTAAGGGTGGAATCTGGAATGGGTGAAGCTTGGGATAACCACTGACCTGCTCGATTATGCTGGAGAATGGCGTGAGCAATGATGTCAAGCCAAGGATGTAAGCCAGACACGCGGGGTGAACAAGCCTGCCATTCTCCCTTCCCCATCATTGGAAATGTCAGTAGATCTGCTTGAGAGACTGCTGTGTTTGAGTTTATGGCAAAGACACCCTGAAGTCCCCACCAATCAAAATACATTGATATTACTGTTGAATTTCACTTTGAAGAATGGATTTTAAGAGAAAACTAATGGCCTTAATGCTATGAAAACACCATTACATGCAGTCTGCAATATCAAGACAGAAATGACATAGGAGATTTTGGAGGTGGCTAGTGATAAAATAACCCTCAGCCAAGGGGTAGACAGACTATGATTCAAAAAGCGAATCATGAAATTGGGATATCCTGTGAAAAACAGGCCCTTTTATCATGTCCCAGACTATCTTACAAAATAAGTTGGTAGTTGAATTTGAGATTATTTAGCTATGTATAGAATTATTGCTGATTTACACTGTTCTGAAGGTATAACGAGATACATTAATGCCTCCTGACTTCAAGGGAAAGTACTTCCTTTGTTGTCACTTGCAGTAGGATCTCATATAACTTCAGAAATCTACACTTGGGATATTTACATCTAACTTAGTCACCCTGGTATCTTTTGTAATCAAAGGACAGAAATAGCATCTCTTGAGGGGTTATTTCATCTTGTTTACTTTTGCCATGTGTCTCTGGAAGAGACATATCATGACTTTGAAATGCTTCTCTCCTATTTGGCTATAAAGGGAGTCCAGAGTGGCTAGCTCTGTGCAGGTTTCTACCTACAGACATGTGAGGTTGGTCCCCATGGTCTAAAACTGAAAACCTGAAATGATGTGATGTGATTGGTGAATGATAGACCATCACAGTTCACTCTGCTACGCCTGTTCTGGGCCATGTCTTGCCTTGCCCAAACATAACTTTCATGCAACTACTCATATTTTCCAGAAAGGTTATCTACTGTTGGTTTGAGGATCTTGTGTGTAGTCTGTACTACTTCCTGCTAGAAATGGACTTGCATTTGGATCTTCTAAAACTGTCTTTAGTTCGACTCAGATGAAGTTACTGAGTAATCTGTATTGTGGCTCTGTCTTCATTTATTATTCACTTGGAAAACTTTGTGTAATACGAAAATTTTATGAGCAGCAATTTTTATACTTGTTTTCAGAACAATGATTAAAGCACTGAATGACATGGCATATTATACCAATCCCTGCAGGATCCCAGTGGATGTACTGTATTCAAAACTAATTTCCTGTTGACATTCCTATTTCTGGGATCTGCTAGCTAATCATTTCTTAATCCATTTAACATATGTGCTATTGAGACTGTGCAGTGCTCATGATTGAAAGAGAATAATGGCACAGTCAATTGACCTTACAGGAACATATATATGTCATATATCCTGGCAGATATTGCTATAGTTCAAGTGCGTTATTTCAAACAAGAATTGGGTTAATTTGAACTTACTGAGTGGCACTAATTACACCTTATTCCTTAATTCTTTACTTACTAAATCACTTTTTTTCATTTTGCCATAACTTGAAGTGAGATTATTCTTAGTTTTCTGATCAACTATTTGCATCATCTCACAGTTTTGTCTTGAAGATGTGCACATTATGCTCCATCCCTGGAGGTGTTCAAGGCCAGGTTGGATGGGGCCCTGGGCAGCCTGGGCTGCTGTGAAATGGGGAGGTTGGTGGCCCTGCATGGCACAGGGGGGCTGGAGCTTCGTGATCCTTGAGGTCCCTTCCAACCCAAACCATTCTGTGATTCTGTAACATAAGTCTTGATCTCATCTTCTGGAATTCTCCTGACCTTCTAAAGGTATTAAAAATAGTTATAGGTATAGCTTGCCAATTTTTTTTCCTGTAGTAATTAGATGCTGATCACCAATATTTGTGGAATTAAAAATTGTCCTCAGACATTGTAAGTTCATGTTTCCTTAAATCAGTTGGTCTGGAAGTGAAAATTTGTCTAGATACAGAACACTGCCACCAGAGCTCAAGGAGATTCTCTTTATATGGGCTTCAGGCAAACTTTGGCTGAAACATATAAATACGCATGATTTTCTGTTTATGATATGCAATGCTTCTGGAAAAAGTTCATTCAAAATCACTGTATTCAAGAAATGACTGACCACAAGATTTTATCACCTGAAAGAAACTAAGCATAATGACCAAGACATGGACTTGCATAAATCCATACTTTCACTGCCTTTCTATCTTTGTCCATCCTCCTCAGCAATGATTGCTGAAATCCATTATTTTTTGGAGAAAATAATGCCAGTGCAAATCCTCCTCTCATTAATACTAACTAAAACCCACAGAAGTCACTGGGATTGGAACAGTCCATCTGAATGCTACTTTCAGCCCCATACTGGCACCATGTTAATTATGCAAAACCTCTTCAATGAGATTTTGGAAAAGTGAAAAAGCACATGTGACTGATTGAAGAGAAGGGTGCTGTTGTGGTCAAGCACTGGAGTTGGGCATGGAATTCATAAACTGGCAATCTCATAGTCTTCTGTTCAACCGTGGTAAGCAGCACCGTAAGGATAATGTAGCAATAGATGTTACACGGGGTCTTTGGCTAGATCTGGATCATATTTTAGCTAAGATAATGAGGATCTAAGTGAGCTAATTTGCGTTCCATGACCGTAACAGACCTGACAGAGCCTTTCTTTCCAAAGAAAGGGAGCTATTGAGAGGACAGAGTGGTTAAAGAGATAAAGGATAAAAAGCATTATAGCGTAATCTGTGATG
Organism: Centrocercus urophasianus; assembly: GCF_019232065.1. Taxonomy (NCBI): domain Eukaryota; kingdom Metazoa; phylum Chordata; class Aves; order Galliformes; family Phasianidae; genus Centrocercus; species Centrocercus urophasianus. The sequence goes on from NW_024884966.1 coordinate 1,211,372, forward strand.
TCTTTTCAGTACTCGGTATCTGCACAATAAATAGCTGATGTAAATTTAGTCTCTCATAGAACATCACTCTTACCAAGGCTTTTTCTCTTTTTTTCTTTTTCTTTTTTTTTTTCTATATACCTTAAGATAAATAGAAAATGACTATCACAAGGGGTTAAGATGATTTTGCCATAAGGTCCATTCTGTTGAGCCTGAATACAGCCGTATAATTTCCTTGTTATTAAGTGGCAATATTTTCTTATTGACAGGAAAATAAGGCTTTGTGCAATCAGACAACCTGTATCAAATAAACTGAGTTAGACAGATTTGTCTAAAGTTGTCTTGGACTCTCACCCTCTCTCCGCCGCAGTAATCTGATCCTGCAAACTTTAACAGTGAGTTTTTGGCAGCCATTCCCCTAAGGTCCTTGACTCTTCCGATAAAATCCTAGACACTGATCGGAAAAAACCTTCAAAGCTAGAGAGAGAGCACATTATTACAGTGGTTGACATAATGACAGCTGGAGGAAGATATTACCACTCAAAAATTGACCGTGGTGGTGTGGTGAGCACTGCGGCTTCTCCTAACTTCAAAGCACAACATGCCAGTTAGCAGATGACAATACCCACTTCCTTGGACCTTACTGAATTTCCTTACTGTGCTTCTTGAAAATTATCTGTTCCACCGCATGAGTGACCAAAAAGAAAACCTCTACAGAAAAAAGTCATTAGCATCTCTACTGTAGAGTCAAATGTGCCCATGTTTATACAGGGCTTTGATGTGTGTGAACAAGTGCTGACTCCAGCTTCTGTGAATTCAGTATAAAATGTCCTGAAATATTTTTTTTTTTTCTCTGCAGCTTTTGAACACAGTGTGAATATGAAATTTGTTACCGGGGTTTTAGCAGGTCAAAGAAACACAACTCAGTATGTGTGTCTGTCCATCTATTGAAGAATGTATCTATTTGTCTGTTATGTTCTTCATTCTGTCCACCCAGTAAGTTATAAAATGCTCACAAAAGTAAGATGATATTTCTGTTGTGTGGAGCATTTATATTAAAGACTGTCTAGGTGAGAAGAATGGAGTTAGAGTGTCAGAAATAGGAGAGAAATTAGAGAAGATGGGAAAGAAGGAATCAACCCTGGATCTGTGTTCACTGCAGCAAGTTCTATGGTCTGGATGGCTCCCAGTTCATTATTCCTTTGAAGTCAGTAAATGTCTGTGAAAATGACTGGTGGAGTTTTCTCACCTCAGCCTAGCTCCAGTTGAAGATGGCAGTCCATTCCCACTGCTGGCTTCTCTCCTGTTTTTAACGGTGGCTGGTTCAGCCTGCACCAAAAGAACCCAGTTCTTCCCTTGACCCAGGTGGATGTCAGCGTGGTGATGCCAGATGGACCATGGAGACAATGCCAGTGGAGGTAGTTTGTAGCCTGTTATGTATTTTTTGAGACCCAGGGGATTACATTTAAGAATAAATAAATGATCCCAACTAACCTGGAAAATCCCACTGTTTTATAGCTGTGGAATCAAGCACTTAGAAGCTGATAAACGCTAAAATTAAGGATGTCATTCAGATTCAAAACATTTTCTTTTGGCATTTACAGAGTCTTTAGTTATCACCTGCTGGTCAGACCGAGGTTAAAAATGGAAAAGTGTAAGCAGTGAAAGTAGGAATGGGTGACCTAGGAAGAACATAGGGATGCTGTCTGGATATACAGGGGTGGAGTCAGGGAAGTCAAGGCGCGGATGGAATTGAACTTGGCAGAGAATGTGAAAAACAAGAAGGGATTCTACAGATACATTGGGCAGAAGAGGCAGACAAAGGAGAGTGTACCCCTCTGATTAACGAAAAGGGAGAGCTGATCCCCTCAGACGTGGAGAAGGCTGAGGTTCTTAATGAGTTTTTTTTGCCTTGGTCTTCTTAGACAGTTGTATTTCCCATTCATGTCCCTGAACTTCTGAGTGGGTGTCAGGGAAGCAAAATTCCTGCCAGTGTAAGAGAGGAGCGAGTCCAAGGTCACCTCATGAGGCTGAATACGGATGAGTATATGGGGCCAGACGATATATATCCCAGGGTGCTGAAGAAACTGGCTGATGTGGCTGCTGTTTTCTGTCACATTTAAAAAATCATGGCTGTCAGGCGAGGTCCCCAGTGAATGGAAAAGGGGAAATATCACTCCCATAGTCAAGAAAGGAAGAAAGGAAGACTTGGGGAAGTGCCTGGGCAGATCATGGAGTGGATCCTCCTGGGAGAAATATTAAGGCATGTGTGAGATGAGGAGGTGATCTGAGACAGTCAGCATGGCTTTTTCAAGAGCAGATTGTGTCTGACCACTCTGGTGGCCTTCTATGAGAAAATGATGACATGGATGGACAAAGGAAGGACAACTGCTGTCACCTACTTGTATTTCTGCAAGAGCTTTGACAGTATCGCACACCACATCCTTAACTCTAAATTGAGAAATATGGGTTTGAACTGTAGACTAATAAGTGGATAAGGAGTTGGTTCAATGGTAATAGCCAAGGGCTGTTGTTAATGGCTCTATGTCCAGGTGGAGGCCACTGATGAGCAGTCTCCCCTCCCAAGTCTGTTTTGGGACTTGTATTCAACTTCTCTGTCAATGACAGAGACAGTGGGAGTGTTTCCTCAGCAAGTTTATTGATGATACCAAATTGAGTAGTGCAGCTGACACAAAAGAAGGGAGGGATGTCATCCAGAGGGACCTGGAGATGCTCTAAAAGTGATCACAAGAGAATCTAAGGGACTGGGGTTGAGAATCACAGATGCAAGTACAGACTGAGAGAACTCACAGAGAGCAGCACTGCAGAGAAGGACTTGGGGGTCTTGATGGATAAAAAAGCTGAGCGTGAGCCAGCAGTGTGACCTTGCAGCTCAGAATGCTGTTGTTGTCCTGGGCTGCATCAGCAGAGGGTGGCATCAGGTTGGGGGGACAACGGGGAGGGCTGTCCCCTGTGCTCTGCCCCTTGTCAGGCTGCAGTGCTGCATCCAGGCCTGGGGCCCCAGCACAGGAGGGATGTGGGGCTGTGGGAGCAGGGCCAGAGGGGGGCCAGGAGGATGCTGAGAGCAGCTCTCTCTGGAGAAAGGCTGAGGGAGCTGGGGGTGTTCAGCCTGGAGAAGGGAAGGCTGTGGGGAGACCTCACTGCGGCCTTCCAGTGATGAAGGGCTCATCAGCAGGAGGGGGAGTGACATTTTACAGTCTGATAGTGATAGGACAGCATGGAATGGCTTTAGACTAAAAGAATGGAGATTTAGGTCAGACATTAGGAATAAATTCTGTACTCAGAAGTGATGAGACGATGGCACTGCTGCCCAGAGCTGTGGTGCCCCATTTCTGGAGGTGCCTGAGGCCATGGATGGGCCCTGGGCAGCCTGAGCTGGGGATACAGAGCCCACGGCAGAGGTGGGACTGGTGGGCTTCGAGGTCCTTTCTAATCTAAGCCATTGTGTGATTCATTCTATGAAAGAGGACCTGAAGTACCAGAGTCCTGTAGTACTTGCAAAGCTGGCACACTGCTAACAAGAACACGCTGTCATTTGTGGCTCCTCACACTTCCCTGACCACAAGGGAGCCTGGAGACAGGAATCCACCACTGAGGTTTGAAAAATCTCTATTAGGTCATTGAGCAACCAAATTCATGAAACTCGCCTTGTTTTCCTATTTGTGGTAGAAAAAATAGCAGTTTCTGACTGAATTTTAATCTAATATGTTGTGTGTCTTCACACTAGACAGTTTGATGTCTGTGTTAACCCAGACACAAATTAGCTGGAGAAAAAAAAAACCATTTATTACATACATAAGCGTGCACATACAGCCCCTGTGCTTCCAAAACTTTAGGTCACAATGCCAAGTGAGAAATTAGGAAAAGTTTAATGGCCTTTGCAACCTCACTTTTCTTTCCATGTACAGAAAGACCAGCCTGGCAGGGGGGTTGGAACTTGATGATCTTCGAGGTCCCTTCCAATCCAAGCCACTCGATGGTTCTATGATTCAATGAAGGTTCACTATAATGCCTGGAATAAAGTGTTCATATCTCTGCTCCACACGATCTGGATCTTGTTGAGTGCTCAGGTTGATCAGTCCCGGGGGTGAATGAGAAATGTATGGAGCCGGGATCTGTTGCATGGCAGTAGCTTGCGTCGTGTGAGGATGTGCTACATGCCCTGAGGAGGGCCACAGAAATGGCCTGAGGGATGGAGCAGCTCCCTGCGAGGGCGGGCTGAGAGCTGGGCTGAGAGCCGGGCTGTGCTGCTGGAGAGCAGGAGCGGGGAGAGCTGAGAGCGGCCTGCGGTGCCTGCAGGGCTGTATGAGAGAAGGGCAGACTCTCATCGGGGTCCGCGTGCCGGGACGAGGGGAGGAGGAGGAGGCAGCAGAGGTGTAACAGGCTGCATTTGCTTTCTGGCTGTGATTCCCACTTTTGATACCTGTGCTTATATCCCTGATCTTCCGATTATTTCTTCTCTTTCAGCTGCAAAGCCAGCACAGAATGTTCATTTCTTGTTTAAAAACTATTTCATTTGACAACTCCTGTAACAGTGAGGAAACCATTAATATGTGACCCCGTGGTAATGACCCCGTCTGACACATGCTCCAGGGGCTGGATTTTCACAGAATCACAGAACGGCCAGGGTTGGAAGGGACTCCAAGGATCACGAAGCTCCAACCCCCCTGTGCCATGCAGGGCCACCAACCTCCCCATTTCACAGCAGCCCAGGCTGCCCAGGGCCCCATCCAACCTGGCCTTGAACACCTCCAGGGATGGATGGGGCATCACAGCCTCTCTGGGCAGCTGTTCCAGCACCTCACCACTCTCATAGCACACAACTTCCCCTGACATCCAACCTCAATCTGCCCTCCTTCAACTTCAAACCATTTCCCCTTGTCCTGCAGCTATCAACCCTTTCAAAGAGTTGATTCCCCTCCTGTTTGTAGGCTCCCTTTAGGTACTGGAATGCTGCAGTGAGCTTTTGCTTTGCCTTGGCTCTCACCCACTCCCACCTGCCCAGCCTCCCTCATACAGCCCAGCTCCAGCAGGAGGAGCAATGGGAGCACACCAGAAGCGTGTCTCCCATCTCCCAGCACTACCAGCTCACCTTCGACAGCCAAGAGCAGCAAATTAGCTGGAAACTCTTTTTTTGGCTCAGGGCTGGAGGAAACTCCAAAGCTGTTAAACTTGAAAAAAAAAAAAAAAAAAAAAAAAGTCTCTGTGGAGTGTGTGTGACCTCAGAGTTCCCAAAAGCTCATTTCATAGGATAATTTCACTGGGTAATTTCACCAGGGAAGGTTTTTCTCAGGAAAAGGCATGTCTCTGACATTAGGGTAAGCCCCTTACTGAATTCCAAATCTCTGCTCCAGAGAAGGGGGATAGTAGAAACTTTTAATGAAACACCTATTCAGGTTTTGTTGTGTTTTTTACTGTACAACAATGGATTTTTTTACTTGGGCTCTGTTTTGGGAACAAGTGAACAATGTTTATAAAATTTGGTTAAATTGACAAGTTATGAAGAGATATAAAAAGAGTGTCATAGTGGGAGGAAGTACCGGCTTCCTTTACTGCAGGCAAGTGTATGAAAACCATGAATAGGCTATTGGAGAATGCCCTGTAAATAACAGTACAGATCTATGGGCTCACAGAGTTCCTCTCCAGGTGAGGGTTTATGCTCCTGCCAGCTTCACAGTGCTGACAGAGAGCATATGTGTGGTGTAGAAGGAGGGCTACAGTTTCCTTAATCTTCTCTGATAAGCATATTCTGGGTAGAGGCATATACTTACAGGTACATACTATATACCTAGCCTGAATACACTTAAAAGGAGATTAAAAGGGTGATGCATGGGTTAGACTCTTTGCTTCTCAACAGTGGCAGGAGCTAAGAGTTTGGGCAAATTTAGGGAAAATAGCTTTGAAGCCATCTGTAACGTTAGGCAGTAGGCAAAGCACAGATTTGGATTTCACAGGGTCCTAGAGGGGTAGTGAGGACAGTTTCAGTACCCAAGATCTTCCTTGGCTCTTGCCTTTCCCTTCTGATCTCTACTAATCCCCAACAGGTGTGCAGTGCAGGTGAGCTGAATGAAGGATATTGTTAAAGATGGGACATTTTGAGATGGAAACCACTTTTAATAATACCAAGAGAATGGTCTTAAAAGCTCTAGAGAAAACCAGGCCATCAAAAAGGAAGAACAGATGCCAGCGTACTCCACCTGGATTTCCAGAAATGTGTTTCTAAGATGGAGGACGTTCCCACTCAGAAATTGGGTAGCAAGCATGCCAAGAGATTTGTGTGTCAGCAATCAAGGGTAATCCAAAGTTCACAGCTGTCACCCTTCAGCAAGACCCCTCCAGTACACTGCTAATTACCTAGATGGCCACAGAGGCGGAGGCAGCTGGCCATAAATTACCCTGAGATTCCTGAGGCTAGAAAGGGCTGACAGGGTTGAGGTTGGAGTGCAATGTGTTGGGACTCTTCTGCTGTGCTCCATTGGGAAAACAATGAGACTGGCTGGGTATAAGCCACTGTGAAATGGCAGGACGTTCCTGTGGTTGGTTCTATTATAATTTGCTTTGGAACTGTTCTGTGTGTCTCCTTGTTGGGAAAGGGAGGAGAGAAACTTTGTGTGTTTAAATGCAGTGTATCTGGCTCTGTTCCTACTTGCAGCGACGTGAGGGGGTGAAAGCAACTCTTGAACTTGGGGGAAACAGTAGAGTTGGTTGAATGATTAGTACCTGCTAATTGCTTTTGCTAATTTGTTTATCGAAGGGTTTTTTTTCCTTTTTTTGATTTTTTTTTTTTTTTGCAAATGTGTTGGGTTCTCTTATTTGATTATCTATAAAGAGCAGCAGTTCGTTAGACGATTGAAAGTTCAGTAAAGACAAATTGACATCACAAATGATATTGCTACATCCTGCTTCGTCTTCATCTGAATCACCCGAAAATGACTTTCTCAAAAGATTTTAGAAGTAAAAAAATAATAATAATAATTCAATAGTGGCAAATTATTTTTGCAGTAACAGCATGTATTTAATGAATAGTTATTGTACATACAATATTAAAAGGGACTTGGGGTAAAAATCAAAACAAAAACAAGGTAAGAATTCAGAATTTGTTGCTCCAGAATGTGAATTTAATGTAATCAGGAATTGCACGACAGAGAAAGCAGTCTGGTGTACATGGTGATGTGCAGAACTGTGATTGTGAGTCCTGACATGCGATATTGCAGGCAGAAAAGTATAGGCATGCTGCTGGGCTGTGTAGGAACAGAGCCAGCAAGGCCAAGGCACAGCTGAAACTGGACTCTGCAAAGGGTGCAAGGAAGAACAGAACAGATTCTTCAGGTAAGTAAACCAGAAAAACAAAGTCTGAGAGTACTTTCCTTCCAGTGAGCAATACGGGCAGTCTGGTAACAACAGATGAGGAGAAGGCTGTTGTACTCAATTACTTTTTTTGCCTCAGTCTTCACGCAGCCCTTGAGCAGATGGTCTACAAGGTAGGAATGGGAAGCGATGTTAGCCTCACTTCTGTGCTGGCAAAGTTCATGGTATAGATCTTCCTGGAAGCTGTGCTAAGGCGCGTGGAAGACAGAGGTGATAGAAGACAACCAGCATGGCTCACCAAGGGCAGGTCCTGCCTGACCAAACTAGTGCCTTTATATGATGATGTGACTATGTCACTGGAAAGAAAAGAGCAGTGATGTTATCTAGACTTCAGCAAGGCCTTTGAAACAGACGGCCATAACATTCTTCTTTCTAAATGTGTAAGATATAGTTTGTGTGGACCATTCAACAGATGAGCACAGGTTACAATGTCATATCTAGAGAATGGTGGTCAACAGCTCGATGACTGAATGGAGATTAAGGGGTGTCCCTCAAGGGTCAGTACTAGAACGTGTGCTTTTCAACATCTTCATTAGTGACATCAACAATGTGGGCTTGAGTTCACCCTCAGCAGTCTGCAGATGACACCAGGCTGTATGGTGCAGTTGACATGCCTGAGAGATGGCATGCCATTGAGAGAGACCTAGACAGGCTGAGCAGTGGGCCCAGGTGAACCTCATGAGGTTCAACAAATCCAAGTGCAAGATCTGCACCTGGGTCAAGCCAACATCCACTACCAATACAAGCTGGGGGATGAAAGGAGCTCTGCTGAAAAAGACCTGTGAATAGTGATGGATGGGAAACCAGATGGGAGCCAGCACTGTGCCCTTGCAGACCAGGAAGCCAAACATATCCTGGACTGCATCCAAAGCAACGTGGCCAGCAGTGTGAGGGAGGTGACCCTGCCTCTCTGCTCTGCACTGGTGAGGCCTCACCTGGAGCACTGCATCCAGATGTGGGGTCCTCAGTACAGGAGAGACATGGACCTGCTGCAGTGTGTCCAGGGGAGAGCTGCAAAAATGATCTGAGGAATGGAATGCTTCTATGTGGAGAAGCTGAGAGAGTTGGGATTCTTCAGCCTGAAGAAGGCTCAGGGAAGACTTGATCGTGGCCTTCAGTATCTGAAGGGGGGGTAGAAGAAGGAAGGACACAGACTCTTTAGCAGGGTCTGCTGTGACAGGACAAGGGAAAATGGTTTCAGATGAAAGGAGGGATATTTAGATATAAGAAATATGTATTTTTATTTTTTATAATAAGATTAGTGAGGCACTGGCACAGGTTGCTAAAAGGGATGGTGGGTGCCCCACTGCTGGTGACACCCAAGATCAGGAGATGGAGTTCTGTGCACTGATGGATCTGTGGGTATTCTATTCTATTCTATTCTATTCTATTCTATTCTATTCTATTCTATTCTATTCTATTCTGTGCATTGCAGGGAGTGGGACTGGTGGCCTTTAAGGGTTCCTTCCACCTCAAGTGATTCTGTGATATTTCACTTCACTGTGCCCCAGATCATTATCCTACATACTAGATTTAATTACACTTGTCAGCTTTGTAAAACACTTTGAAGATCATTGGCAAAAATGGCCATCTAGGAGAAAATGTTATTAACATTATTAGGACTGATGACCCGAAGTTAAACTGTTCTGATTTCATCCAATGACCAAACATGTTCTCCAATTTTACAAATTATGCTGTGAGTTATCCAATTTCATGAGCACTTGCCACTCACTGCCACAGCTTTGTACCTCTGGATCCACAGTTAAGGTGAATGTAGTATAATCACCATAGAATTTATGTCAATTTTGTGGAAAAATTATGATTATTCACAGCTGAGACTTCAAAGACATCTTAAAGCGCTTGGCAGGCCTAGAGTTTTCTGTCATGAGTCCCATGAGATGCAGCTTCTGTACTTGCCACCAAGCCTTGAAGTCTGCCCACCAAGATGAAAAGCAATCCTACACAGGGAGTGCAGCTCCTGGGTTTGTGGAAGAGGATTTGGGATAGCATTGTTCACCACTGTCTCGAAAGTGAATTATTCTGGGTCTGTACAAAGCAATGCACAAGGGATAGTCAACATGAAGTATACAGAATATGACTTTCCATAGGGTTAGCTTTCTTAATATATAAAAAGCTTATATTTTATTTAATAGCATAGCTAAGAACTAGTTCCCCAAAGCTAAAAATTAAATGCTGCTACATATTTGCATGCAAACTCAGCCTTGTCAGATGCATCAAGCCACAGATATTAGATCATGTGGTCAACTCTCTTAAACAACGTTTTGGAAAATGTATAAGCACAGCTTTGTGGAACTATTATGGACCTCTTTCTTGAGATTCCATCCATAAAGAGCATTCATGAAGACCATGGAATCACAGAATGGCCTGGGTTGCAAAGGCCCACAGCGCTCCTCCAGCTCCAACCCCTGCTGTGTGCAGGTCGCCAACCAGCAGCCCAGGCTGCCCAGAGCCACATCCAGCCTGGCCTTGAATGCCTGCAGGGATGGGGCATCCACAGCCTCCTTGGGCAACCTGTGCCAGTGCCTCACCGCCCTCTGGGGGAAAAACTTCCTCCTAAATAATAAAGATGAGAAAATGAAGTTGTTAACTGCCTGGTCTATGACTGTACAGTCAGAAGTGTTCACCAAAGTGGTTGGCATGGATGCCCAGATCCTCACCTGGAGTGTTTGGAGTGTCCAGCTACTGCATGGTGTTCCTGATAAGCAAAGCAGGACTTCTGAGGGTCTTTGGGAACGAGGAAGAAGATATAGACATAATTTGTGCCGTTTGCCCAGGACCAGCAAAAGGGGCCTCACCCAATTTAATTGCTTTTTATAAATGTTGCTGTTCTGGGGCTTCTGGTGGGTGATAATTTGCACATGTGACAGCATTGTGACCTTGCAGCTCAGAAGGACAACTGCACCCTGGGCTGCATCGGCAGAGGGGTGGCAGTGGGTGGGGGGACAACAGGGGGGGCTGTCCCCTGTGCTCTGCCCCTTGTCAGGCTGCAGTGCTGCATCCAGGCCTGGGGCTCCCAGCACAGGAGGGATGTGGGGCTGTGGGAGCAGGGCCAGAGGGGTGCCAGGAGGATGCTGAGAGCAGCTCTCTCTGGAGAAAGGCTGAGGAGCTGGGGGTGTTCAGCCTGGAGAAGGGAAGGCTGTGGGGAGACCTCACTGCGGCCTTCCAGTGATGAGGAGCTCATCAGCAGGAGGGGGAGTGATGTTTTACAGTCTGATAGTGATAGGACAGCATGGAATGGCTTTAGACTAAATGAATGGAGATTTAGGTCAGACACTGGGAATAAATTCTGTACTCAGAAGTGATGAGACCATGGCACTGCTGCCCAGAGCTGTGGTGCCCCATTTCTGGAGGTGCCTGAGGCCATGGATGGGCCCTGGGCAGCCTGAGCTGGGGGCACCCAGCTCACAGCAGGTGAAGGCTGGGTGCCCTACGGTCCCTTCTAACCCAACCTGCCTGTGATTCTATGACTGGGTTCCCTTGACATCTCTGGTAACTTAGATCTTTAAATAACAATTGCCAGGAGAGCAAGAATAGCAAATGGATTAAAATTACTATGTAACCAAAAATGGTAGAATATAGTTCTAGTGTCTGATATAAGTAGTGCTTTTAGAACCAAAAGTATCCCAGTTTAAAATCTAGTTGGTCACTGTCCCTACAGTGATTAAAATTTCTCCCTGTATGTTTGTGAAGTTGACTGACAAATGTTCTTTTGTCTGCAGAAAGGTTTTCATAATAATTTCAATCAAAAGATAGGAAAAAATCTCTGTTGATTACAAAAAGCATCTATGGTGTAAGTAAAATGGACTGAGGACCTCTAAGATGTTTGGTGGCCTGTATCAATACAGAGGCAGAGCACATAAGACAGTGGACTGAATAACAAACACAGTTTAAGTAAGACACTTCATATTTGAGCAGTAACTTTCTGCTTCTGACACCATTTGCTGCTACCTAAATGAGAAAAAAAATGTGAAATTCTGAAGCGTGGGAACTTAAGCTCTCAAAATAACTTTTGTTTTTTACTATGGTGAGGAAATGAGATGTCTGAGTCAAAAATCAAGGTCTTCTGAAGCTACATGTTGTACAGAAAGAGAGGAAGAAGTAGGTTCTGGTGCTATGAGATAGCTGTCTGGAGAGATGAGATTACAGGCATTAAAATGCAAGTGCTGTTTTCTTTATGTTACAAAAGAGGAACTAACTTCTACATGCATCATACAGGGAGCTGAATATCAGTTTTATTTGAGATAAGATAAGAAACTTACATCTAGAAAAGAAATAATCTATTCCAAAGAGTATCAATCTGTGAAGCCTCTCCAGGAGGGTCTGATCCTTCCTTGCAGGGCAGGGGGATGAGCATGGCCTTGCATCTGTATGCAGTCACTGTAGTTTGGACAATTTGATGCAAAAATGGACAGAACAGAGACATCATCTTGTGGCTTTGAAGCAGACAGCCAGTTCTGGTCCGGCACTCTACTTAAATGTTTCTGCACCAGAGAGGGAAGCAGGCAAGGTGCTGGGGCCCATTTCCTTTTCTGTTTCCAAATGGTTTGCTCACGGCTCTCTGCCTTTGGCAGATGCCTTTTAGGGCTTGCAAAACAGGCTGCTGCTCCATAAATGCAATGGAAAGACCACCATGTTTTCTGAAATGTGTCTGAAAACCCAAGTTTCTAGCCACGAGGGACTGCACACCTCCTCTGCTCAGCAAGGGTTGACGAGCCCAGAGGTGGACGTGCCTCTGCCTACCTGACACGTCATGGTGCAACTCTGGGACCTGCAGAGTGGAAAGCCAGGCTAAAGCTGTAATAGCTCATATCCTCTGCAGGTCAGTAGAAAGAGGACCTGAAACTCCATCTCACCCATGGTTTGCACAAGCCAAATGCAATTCTCAGAGCCAAAGTTTGGTCCTCAGGTGTCACTGGGAGTTTTGCATTAGAATTAAGGTTTAGTGTTAAGCAAATAAAATGCCTACCTTGAGCCAGGTCTTCAGCTGAAATTTTTTTCCCTTCCTCCCAATCCTACCCCCCCACCCCCCCTTTTTTTTTTTTGAGAGAGAGAGAGAGAGAGAGAGGTGATATATTGCTTTTGCATTTGCAGCTAAATATGGCTACAAGATTAGGTAAGAAGGATAATAAGGGGTTGTGGAAATGCACTGACCACAACTCCAAGCGTAAGTCACAGTGTATGAGAATACACATGCTTAGGGGTTAGGTTTATGAGAAATAAAGATCTGAATGATGCTGTGCTTGCGAATCACAGGCCTTGTGTTTTCTTAATGCCAGGAATGATTTATTTCTTGTAAACAGTTTTGCTCAATCGAGGCATCCAGTTACTACAGACCTTGTTTGGTATAAAAACTAACGACATAGAAAAATATTGCTCTAGCAAGGTTTGACTGGTTGTCAGCCCAAACATGTGGCTGAACATGAATTCCAGTGCTTGAAATATCCTCCAGTCGCTCAGCAACATCTTAATGTCAAGAGGAGATTATAGTCAGCGTTCCCATTGAGGCATGACTCAGAGGTACTGTATGGAAAGAGGACATTTCCAGCAAAAGCATGATATGGAAACTTAACACTGAAGTGCTGGAAATCTTCCCTTCCATAGAAAAAAAAAGAAATGTGAAAGCTCTTATGAAGTGGAAGTTCAGCTGCTGCTGAGAACATTATGAAAATACACATTACATGCATGGTTCCTCATATATAACTATGTTTCACAGCACGTTTCATTGCCCACCTTTGCCCTTCCTTTCTTAATTCAGAAAAGATGCAGAAAGAAACCTTGTTTCTCAATAAAACTAAGTGCAAAACCTTGGTAAGGTGACAGTTTTTGCAAAGCAGGAATTCCGATAACTTTAATGGGCGTAGTTTTGCTTGCGCTGCATAAAAGCTGGCTATTAACATACCATGGATACTTCGGGAGGTATGGAAATGTTTAAAAAAAGCACGGACCAAAGAGATTGGCCTCAGTGAAATTTACATTAAAGAAACAACAAGGACACACTGAAATATTCATAGTTTCCATTCCTGATCTTTCTCCCCATAAAGTTTCCTGAAGTCCATAATTCTCAGCTATGTTTGTGAGATGCTCAGCATTCTGAGGTTAGATGTACATTTCTTGTTTAGATCCAAGGAGGTTCTCCTCAGTGTTCGGATCCTGTACAGGTTCACACACACAAAATGATTGCAACTATATACAGTTTTGATGCCAGTCACTTACGTATATGTGTAAATGTTTAAAGGAGCACAAAGTAGAGAATCCAGGTGAGAAAAGAATACTATGTGTGTAATATGTTAGGCTTGAAATGCTGTCATCAGTGGCTCGACATCCATTTGGATGCTAGTCAGTGGTGGCTTGGAGGTTTACATTGGGAGCCGTGGCATTTAATATCTACGTTAATATGAAGGATGAGAAGTAATGGCCTTACGTTGCACCAGTATTGGAATTAGGAACAATTTCTTGTCAGAAAGAGTGGTCAGGCACTGGCACAGCTGCCCAAAGTGTGGTGTGGGTCCCGCCAATGGAGGTGTCCCAGAACCATGGAGATGTAGCACTGGGGGACGTGGGCAGTGGGCATGGTGGGTTGGGCTTGGAGATCTTGGAGATCTATCCCAACCCTAATGATTCTATGATAATGATATGGATGATGAGACAGAGTGGACCCTTATAAAATTTGCAGATTATACAAAAGCACGTGGTGTTGATGGACCAGATGGATGTGCTGCCAGTTAGAGGAACCTCAAAAGGCTGGAAAAATGGGATGGCAGGAACCTCACTGAGTTCAGCAAAGGGAAATGCCAAGTGTGGCCCTTGGAACAGCCCAAAGCACTGATATAGGCAGGGGGCCAACTGTCTTAAAAATGTCTTTGCAGAAGAGAGACCAGGGGTGGTGGCCATGAAACTGACTATGAGCAAGCAGTGTTCTCTTGTGGAAATCCTGGCTGCATTAGGAGAAGTGTTGCTAGGAGGTCAGTCAACGTGATCCTTCGTCTCTGCGCAGCACTGATGAGGCATAGCTGGAGATCTGGGGCCGGTGCAGGACATGGACATAATGTGGAGACCTGGGGTTGTTTGGTCTGGTGGAAAGAAGGCACAGGGTGGTCTTATCAGTGTGTGGAAATGCCTGACTGGAGGGGAAAAGAAGATGGAGCAAGGCTCATCTCAGTGGAACCCAGTGAAAGAAGGAAAGGCAGGAAGGCAAAATGAAATACAGCAAAGTCTACTTAAACAGAAATAACTTTTTCACCATGCAGTGATGAATGCTCACAAATCAATTAGTTCAGGTTCTCAAGTACATTTGTTAATCTTATCTAAAAGTGGTGAATTTCAGGCTCAGCATTCAGACTGTTAACATGCTCTTTCCTTTCAGGTTTGAAATAGCCTCCTTGCCATTTTCTTTGTCAGCCTTGAAACGCTGTGGTCGATGGCATGAGGAAGGAGAAAGGAAAACTTGTTTTTGTCTTTTATCTATAATGGCTTCACATGAAGTAACAGACATACAAAAGCAGTACATGCTTAATTTCACCACCACTGGTATATAAAAGTGTGACAAACTGCAGCAGCCTTAAGTGCTATGAACAAGAGCACCCAGGTAATGGCCTTTTGCTGCAAGGCTTCTCAATTAACTTTTTTTCAGCATTTTTCTTTTCATTTGAGAATTTTCCAGTTTTCTATGTGCAGCGATTCAGTTCCTAGCAGAGAATGGCCTGCGTCCAGTTATGAATCTGGCCCTAGAAATCATTTGCAATGAGAATCTGACCTGAATTTCATAACAAGGAGCAAAATTTATGGCTGTTCAAATCCTGAATTGGATATGAATTTTGTGGTTGGGTTGTCTGAAACTGTTGTTGTTGTTGTTGCAGGAGACCTGGACCTTACTGTGTTTTCTGCATAGACTCCATTAAAAGTGGCTTCTTCCATTAAAAAGCCAAAAGTCTGTGCCAGAGCCATGCAGCCTTTCTGCACTCAAATGCCAACTATTCATCAGAGCAGTCTGGCACTGCCCACCTCTCAGGTGTCCCGGTGCAGCAGGAGGTGTCTGGTGGCTGAGGGCTGCCATAAATCATCCAGGTGGTTGGAGCTGACCGTGAGCCACCAGACGGGTGAGAGAGAGTCAACAGATACCATGGAGTGAAAGACTGAGCTATTGCTTCTCTACAGGGAATTGGATTCAGATTGAGATATTTTTTTCAAGAACTTCTTTTTCAGCTTGGTCGTCTTTGGAAAGAAAACGTGGCAAAGGAGAGACGTGACAGTAGAATAAATGTAGAGATATTGATGGAAAATTTCTTCCAAACGTCATCAAAATGGTGATGAGTCTTGGGGAGCTGTCATTCGATTTCTTCCTCTGCAGTTTGGAAGAGAATCATAGAATCATCATAGAATCATAGAATGGCCGGGGTTGAAAAGGATCAACCCCCCCTGCTGTGAGCAGGGTCACCAGCCACCCAACTGGGCTGCCCAGAGCCAAATCAGTCTCTGGTTACTGTAGCACTAAGAATACTATTAATACTGGCGTGAACTGGAACCTCTTCCAGATCCAGATAAGCAGCAAAGGATGTACTATTACGAGTTCTTCTGCCAGTTTAGAGGTGACTCCTCCGAAATAGGCTTGAAGCCCATACGTGCATGGCAGTGTGGTGAGGTATGTCCCACCACTGCTTTCACTGTATCTTTTCTGTGGTTAGGAGAGGGCTTCAGCTCTCGGGACTGTCAGCTGGGAATCCTTCCTGCACACTGAATTTATTTTAAAAAATAAATATTGCTGGGCTGATGTGTGCATATAGCCTTGATGAAGTCATTAATGTGGTTTCCAGCAAACTGTTCATAAAATTCATGGCTGCACTTAATTGCTACCATGTTCCTCCTCCTTGCATATTCTTATACTAACAAGAAAAAATGCTGAAAGCCTCGATAAATTGCAGGCAGAAGAGGAATGCCTGCACTGAAGTCAGCTGGTCGCATCACCGCAGATACGCGGGCCAGCTGGCACACAGGGGGTTCTGTGTCCCTCAAGGTGCTGAATTAACACCCAGCCAACGAGTTGTCCCAGCACAGCTCTCCTGGCCCAAGTGCTACCAGCAGACACACCTCAATGGACCTGGTGGGCAGGCAGGGAGCAGAGGGGGTCAGTTTACTCTACGAGTTGTGTCACCTCTTTGGTTAGCGCTCTGCTGCAGTGCAGAGTTGGGCGCTCACTGAAAAAGAAACTTGTCAGATTCTTCTAGGAAGACACAGAATTGACCAGCCAGTGAAATCTGAGCTTTATTCCTGAGAACTCCTATGCGGTGTTTCAGAACTTACACATGTGTGAAGGGCTGCTGCCTGGATGCTGCCCAAGCCTATTCGCTTCCAGGCTTTCTTCTGGTTGTGTGAAAACAGAGGAGCACAACACCAGTGAGATGATGGGGGTACCACAGCATTCCTAGCACTTGAACTTGTATTACTTCCACCAGATTTAATGATTCACCTCACCTAACTTCAGCTTTCTAAATGTTAAGTATATTTTCTAAACAAATTCTTTGTTCTCTATTTGTTTAGCAGCACTTGAAGAGTGATTCCCTTGTTTAACCTATGAAGGGATATTTTAGCCCTTGGTGATCTCTCTCTATTCATGACCTTAATCCTGCCCTGATCTTTTCCTTCCAACTGGGAGACGGGCATTGCCTTGCAGCTGGGGTTGACATTTCTCTTAGCTGAGTCTCCAGGCCAAATTTGAGGAGTGACCGCACAGAGATCAGCATGTTGAAGGCATTGCCTTGATTGTAGTCATAGGATTATCAAATCCTAGAGTCATTTAGGTTGGAAAAGACCTCTCATATCACCAAGTCCTTCCCCAACCCGTCCTATCATGCCCACTGATCACATCCTTCAGTGCTACATCCCCTCTGCTCTGGGACACCTCCAGGGATGGTGACCCCACCACCTTCCTGTGCAGCTGTGCATCACCATTCCTTCTGAGAAGAAATTTCTCCTAATATCCATCCTGAACCTCCCCTGGCACAACTGAAAGCCATTCCCTCTCATCCTATGACATACGTATCCTTTGAGAACAAGATCTTTACTCTGTAGGCGTAGCACCACACAGTGAGATCAGTGGAGTCACGACAAGCAGGCATCCGTCCTCAAGTGTCCCACTTGTGCCAACACACAGGTTGCTGGAGGATGTCATCAGAGAGCCATGATTCTCCTCCAGCCCTATCAAATGGTTTGTCACACTGCTGCAGAGACTGTAGAAAAATTGGGAAAAAAATTGTTTCCCATCTCCCTGGAACCTGACTGTGAAAGCTTGACAAGAGGCATCTACAAAATGTTTGAGGGCTAAATGTATCACCATCTGGAATAGGATTTCCAGAAAGACAGCGAGAGAAAGACTCCTTTTTCGCAAGTAACTTGTTTAATAAAAATAAAATTCCTCTTGCATTTCTGACATGGGACTGTAACCACTCCACCCTAACTCGCTTTGTCATACTCAGATCTATGAAGTAAGAGGAAATTATAGAAATTTATCATGTCTGGGTTCTCAGGATTGATTATGACTTGCTGCTTTTATCTTCCAAACAGTCACTAAATCTAATTGCCTTGTTGTAATGGATTAACCCCTGTGGTCCACAGTAGCATTTATATTGTGTTCAAAGAGACTGTTACACAGTTAGGTACTTTTGTGCAGCAATGTGCTTTTATAACATGCAGGCGCTCTTTGGGCATAACTCACCCTTTGTAGGTCTTGGGGGGTTTAATTGGCTCATTGCACTGCTCTTCTGCAGGGGATGGATTTCACATCACTTTGGGGGCAACTGCAGATGGGTCAAAGGGCCTTCCACAGCACAACGATTTCTTTTAAATTACAATGCAAGCAGATTTTAAAGCCCTGTGTGTGAGCACCAGCATCTGCATTGTAATCAAAAACATTCCCTTGCTGATATTCGTGGGATTAGTGTTATTATTAGTCATAGTATCTTAGCCCTGGGAGACCTGAACTCTAGGGTCAACAAGGAAACGTATAAATACAGTCCTTGCGTTAATAAAGCTACAACTTATGCTGGCTTACCCTATGTCTGCCAAGGGCTATCATCTTCCACATGGGCCACCCCGGTGACTCGGTGGGTCCTGGTGGCTCTCCATGTGATGATCTTGTACCAAAGCAGTAGGTGTGAGGCAAAGGCTGCAGGTCATGGTGGCAAGAGAAAGAGGCAGCTCTGCTCAGCAGAACAACCAGCAGCCAAAGTGTGCCATCACCCTTCATTTGGCTGGTGAATTTGGTGGTGCAATGGGAGAACAATGCTATAAGGTGTAGTATGAAAGAGAAAACCACTGTAAGAGTGAAAATACAGTGAAAAAAATGATCAGAGGAATGAAGGAACACATTGTGTGGGGTAGGTAATCAAAGGTAGAGGAGGAACAAAAATATCCCTGGCTGTGTAAAGGTTGCTCTGGGTAAGAGGGAAATCAGCCAGAAGCAGCTAGGGGTCACCCCACACGTGGGAACCTGACACAGGGAAGGGACAAGAGGTGAGGTCAGGAGGGGGAAGTGTGGGCACAACCCACAACCAGAGACCAGCCAGAGATGCTAGAGAGAGTATTGGCTTGGCTAATGAAACGGAGTCTGTTTGTCTGGGAGATGCACCTTTGTAAAAAGCACTATAAATGAGACTCGAGTTATCTCTGAGGTTCATGAAAGGATTTTTAATGTAATTGTTTGTGATTTGTTCTAGAATCAGGATCTAGGAAGCAGTGATGACCCAGGCTCCAAAGTCAGAGCAAACCATCTAACTGATTTTCTTCTTTCCTTTCTTTCATGTAAAATTGGATTACAGTCTTAAATCGGTGTAACTGAAAATTTAACAGCTTCATGCAAGAGAACAGAACAAGTGAACAAATTTCTTTAAACGGCTTCCTTTAAAGAAGAGGAACTCACTTTATACCATTTTGTGGGAGCACAATTGCCATTATTAGTTGTATTCAGCTTTTTATACTTCTAATTAAAAAGATCTGTGAAATTCTTGTCTTCATCATTAGCAGAGCAATTGCTTTCAAAGATCGCCCTCGCTCCCGGTTTGTTTTTGTGTCCCCTGAAATGAAAAGCCAATTGTCAATGGGAAATGGAATCCACTTAAAGCCTTTTAAAGAAATGCCCCATATATTTGCAGCCATTACTACAAAACGTGAGAAGCACAGTGCAGGTTGTGCCCAAATGGCTGGAGATGAGCTTTTGTTTCACCTCGGAGTTTGGTGCGATGGTTTCAGGAGGTCAGCTGAGGAGACTCAGATCCCTAACTCCAAACTGAACGTCTTCTGACCCGTCTTTCACTCTGATGTTTTCCCACTGTGGCAGTCACGAGGATTCACACGAGCAGGCTCAGATCCCCACATCTTGGTATACATTACTGCTGTGGCTATAACCATGACATCTTTGCAAACAACGAGCCTTCTTATCTGGGATGAGCTTAACTGTACTGCTTGGAATCAGTACTGCAGGACAATTTATAGCAGTTCATCAGGACACAAGCTGATACAGAGAAAGAAAACAACATTTTTACACTGTTATGCACAGTTTCAGAGGGAGCTGTAGCCTGGGTTAACCATTTCACTGCCTTTTAAGGAAGTCTGTTAATGAGTGTAGATAGCAGATATTTGTCCTTTATGCATGCAAATTCAGTGCTGTTGTCCCCATGCACTTAAAATCATAGAATCACAGAATGGTTTGGGTTGGAAGAGACCTCAAGAATCACAAAGCTCCAACCCCCCTGTGCCATGCAGAGCCAACAACCTCCACACTTCACAGCAGCCCAGGCTGCCCAGGGCCCCATCCAACCTGGCCTTGAACACCTCCAGGGATGGACGGGGCATCACAGCCTCTCTGGGCAGCTGTTCCAGCACCTCACCACTCTCATAGCACAGAACTTCCACCTGATAGCCAACCTAAATCTTCACTCCTTCAACTTAAGATCATTTCCCCTTGTATTGCCATTATCTACCCTTTCAAAGAGTTATTTTTATGCTGGCTAAGGTAATTTCAGCGATGTGCTTCAGCAGCTGTATTTTGGATATTGCTATAACCTTGGTTTCAATTCTACCTTGTGATGCAGAGCTCCCCAAGTTAATGACACATAAAGGTGTTTCCAAAAGCATCAGCAGCACTTGAAAAATTGGCTTTCTTTGACAAGGCTCGGGCAGTGCTGGACTCTTTGGGGTATGCTCTGGAAATGAGTGTGTCACTGTTGTAGGCAGACCTGGTGGCTGTCGTGTCCTGAACAGCTGACCTTTTCCTTGGAAGGCGGCCACGTTTTGTGAGCAAGCAAAATTCTGTTGGAGAGGCAAAAATCTACAGAAACACCCCACCAAAGACAAAACCAACCCCAAAATCAGAACAACAACAGAAAATATCCAAAGCCAAATTGATGGCTGCTTCTGCAATCAGTTGGCACCAAAGCACTTCCACCATGCTCCACCATCTGCAGAGGGCCAGGCACTGGCAAGGGGAGATCAAACAAACCCCACTGTAGAGCACTGTGCATACATGGGACCAACGTGACAAATCCTGTTAAGGTTTTGTACCAGCAACTTAACCTTTCGCAGTCTGTGGATTTGAGTTGCTCTAATGAGAAGCAATTACTGTGGTGGATTCTTTATTTTATTTTTGCCCTAGGCTTCTTAGTGTGGCTTCTCCCATAGCTGGCACACTGTAACAGGAGCACATGCCAAAGCTGCTCTTACCTCTCCAAGGCAATGAATCAGAAAGAGCTGTGGTGTTCTAATCTGAACACTTTCTATTCCTTTTGCTGAGCTGCAAGCTTTCTGAGAAAGCAGGCAGATATTGCAATCCTTCCTCCTCCATGTTCTTCTCATGTGGTTCACTGCAGATTGCATATATGCACGTTTTAACTAAGGCAGTGTGAAAAATCAGAAACCTGGTTACATAGAAATAACAACTTGTTCTGTTCAGATGTTGGAACCTCTCCTGTAAAGAGGGGGTTACAAGAATGGGCAGAGCAATCCCTCCAATCGTGTTTGTCATTTGTTCCCAAGATGTCTCAACACAGAACGCGGCTCCAATCACAAATCCAGAGAAAATCTGAAGTCTGAAGTCCAGACCAACTAAAGTTCAGGTTCAAGGAGTTATTAAGAACTCCTGAATGTGCCTTAAAGTCTTCATTTTTCCTGGCAGGCTCAGGGTTCCCTTGGTGCCTGAGATTTCATGATCTTCAGTCAACGAATAGCCAGCAAATAAAAACTCCTAGCAGTGTGACAGTGGGTCTTTACTGGCACGGAAATCTGCTTGCACAGCAAGAAAAAGACTTGGATATTCTGTGGAAATGTGAGACGTTTAAAGACATCCACCATAACAGTATTTATCTATTTATGTATCACTGGAACAGGCTGCCCAGGGAGGTGGTGGAGTCTCCTTCTCTGGAGATGTTCAAGACCTGCCTGGATGCCGACCTGTGCGACCTGCTATAGGGAACTGCTTTGGCAGGGGGTTGGACTCGATGATCTCTGGAGGTCCCTTCCAACCCCTACAATTCTGTGATTCTGTGATCTGCATGAAGATGTGTGTATGTGTATGTAAAGGTGTATGTATGCATGCATACATGTGTGCACAAACATCTACCCAAAGGTGGCTTGACAGCTATTTTTGAAACATTTGTGACAAGACAGTAGTTCAGGGCAGGCATCACACTCTCCAAATTTCCTCTTCATTCTTTTTTTTCTCTTTCTTTGTCAATGATTCATTCAACAGTTGTTTTTTTTTTAAAGCATGTTGCGGTTTGGCTTCATTATGTGGGCTGATCGTGATCAGAACAAATTGGAGGTTTGATCAATTGTTCCTTCACCTCAAATAGAAGTTTGCCATTGGAGATACTGCCTAGTGATCGTGGGGTTAGGAATGTTAATAGCCTGTTTATTAGATGAGCAGACCTACACGGCACCCAAAGTCTCACAGATCTTCCCTTCAATAATAATCGACTGTAACTGATTGTCCATACAACTTACAAAAAAATACAAGAAAACAACAATCAGAAACCAACCAGGTCATTGAATTGTTCTCATGGAGATGTAAGTTTGAGAAGGTAGAAGATTCATTGCAGTTTATGTTCTGAGACTTCTTTTCTAGGAGAAATCATTTACATAACTTGTGCTACTTACAGATTGCTGCTTAATAATTCATTTAAAAATGTAACCAGAAAATTCTACCACCTCATTTGGATCTTTCATATTTTCCTTGAATTTATTCCAAATTCACAATTACTTCTCAAATATCAAAATCACTGGTTGTTCATAGATAAGTTTTTAAATGGCAGTACCCAAAATTTACTCAGTTTGGAGTGTATGTTCACATGTGTATTTGGACTGTCACCTCTTTAAGCAGTTATTTGTGCAGTGAATGCAGCTAGGAGTACTGAGGGCAGATGAAGGCATGCATTTTCCTTGAAAATTCTTAGATTTGCTTGAAGTTTATGGCACTGAAGAAGAGATCTCCAGTGATTTCATTAATTTTTTTTTAATTCTTGGTAAAATATTTTGGATAACTAAAAAAAAAAAAAAAAAAAAAAAAGCCATAATGGAAGAAAACAAAAATTCCTTGGTTAATGAAATATTTACACAAACGAATATTGTCAGAATATAAACTTTTTTTGCTTGTCTTATCCACACGAAGTATGTATTACTCTGTGTTTGTGTGTGTGTGTTTCCAATGAATGCCTCGATGGAATAACTTTATGGCTCATAATTTTTGTGCTTTGTCTGAGATGCGACTGAAGCATCAGAAGTCTTTTTTTTTTTTCTTTTTTTTTTTTTTTTAATTAAAAAAATTTTTTTTTTTTTTTTTTTCTTTTTTTTTTTTTTCTTTTGGGGGGGGGGGGGGGAGGAGCGGGGGATGAGGGGGATACTAGTCATAGCCAATTAGCCTCAATGGCTGATCTTCTTCAAATGTTACACCCGAGGCAGAGCCTGGGTGTGCAAGCATTGTGTGCTCACACAGATGCAATTTCAGCTCTGCTGTCTACACAGCCCTCTTTAGGAAAGTGTGTGCTTTGTTATCATTAAATTAATGGCCCTGAAGATGAGCAGTTGCAGTTTCTTGGAACGGAATAGACAGAGAGTCTGCATTCACAGCTAGTAGCCTTGCTGCGATCTTAGTTACAGGCAAGGTTCAGTTCTGGTAATTTAGCTGGGGAGACACTGCTCCACGGAGTGGAGAATCATCTGCATGTTGATGCCTAAACCCCATTTATTTTGTACACAGCACCCAGAGAACAGCCAACACCTCATCCAGGAGCTGTGAGGCAGTTGGCTGCAGAGAGCTCCTGGCTGCTAGCTGACAGGCTGGGAGCTGTCTGAAGGCCTGAGATAAGGCTGATCCCAAATTCAGAGAGTCCCAGTGATACCGTTCATGGGTACCTGGGAACCATCCCTGAGAAGGCTCAGAGGAAGTTGTATTCATGCATATTTTGAAAAGTAAGAAGGAGAACAAGTCTCTTGGGCATTGTGTGCAAATAGAAATATGCAGAAAATATATAGAAATGTATGGAAGATAACTCCAGAATTTGTTGCAAGTTCATTAACTTTTAAAATCTGTCCTTTCAGTTTTTCCTCCAACCTGCCAACCCTATTCCATTCCATTCCATTCCATTCCATTCCATTCCATTCCATTCCAT
>NW_024884966.1:1235422-1444462 GCF_019232065.1 Centrocercus urophasianus
ATTCCATTCCATTCCATTCCATTCCATTCCATTCCATTCCATTCCATTACATTACATTACATTACATTACATTACATATATACACACTGAAACCATTCTGTGATTCTTATTCCTACCTATTTTCACACACTGCTATTGAGTGACCATATGGGTCCAGGTCTTCATCCTGTGCAAATCTACTCAAGATGTCAGCAGCAGTGCATCAGCTGAGCCTCCAGCTTCTTGTCTCCTGAGCTTCAAATTCAGAGCCTTTTACACGTGGAAAGTCACATTAGAAAGTCAATTTCTTCACTAAAACCCATGAGAGTGCCAGCATGTCCTGGCATTCCAGAGGATTTTATTCTTCCTTTTTCAGAAATATTTGGCTGTCTTAAACAGGTAACTGAATAATAAATTGCAAAATTTTCATCTGTAATGGTCTTTCTTCCTGAGCTGATACTAATACACATTGGATGGTCCTAAAAAAAAGGCAAGCAAACAAACAAACAAACAAAAAACAACAACCAACGAAACAAAAAAAGTTCCATTTAGAAGTGATATGCAAGCTTCAAGTGAATGCTGAAGAATATGTTACACCTGATCTTTAACAAGCTGCAAAATCTCAAGAATTTTTGGACATTTATTGATTCCTTGCAGCAAGTAAGTGATATAAAGGTATGAACGTTAGTGTAATGACAGTATTTTACTAATATAAAACCCCCAACTACAAGAAAATGTAGTATAAATATATTTATATATGTATTTGTGTATTTCATAGACGGTTCGCTGTAACATGCAAATTCCTTGGCTCTCAACACAGCTCTACACAGATGGTGAACTTTAGTCAGCTAAATAAGCTGAACATTTCACTGCAAACTTTTCCTTTTATCTTTCACCTTTCTCTGCTGTTTCCCTTCCATCTTTTCTGCCAGCTACTCCTCAAAGAAGCCTGAGAATAAGTATAAGGCAGCCTCCTCACATTGCTTAATATTATTCCTGTGAAGACAGCCTGAATTCAAAGGCTCAGCCTGAGAGACTGGGAAGATCTTCATTTCTCTTTTGGCAAGGCTTTTACACTGATAAGTAGGTTGTTCCACGTATTTCGGTAAGGAGGGATCTGCACAGGTTGACGGCATCAACAGCTCCTCCTGGAACAGTGGAAACCCTTTTCAGCTCATTTAAGGAATCGTGTACACAAGTTATACGTAACCTACATCATCTTTTAAACTAAATGCAAGCAACTCATTTCTAGTATTAGCTCCATAACCCAGCTACTCTGCCAAAGCACTGTAACCATGTGCTGACTGCATTCAACCAGTGGCTTCACAGCTGCTCAGTGCTGGAATGGGGGTACTACCAAATCAGTTGATTCAGTGAATGTAAGCCCAGAAAAGTAGTGAAAAAACAATGA
Organism: Centrocercus urophasianus; assembly: GCF_019232065.1. NCBI lineage: Eukaryota > Metazoa > Chordata > Aves > Galliformes > Phasianidae > Centrocercus > Centrocercus urophasianus. The sequence continues at coordinate 1,236,813 of NW_024884966.1, forward strand.
ATACTGTGCTCAAATTATCCACAGTATCCTGGCTATAGGCTCCAATAATTTTTGTTTGATAATGACTTAATATTGTATTCGCTATGGCATTCTTTGTACATGTGTATTGTCCTCTGAAAATATATTCAGATGAATATTTTATTGCTTTCATTCTATTTTGAGATAATAATCAATCAATTAACTTGTCATATTTCTATTTGCAACATTTAAGGCTCTCATTCCCATTAATAAGCACAGATCTGGATTAGGATCCACACTCACCTATGGCCCAAACTGCTGACTGGAGACGTTCAACGGCCAACTCTTTTGTAGTAAGCCTTCCTGAGCGGTCATTCATGATGGTAAAGGCCTATATTAATATACCTGGAAAAGTGCTATTAGCCTGAGTGAGACATCTGGGCATTTCCTTTGGCCCGAGGAGAGTTTGCTATAAGTCAGCAATTTCTGTTTAGAGAAATAAATTTTTCTCATTGCATTTTTTCTGCTTGCTTTTACAAGCTCTGGGTACATTCTCCTTTTCCTTCAGCAAATGGGTCAAGCTCTTTTTCTTTCACTCCCATGATTTCAGTAGCCTGATTACTACCAGTTGTTTAGCAATGCGGCATGTGTAATGCTTTGCTCTGTGGGACTCTACATTATTGAGCATGGACGTTGGACTCTGTCTTTTGGCTGGGACTGATCAGCAGAAGGAAAGGAAGGAAGGTCTGTCTCGTTTACAATGAAAGATGAAATTTCCAGATGTTGAGGTTTTTGTTTGAAAATACTCTCTCTCCTACGTGTGAAAGACCCCAATTTAAAACCGAAGTTGAAACAGAAAGATAACAGACTGGTTTGTTATATAATTTCCTTTTCCATTTTGATTTTATTTTAAATCTTTTACTTCTTTCTGTTGCTCATGTGAATTCCAAGGGTGCTCAGGGGAACAGAAGATTCATACCAAAGTCTATTCATCTTTTATTTGGTTTTGTTGCAAAACAAAAACACACAGTGAGCTAAGTGGCAGCCCTAACTCCTGCCCTCTCCCTTCACTCCCTTCAGGGAAAAGCCTCTATTTCATACGTCCCAATCAGAAGTGACAGTTCCTTTCTATTGGATGATTGCCACTGTTAGAACGCAGGGCAAACAGCCACTGCACCAAATTAGTATTCCCTTAAAAGGTGGTTGTCCCTCCTTCATTATCACACAAAAGATTTCATTATCACCACGTGCTGAAATTAGATGACAAATGATGAGAGTTACTGGGGGAGGCATTTGCTGTGGTTCCTCCAGCTATGCAATGCCCAGGAATGTGACTTTCTCCCACTCCCTCTTCTACCTTGGTGCTTCAGGTTCCATCAAGATACACTCTGAGCCATTTCAATTCCAAGCACCTATTTTATTGATCTTATTCAATGACTTTCATCTCGTCTCCTTGTCTGATCATCTCTTCCTACCTCTCTTTATGTCATTAATGCAGGAAATACTTCTTATGATATCTGCACTCGTGTTTTGATGATGCGTCAGGAGAAATTCATCTTAAAGAGGGCACAAAACAATGCTAAAAATTGGGTGTGAGGATGAAATCTTTGTAGGTCCTACAGAAGATGAGACTAATCTGATCTTCAGATCTCAGAAACACCCAGCTCCAGGGGACGGGGCTCTGAGCACTGACGAGGCTGTAGGTGCCCCTGTGCATTACAGGGAGAGGGACAAGTTGGCCTTTAAGGGTCTCTTCCAACTCAAACAATTCTATGAGTCTATTATTCTATGATTCAGAAAAGTCTTCTTTACAACCTCTTCTACTACTGCAAGCAAGATCTTCAAACCCCCCCAAATTGGTTCCCATCTAGTGACGTAACTTCTTGGCCAGCCTAAAGTCAAAACTAGCTCCAGAACATTAAGAAAGTTTCAAAAATTAATGAACAAACCATGCAAGACTCTGTCCTATCCAAGGTGGATTTTCTAATGCCACAAGTCTCCAAGCCCATGAGAAGTGCTGTGAAGGCAGTCTGGTGCTGGTCTGTTTGAGATACGCTGGCAATAGGCACCAAGGTAACGTCCTCAACCTGATAGCCTCTGTTTTTACAAGTGATGAGAGCTGCCCTAAGGTTAACAGAAGTGCAGTGTGTTCAGCTTATTGATGTTGTGTTTCTTTTCATTTCTTTTCCAACAGTGAATACTGTTTAAATTACAGAATAAACTTCCACTAGTCCTGATAATACGGATGGTGGATAAACCTGGCTTGTAGCTCTGAGCAGTACATACCCCTCACCCCAGCACTGCAAGCCATTCGCTCAAGGCTTGTCAGCCTCTTGGGTTTTAATTAATGAAGTTCCTGTTGAGGACATTTTTTTCATCACTTGCTCTATTCCAACACATTTCTTTCATTTGAAACCTGAGCGCTCTGCCAAGCGGGCCCACAATGTCAGGAGGGGAGGGAGAGCTCTGTCTCAACTACAGTCGTCTCTCTGTTCAACTTGATTCAATTTAGTGGAATTTCACTTTGTCGAATGACAAGATGCTGTATTTTGACAGTTGCCTATTTATGCTAAAGTGGAGGCATAATAAAATCAGTTTGGCGTCTGGCTCACTCTATCTGTAGCTTTTACTTAAGGATCTGATGATCTTTTTTTTTTAGATTGACTGACATTACTGTTTAGTTTCTGATTTGTTGTTGTGGATTCTTTTTTTTTTTTTTTTTTTCTTTTCCTTTTCTTCTTTTTTTAATTTTTGAAATAAAAGTTTTCCTAAGAAGCTGGCATTCTTTTCCTTGAACACACCCTTCCTCAGCTGCAAATCTAAAAAAAGGAGACAGCATTGTTAAAAGAAAGGAATTTTTATATATACTTTTTTTTTTTTTACCCTTTAAAATTCACTGGAAAAAAGTTAAATGCAGCAAGCAAACAAAAACCTTCTGAAGTCTGAGAGCAGCAGATGCTGAAGCTGTGGGTGAGAGGCTGTAGGCTGCTGAAGCAAACTTCTCCCTGGCTCTGGAACGCAGCCTGTCTGATGATGGGCAGCCAGAGCATGAGTTGGTGTGATCTGATGTGGGGTTCCCCGCTGCAGCACAGTACTGCCTTCCAGTAGCTCACTCCAAGGCATGACTGGCATTTGTCATCTCCTGTCTGGTCTTTCTCACACTTTCCCCAGCAGATAAGTGTTTGCAGCAGAGAATCTTGTATTTCTAAGGAGTTTTTTTAGTGTTTGTTCTGTTCCAGAGGAGGTAACTCAGAGGTAGACATTTTGCATGGGAGCGATAACCATGAGTTTTGTGGTGTTAATTAATTTTGGAGGAATTTAACTCTGATTCTCAACCCAGACACAAAGAAATCTTTGTACTTAACTTTATTACAGAAAATTTGCTTGGACCAGAGAAATGATGTTTTTGGTTTTGATCTACGTCTTTGAACTTTTGACAATCAGAAGCATTGTGGGTGTGTTGAGCAGAAGTGGTTGCAGATATGCCTGTTTTGGATAAGGAACACCAAAGCAGCACGTCATACCTGATATGGTGCATTGACATCAATAGTTTTCCCTCCACCCCAGATTGGGTTTCTGCAGAGACACAGCCTTCATGTCAAGCCCTAGAACACAGCACCACAATTAGCCCTGGGCTAGCTTTTGCAGTCATAGCCCGATTTCAAAACACAGTGTATTTGGTGAGATGAACCAAAGAGCATTTCAGGAGCATTTCTGTAGCCCTTTGTACCTGAAGGAAGGAGAATTTTGGGGGGAAAAAAAAAAAAAAAATGAAAAAAATTGTAAGGATCTCAGGATTTTACTGGATGAGAGGAAAATCTAAAATGCCCAAAATAGGATTAGTAACTCCTTGAAAATAAAATAAAATATTGGCATTTACACCTCTGTGACCTGCTTGAGCAAGATATTCCTGTGCTACTGCTGTGGGAGAGGGTGATGGAGCAGAGACCCAGGCACTGGGGCAGCAGTAGGCACATGCCTTGCTCAGCCCAAGGATCCCAGCTCTGGTCTTCACTGACCCAAGCTCAATCAAGCCTCGTCCTGTACAGCCCCAGAAAGATTATAAGATTTTCTGTACACCAAACCCTTTGTTCTTCACGCTCAAGGTGGACCTGGGAGTTAAGTTTCCCCCTGAGGATTTCTGAAGGATTGGTTTCTGTGTCAGTGAACATCAGGAAAAATAAGGTAGGAAACAAACCCTGCTGTCAATATGGCACTCTACTTCAAGTTATTTTGTGCTGTGCTTCATTCCCTGGGTTTCAGATCTGCACTTTGTCTCAACACCAATTAATTGTCATCACCACAAATCCCTCTTCAAGTTGGGCACTTGGTTCTCTTTCACTTAATTGCAGTCCTGTAACCTGGTCAGTCTTCAGTGACGAGGATCCATCTTCCATTCCTGCCTCCAGCCTTAGTCCCAGAGCTGGAATCTGCTGTGAGCACATGTTGAATTCACACTTTTAATGGTTTGTGTTTGGTTAGGTTTGTTTGTTTTCCCTATTTTCTCTAGTAAAAACTGTAATGCTTACAACTGCATAAGTATAGACTCTATTTTTAATGAAGCCTATATAAGACTCCCCTTAAAACCTGTGGCTGTCACTAGTTTGGCTTACCTTTTATTATTATTATTATTATTTTTGAACAAGAACTACAAGAATAAAGTATTTTCATGCTCTGACTTTGTGCTGAGCTATCTCAAGGAGGTTGGGCTGGAAGACATCATCTAAATCAGCTCATCGACTCCCCTTCAGGTACAGATGTAACAGATGCTAAGACTAGGACATCTGTCAGAAGTCCTTTCTGTGCAAGGATTCAAACATCATCAGCTCCATTTCCCAGCATACAGTGAGAAATTCAGATCTGTTACTCAATAAAGCAGGGCAAGCTGAAAACCATTATATTTTAAGGGATGAGCCCAACAGAGACTGAAGTCATCCCAATGGTTTTGGCACCTGCAATCGCAGGACAGTGGGTGCTGACAGTTCCTGAAGAGTTAAGGTAAAGCATAAAATTACTGCTGATCTACTAACAAGGAAAATTTCCCAGCCTGTAACCATAAACCTGAGCATAGGAGCAAGAAGGAATGGAGTGGGAAGCAACAGCACACCTGACCTCATGTCCCATGTCAGACTGCTGCCAATCTCTGATGATTCTGAGAAAAGCTGGGAAAAAATAAACACCAAAAATCAGCAGCCAAGTTATTCATCAAAGGTGGGAAAAAAACCTTCCTGGCCTCTGAATGCATCTACTGAAAACCCCGAAGCATGGAATTAATTAAATACAAAGAAACATAATTAATTTAATTAAATGCAGTCCTTTTGAAAAGAGCTGCTCTGATTAATGTCTCCTCCTGCAAAATTTTATGAATATATTTAGCCCCATTCCCAAAGACAGTATTTGTAGGACCTTGATTAGAGCAGCTAAAGGCTCACTAATAGGAGTGTAAGTGAAAACCTTCCACTCACAATGTGAAAGCAGACACAAGAATCATGGAATCACCAAGGTTGGAAAAGGCATCCAAGATCCAGTCCAGTTACCTCCAGTATTTCCCCACCAAAGCACGTCCCTCAGTACAACATCTAAATGTTTCTTGAAATGCTGGCTGCTTTGAAAGACACACTCAGAAAAGAAAGGAATCCCCCCACCCTCCAGTTCAGTACTTTCTGCCAGGAGGCACCATTCAGATCCCCTGCACTGACTGTGTAATGCCAACCAACAGCTCCCACTGCAAGTCTCACATGGGGTTCTCTCTGTCTCTGCTCCAGACAGATTCCTGTACCCATTTCCATAGCTTAAGGTTTTTTGTTTTTTGTTTCTTCTTTCCTGTGTTTTTTGTTTTTTGTCTTTTTTTTTTTTTTTTTTTTTTTGCTTCGTTTCATTTTCGTTTGTTTATTTTTGATACATTGATTTCTCCCTCTGATAGCAGTTGGCAGAAGTTGAGCTACCGACCTCAATTTATTAATCTGAACCATTTCCCAGTTAAGTGGCAGATGTTATCATATCATTGGTCTGCATAAGTTCCCACACAACCAAACTCGTTAGATAAAACATCCTGCTGAAAGCTTTGGAAATGAGTCTCAGTCACCTCTGATGGAGCTTGGGAAACAAAGGCTCAGAGGCTGATGCACTGCAGTCACCTGTTGGTGTTGCACTCCTGGTATGCCTCACACCAGGATTCAGCAGATCTGCTCGATTTCTAAACCTTTAAGATTTGGTGGAAATTGCTTCTATTTTTTACTTTTTATTTTTTCTGCCAGGCATCTTACACGAACATTTTCCTAGAAGGCTGGATGTCTCACTTGGAAAGATACATCAGATTACATGGAAGAGTCCCCAGCTTGTGACTCACACAATTTCAAAGTTTAATATTGCTAGGTTATCTCCTCAACACAGCGAATCATCTGTAGTTATCAGAAGTTACAGTCTTCTGCCTTTACTATATTTGGTTCATAAATTTGAGTATTATTCACTGTTGCGAACTGCGAACATTAATAGAGCAGCATTCAGAACATTTCCTCAGCTCACCATGCAGCACAACAACTACTTTAATTCCTTAGAAGTTGGCTTAATAAAGCTTTCTAGAGTGAGAGTTGTGATTTTGTGTAAAACACTGTTAGCTTTCTACTGTCTTTCACTCTATGTAGAGGTGTGTAGACTCAATAGAGGTGAAGAGACTCAATATTTTTAATTCAAACTCATCTTTTTGGTATAAATTCCTCCCTTCTTTTTTCTTAATCAAAGCTAGAGGAAACGCGAATATCCTCTACCTTCAGATAGGAAGCAGATGCTGGAGATCTTTGTTGTTCTTCCCAGCGCCTGTTGTGAGTTTTGGCTCACCTGTCAACATGAGTCAACATCTTACTTTCAGTGACAGGTTGCTTTAGTTTCCCATTGGGCATTGGTTGTAACACTACAATTCTCCTTTGGAGACAAAAATTCAACTCCTTAACAGAAAATTGTTCTAAAAGCCTTAGTGAAATTTTCCAAAGTGTTTTGTGCCTTTTCTCCCCTTTTCCTTAAAATTGCATCAAGAAGGAATTTTATCATCAAAGTGAACAGAACTGGCAAGGCATGAATGAACACAAACAAAAAGGGCTCCCAGTTGCATCTGTCTTTGATGAGATCCATATACTGCACCTATCTGCTCTGTCTGCAGGGGATCCCAGCTGTTGTGCTGCTGTTTCATCTGAAAATTTCAGTTCCCTTCCAGACCCTGAAGAAGCAGCTAGAACCTGCCCATGTTTCTTACAGTTCATTACATTGTTTTTATAAAATCCTTCAATTTTGTATTATCAATCTTCTGTGTAAGCTGTTGGAGGACTGATTTCCACACAGGAACAATTGCCTATTGTGAAAAGATAGGAAAGTCACTGCTGTGCAAGAAATGCAAGCAGTTAGGAAACTTGCCTGAGGAACAGCAAGGTGCAGGTTCAAATCACAGCTGTGCATGAGCAGAGCACGGATTTTAACACAGGTTTTGCACAATACAAGCAGTAGCTGTGACACTGGACAGGCACGAGCAGCCCTCACGTATTCATTGTGAAAAAGGAGACACGTTTGCAAGGTGCTTCTGTTTTTAAGGAGACTGTATTTTGGTGGAAAAGATAGTTGTTGAATGAGCCTACTGAAATTTGGGCTGAATCATAGAATCATAGAGCCATGGAATGGCCTGGGTTGCAAAGGCCCACAGCATTCATCCAGTTCCAACCCCCTGCTGTGTGCAGGTCGCCAACCAGCAGCCCAGGCTGCCCAGAGCCACATCCAGCCTGGCTCTGAATGCTTCCAGAGGAGCAACTAAGGGTTCACAGAGTCTCACAGAATTGCAGGGGTTGGAAGAGACCTCAAGAGTTCATCGAGTCCAACCCCCCATCAAAGACTCATCAACTCTTCTATGTCACCTCTGCTTGGCAGCGGGGAAAGGCCTTTTCCTGAGCTCAGCCTGCACTGTTCCTGTGCCTCACTCGCTGAGGTACCACCTCCATGTCCCAGCTCTGGCACTGAGCAAACCACCTCCCAGCAGCAGGCTCTTGCAGGACCCACCCAGAGCCATATAATCTCACTTGGACCTTTGGGCTCTCCTCAGACGTACAACACCACAACAAAAGTTAACCTCAGGTGTAAAGTAAATTCCTTCTACCCATTCTTTTTCTGAGCTAGATCTTATTTTTTGTCAAGACCTTGATGCTGGAGGCAACTTTTTGCATATGTCTGCGCTGTGATGCTTCCGTTTCCATTCCTTTCAAATGATCATCAAATGATGAACTGTACTCTTCTTAACTCAGGCAAACTGAATCATGCCAATATTCAGACTTTGCCACCAGGATGGCAAGAACTTCCTTTTGAACTCCAGTTTCCAATCCAGTGTGAGCACTGAATAGACAACAGACGTTGAACCCATGAAATTTGCCTTTGTTGTCTCCTTAGAGGTTTGCCTCCATTGGGCAGCTGCTCCTGAGAGAACTCTGGTGTGAGTTTGCAGCAGATACTGCTGTCTTTTTGATCACACTTTCTCCAGTAGGTGTGAGGTGAGTTGGTTTGCTCAGGGCACTGGGAAGAGATTTTAAAGTTTCCAAAGGCTTTGAGCAGTCAGGTTACTTGTTTGCGTGATCCCTCCAAGATTCAGGCAACTCTCTGCTATTCATGCTGCTGAAAATATGTTCCAAAATCTCAGCTTTATCCCTACCTGATTTAGGACTCCTGGAAAACAATGAAAACATGGGATAAACTGAATAAATAACACAGGTGTGCAGTAAAGACCATAGACAGATTAGAAATCCCACATGCTCATCCTCTGTAAGAATGAGATTTGTCATTGAAGAGGCTGCAATGAAAATATAAGAAAGCTTTTAAGAATGTTTGGAACCTTTTCCCTCTCTAATACGTAGAAAGCAAATACCAACTCCTAAATAATTACTAAGAGGAGATGTATGTTTCAATTGGAAACACAAAGCATCTGACTGCAAATATGGAGCATGGGAAGAATGACTTGCATTCAAAAAGAGGTTCATTCAAAATGGAATTATTAACTCTTGAAAAAAGTCTTTATGGGATAACTTGAATGAAACATTGATACTATGGATTACAATACATTTTCACTAAGTAGGAGTTTCAAGGACTGATGTTTGAAGGAGGACAGAATGTGTTACATAGGGGAAGGAAAGCCTTGTACTGCTCCTACAACATGAAGTACAGAAAGCAAGCCTTGATTCTGTTTGCTAAGGCTTCACACAACTAAGACAGTATGCTGTGTCTTTGGCTAAAAAGCTTTGCTCTACCTCAATTCCCCACTCTGCCAAGACAGCACTATAATAATTCTCCATTTCCTAGGGTGACTGTGAGGATTAATCTGTTGATTTCTATAAGCACATCCTGAATTCCTCTGATGATGTCAGTGTAAGAACTCAAGGAGGTGTTTTCTGGGAGAAGGGATAGATAGCCAGGCAGATCTCAGTTCAAAGGAGCTGGGGACAAATAGCATGAGCATCCTTAAGCACAATTTAAATGACTTCACTGTCAATGATAAGAAAGTATTCAACAGTTTTGTCTCTCATAAACTGATATGGTAGAAGAAAGCAACTTTTTTTTTTAAAACTAGAAAACTCTTCTGGGCCCGTATTTTAAATGACAGCTAATTTTCTGAGCATTTACATTGAAAGTAAAAAAAGTTCTTCTCTAGCAGAAAGTGTTCCCAGTGTGTGCTTGATCAACACAAGACTTTGCTCCTACAGCTTGCTCCTGGTCACACACTTATACCCAGCCTGAATACATTCTTTTTGCAGGGCTTAAAGCAAAGGATGGCTTTCAAAATCATCTTCTGCTTCTCACACATGGTGAAGAAGTTATTCAATTTACAATGAAGGTTTCACAAAAAGATAAACCTGAACAGGCAACATAAAAGCTAAAGGCAGTGGGTCTTTCATGATATTCCTCATTTAAAATTATAGCAGCTTTCATCTGTAGCTATCGTTGAATATCATTTTTCTTCTCAAGTCTCCTTCAATCTGTTGAAGTATTTAAATAATCAAAGTAATAACTGCTCATAAATTACACCTTGCTACATCTTAAAGGGATCCAGCACTAAGGAAAAATTTATTTCTATGATAAAAGCTTGTATGCACAGGCATTACGGAGCAACTTTCATTTCCTCTGGAGCATTCATCTAGATCTGTTCTGGAGAAGCAGGAACCTCACTGCTGTGAGCAGTGTCTCTTAGCTTCTAGTTAGGGTTTCAGCCGTGCAAGCATTTTACAGGTAGATGCAAAGACCCACATTCAGGTTAGTCCCAAGTATATGAAGTGCTGTATAGAAATCCTGTTCTTTGGTCCCTCCCATGTCATCAATAAAAGACATACAATCTGTCCACTGCATTAGGGAGCCAAACACTTCACCGTTGCTGCCCTTAGGGTCAGGTGAGACGGTCTGGACAAAGGGATGTCAGTTTAATGGTTTAACTCTTACAGAGCCGTATCTGCTCTTATAGAACCTGATCTAATAACTGGTAAAGTCAGTGGAAAATGTATACGTAGAACAGTCAAAAAGCAGCAGTACCTACAGAAGAAATAGGGGCATCTAAGTGATGCAGGTTGAACATCTTTGTGCTGTAGGGATCTACTCTAGGTAAGGTATGTTTTGAGGTACAATGATCCGAAGAATGTATTTCTTCTGAACTGTTGTTTCAATATTTCCTGCTCTATCTTGAAGGATATAGAGGATTCCTGAAGCACGCTGTCAGAACAGCCAAGGAAGATTTTGGTTTATCCTGCTGTCTTGTGGCATTCATCCCGAAGAGGAGGATCATCGGTCCAAAACAGTATAGGGAAAAAAGCTCTACAAATGTGAGGAAAATATCACCCTTGCCTTTATTATTAGTTTTGTTTTTTTTTTTAAACATGATGTATCATGGTCTTTCTAGTTATGGTGACATACTAGGAAAAATATGAAATTGGAATATTAGAAAGTGGAAATTAGACACTTTCCTTTTTAGATACATAATAAACAGTCAAACTTAATTAGCTTCAAAATAAATGCTAAGCACAACCTACCAATACTGCATCCAAAATGAAAGGAAACCACAGAAAAGATCTGCAGAGCACTGTTTGGCATTCCCTCTGCTTCTTGGAGCCACTCTTCATAACTGTCCAGAGCAGCATTTTCTGCGACATCTCTTTTTTGTTTGCAGAGTAATCAGTCACTCAAATATGCAATCAACCCTCAAAAAAACAGGAATTTCACTTATGCTGTGAACTCGAGATCCCATGGAGGACCATTTCCAGTTCACCCAAGGAGCAGGGTTAGCTGCCGATATCAAGCTAAGGCACAGAATTGATGTCACATCCTGCTTCATATTATAAAAATGCACAGCCCTCTTCATTCTCTACTTCTGCCAAGGTCTACAGAAATCCTGGAGCACTTTGCCTACAGACAAACAGCAGCTTTGTCCTGACTGGTGGCCTAGGTCTTCCATCTTTGGTACTGAATCTATTGACTTGTTGCTCTATTAAAGTAACATGATTTGACAATTCTCTGCTGTGCTACTGCTAAGTCTCATTTTTAAGAAGAGGAACAGAAGGAAGAAACTGAAGGACACAACAGCTTGTTGTAACACACCAACAGTACCATCAGGAAGATGGGGCCAGCCCATTTTTCTGCAACTGGAATTTCTTAACGGAGAAAACATCTTCAAGTGGAAAGAAATAGAGAAGTCTTCAATCTTCACGCAAAACTGTTATTCAGGATTGTGGCAATTTTAAGAAACAAAAATCAGCTCCAGCTACTCTGTTTACTATTTTGTGCATTATCTGATACTTTACTGCTCCAAAAATAGGGACTTCACAACATGGCCATAGAAATTCTGAATAAAAGAGATTTTTGAATCAAGGATATTTAAGAGTGCAGCAACTCAGAGAACAAGGAATTAAAAATTAAGGAAGACCATTGCAGAAAGTGAGTACGTTTTACCTGTTCTTAAACATCTCTGCTGATGGAAGCTGCAGAGCCTGGCTAAGCAATCCATCTCAGTGCTTAATTACATTTATGTTTACATTTTTCCCCACAGGCTATCCTAAATCTTTCTCGCTTCTGTTTAAACCTATTACTTCTTATTTTACCTGCGCTTGGCATGAAAACAGTTTACTCCTTTCCTCTTTGCTGCTAATTTCAAATATCTGAAGAGCATTATTAACTCTCCTTGCCATCTTCTCTTGAGAAAAAATGAAATAATTCCAGTTCCACAAAATTTCTTTGAAAAACTATGGTTTTCTAGGTTTCTTACCGTTCTTTTTAAAGTTCCTGTTTATCTTCTGCTACCGACTCACATTTCTTGAATCGAACAGAGAAATTTTATTTATTTTTAGCCAAACCAGGTAGAGCAGAAAGATCACGTGCCATGTTTTATTAATCATGTTCACTACTGTCCTGGTTAAATAGCATCTTGGCTCATCCCAGCCATTTCTTTATTTCATGAAAATTAATTTAATTCCACCCTGCTCCCTGAATGTACCTTCACTCTTCACTTTTGGATGTCCACAGAATTCATAACCTGTGCATTTAATGATCTCTCTCTTTCCTCTATCACCAAGTCATTCACAAGGGTATTGTTCAATACTGCAGAAGAACTACTGAGAAACTCTTCTGATGACATATTTCTTAAGATTGTACAACCATGGCATACACTAGTTTCTCAGCATTTTTTCTCCCATTTCTTATTACTTCGCCTTACTCATTAGAATGCTGTTTAAAACAATATCAAAAGCTTACTAGAGGCAAGATAAAACATCTATGCTCCCCAATTCAAAAGGTCTGTTGCTGTGCCAGCAAAAAAGAAAAAAAAAAAAAAAATAACAATTCAATTTGACTTGGCTTTTTTCCTTAAAAAAAAAAAAAAAAAAAATCACAAGAGTGGTTTTCATCATTGTGTGCTGTTCTGGAGCACAATAATCCTCACTTAGCAAATCTGGATTATAGAGTCACTTAACTTTCAGTTTTGATAAGAGAGATGAGAGTCCTAATCAGCTTGATTTGGGGCACAAGTCCCAGAACTGCTGTGTTCCCTCGCCTCCTGCCCTCCAATCCATCCACCTTGACATAACAGTGGAAGCAGACTGGAGCCTCCTGTTTGTTGTCCCTATATTTGCCTAAAGAAGGTAATACAGTAGTTGCTTCAACACTGTTTGCAACCCAACCTGCAGCTCCTAAGCGTAGGATTAACACTTATTTTTTAAATGCTTACCATTCTCAGCTAGCTCTCAGTTCTATAGGGCTGTCCTGCTGTGAGTCCAGCATCAAGAAAGTGCTGCCAACATGCAGTGATGGCCAAGGAGCACTGGCTGCAGGGCTTTCTGCAGGCAGATCTCATCATTTCAGGGTAGAAAGCTGTATGGTTTTGTCAGTGCAGTGCTGAGCCCACGCAGATCTGAAAGTCCCTGTGAAAGTGCAGCGTGATCTGCTTGCAGCTTTTGGATCAGAACAGCTTCACCAGAAGATGCAAGTGAAGGTCTGCACTCCATTACTTCAGAGATATTAATGAAAATTTTTAATGCACTTCCCCAGTGATGTTCTTTCATGTCCCCAGAAAGTCCTTATAGGTAACTACCCAAGAGTTATCATTTGAAGAGTAATCAGATGAAGATAGCGAGGGGGAATTGTTCTCCTATATATCAGGGTGATTTCCAGCCATGTTCCACATTCAGTGGCCCTAAAACAAGCAATTGCAGGATTGTGAGGGAGATTCAGGTGTCCGGATACTGCTGTGCAGCTCCCAGGGGAATGAGAAAAGAGAGATCAGCTCAGCTAGACTGCAGATATCTGGAAATTGGGATAGCTTTGGAATAAAATAACCTTTATTTAATGAACACGCCCTAAACAGCAGTGAAGTGCATATTTCCCACCACAGGCCAAGCACAATGAGCCACTGGCTTCCAAATCTCTTGACCCAAAATCCCCAAAGAACCACCAGACACTTATCACGTACTTCACAAAGCGGGAGGTGCCCTCCAAAAGTCCTCAATGGAAGAAGAATCCAATGGCTCCCAGATGTCCCATTGCTTTCTTGCAGGATAACATCAACCAAGTGCTCAGATGGCTCAGGGGTAACCCAACAGAGTTGGCTTCAGATCATTTATTTATTCCCAGACCAGTCATTTCGGGTCTCAGGAAGTCTGTAGCAAGGCACAGGCAATAATGGATCCTCGCCTTGACAACCTGCAAGCCATACATGTCAGTGGCTACAGTGGCACCAAGGCAATACATAGTACATCCTTTGGCTTAGCATCACTATTGAAAGCATCATCCAGTCTTTGTATTTCACATCCTCAGGGAATATTTTGCTGCCTGACTTGCTAGCAAAGCGCAGGAACATTAAGGTGAGAGACTTAATGTCCATATGCAATGCCTAAAGAACTGCCTTAAATTCTGTATTATTAACCCCAGGATACCTTCTGTTTAATTCTTCAAACATAATAAAAAGGAAAGATTTAGTTCATGGCACATTTGAAAAAAAAAAAAAAGCTCAGACTATAGAAATAAGCAACTGCAAGTGGAGGCAAGTTCTAGAATGGAAAAAAAAGTCTGATGCATGTCATCCTGTGGTTTTTTGTTAGATTAATGAAAAGCCCACACAGCATAATTATGTTTACAATAAGCTTACAGGAGTTTTCCCACAAGGTAGAGGAGAGTCATAGAAGGATCAGGTTAAACCCATTATTTAACCTTTACAGAGCTGAACTTGCAAGTGTTTTCGGAGAGAGAACACAGCCCATTCTATTGGTGGCTCAGCACCACGCATTGAAATAGCGGTCTTCTTTTTTTACTTCATCACTTTGCAAGAGGGTACGCTGACACATCCAGTACAGATGGCTGAGAAATGAATTGTTGGATGCTTAGATTTCTGAGATATCCCACCGCTAACACACGTATGCTTCTAACTACTATGAATAAGTCTTCTCACTCCCTAGTGCGTCCGGGTAAGGCTCTGCATTAAACGTGGCATCCAGGTTGAGGGACTGAACAACAGAGAGAAGAAATAAATCATCGAGCTTGACTGGGAGTTGCTGCATTCACTGAAATCAGAATTTCCTTTAGTAGAGCGGGCAATGGTGGAAAGCACTGAAAAGAAAACAATATCGTTTCATTTATCAGGCCTTTTGCAGTGTCAGCTCTCCATTGTTCTTGCTTAAAAAAAAAAACCAAAAAACCCACCATACTTCTTGGCTTTCCTAAATCAGCAGAGAGACATGTAGCCGTTCTGGTTTAGACATTAGCATTTATTTTGTTTATTCCATTTCCAGTGGGCAAAAATCTAGTCAACTTGATTAATTAAATGGTCTACATACAGCCTTTCCAAATGATATAGCAAGATGTGATAAAATGAAGTTTGAGAAACACAGATTCAACACACCTGATGTCATTTACCTGGACCTGAGCAAGGCCTTTGACATGGTCCCCCACCACATCCTCATCTCCAAATTGGAGGGAAGTGGATTTGATGGGTGGACGACCCGATGGGTAAGAAACTGGTTGAAAGGCCGCAGACAGAGGGTGGTGGTCAATGGCTCTATGTCCAGGTGGAGGCCGGTAACAAGTGGTGTCCCCCAAGGGTCTGTCTTGGGACCGGTGCTCTTTAACATCTTTATTAATGACATCGATGAGGGAATTGAGTGCACCCTCAGCAAGTTTGCTGACGACACCAAGCTGAGTGGTGCGGTTGATACGGTGGAAGGAAGGGATGCCATTCAGAGGGACCTCGACAGGCTGGAGGGCTGGGCTCGGGTGAACCTAATGAGGTTCAACACGGCAAAGTGCAAGGTTTTGCATTTGGGCCGGAAGAACCCCAGGCACCCGTACAGGCTGGGAGGAGTGGTCCTTGAGAGCAGCTCGGCAGAGAAGGACCTGGGGGTCCTGATGGACGAGAGACTGAACATGAGCCAGCAGTGCGCTCTGGCAGCTCGAAAGGCAAATGGGATCCTGGGCTCCATCAGGAGAGGGGTGGTCAGCAGGGACAGAGAGGTGATCGTCCCTCTCTACTCGGCTCTTGTGAGGCCCCATCTGGAGTACTGTGTCCAGGTGTGGAGCCCTCAGTACAAGAAAGACATTGAGATTTTGGAAAGGGTCCAGAGGAGGGCGACTAAGATGATCAGGGGGCTGGAGCACCTCCCCTATGAGGACAGGCTGAGGGAGTTGGGCTTGTTCAGCCTGGAGAAGAGAAGGCTGCGGGGTGACCTCATTGCAGCCTATCAATACCTGAAGGGAACCTACACCCACGAGGGGAGTAAACTCTTCAAAAGGGCTGACAACAGCAGGACTAGGGGAAATGGATCGAAGTTGAAGGAGGGAAGATTGAGGTTGGATGTTAGGGGGAAGTTCTATACAAGGAGAGTGGTTAGGCCCTGGAACGGGCTGCCCAGGGAGGTTGTGGATGCCCCGTCCTTGGATGTGTTTAAGGCCAGGTTGGACGGGGTCCTGGGCAACCTGATCTGAATGTGTGTGTTTGGTGGCCCTGCTAGGCAGGGGGGTTGGAACTACATGATCCTTGAGGTCCCTTCCAACCCGTGTGATTCTGTGATTCTGTGATTCTGTGAATTCTATGCATATTGTTGACAGAGCAGCTGTCTAAAAGATCTTCCATCCAGTACTGGCTAAAATCAGGGTGGTTTTTTTGTTTGTTTGTTTCACTGACAATTTGAAAATGTGGGAAAAAAACCCTCACCCTAACTGCTCAAATTTAAAACACGGTGGCAAAGTGCATCTTAGGGGAATCATTCAGGACACTTGAAGTCTTTAACCCGGATTTGAAAACTAGTTTTTTACCAAAGTACTGAAAGAGGAATTTTGTAGCAGATTGCCACTTCTGTCAAAAATACCAAGAGATTTCATGAAAAAACAGCCCGAGTGCTCCTCAAACACTGGTTAGAAGTGCTACAGGCAGCACTGTGGTTTACACTTCAAATGATAATTTAGCTGATAGAGAAGAAAGCAAATGAAATTAATATACAAGCGGTCACGGGGAGCTCTCCAACTCCTTACCATTTGCACGTGACTCCCGTGCTGGGACTCCCCAGGAAAGCCACCCCACAGCCACCAGCAGCAGTGCCTCAGCCCAAAGGAGGGTGAAGAACCGCATTCAGAAATGAGTAATTGGACCCCACAGGGAGATGTTAACCTTCTCCACCTGTGAATGCCTCCAAGCGCTCCTCCGCCCCACATCTCCCTGCTGTGCTTGCTTTGTGGATGGCAGGTGTCACCGGTATGGTGATTTTGGCAGGCAGCTCATGGGGATGGGGAGCTGCACCTCCAGGGGATGCATGGGCTGATCCTTCCAACTCTGTGAAGATCACTGGCAGGTGACATGTGGGAAAGCTCATTAGAAGGAATCCCAGTGATAGCAAGAAACAATGAATTTGCTCCAGACCTGATGGGGAGCTATCTGGCCAAGCAACAATGTGCGGGCATTAAGCTCTGCAGGACTCACATTTCCCACTGGATTTTTTTGTACAGTGTAGACAGGATAAGGAACACCTCAAGACCAAGGTCAACTTTTTAAGTCATGGAATTTCCAGTTCAGCCACTCATTTCCTATTTGTGTAGCTAAGAGGTGTAATTTTCTAGTTGTGCAAGTTAAACATGAGAGGTCTGTAATCTTTCCACACCTCTGAAAATTAGGCCAATTATCTAGATACCATAAAGGAAATGGCTGACTTAAGGTGTCATCTCAGAGTGGGAATAGATGTAGTAATTATCTGAGGTTTATATTGCATATATTCTTCTCACTATGTTAACCACAGCAGTCAGACTACTACCAAGGCAAGCAGAGATATTAAACCACCTGATAATGGATTATATTTTGTGATCCTCCTTTTTTTATTTTTATTGCTTCAAGTGAACTGTAACAAAGCATGGGTAAAAGGTAACTTCTGCCATATCTCTAAGATCGTATCATGGCTCCAAGTGAATGAATGTATAAACATACTTTGTCACAATGCCTCTCAACATTGGCCAGCAAATGCTATTAAAACACCTTAATTCTCAGAGGTGACTTTCTGTGTTGGGACTGAAATTTTCCATTTTTGTTTTCTGTTCACAACTAATTTTATTTTAAAATTAACAAACAAACAAAAAAACAACAAAAACAAACAGGGTGAGATGGCTTGCCATTTCCAAGAAGGCTAAGTTGGCTTCTGATGTTGAATTCTGGTCATTTCCTTTGATTTCTACTGGCAGCCTCCCATTTTACAGCCAACTGGCTGCTGTGGGTGAGATGAGATTTTTGCAATCCCTGTGAGAACCTGCCCAGGGTTGGCAAAGTTTCAGGCTTTGAAAAACAGCAATTCACACAGTTCAAGGCGCTGGGATTCCCTCTGCCCAGTGATGCCGTCAGCTCACATGCCACAACTGTGAGGGCAATGCAGAGGATGGCCTGCAAGGCTGCCAGCATCGTCCCTCTTCTGGGAATGTCCACTTTTCCAAGCAACCTTCTTAAATACCTGGAAAAGAATAACTGTTAACTATAGGAAAACGCAAAGGTTTTCTTACACCAGATTTAATTCACCAGATTTAAGAGAGCTTTGTGTTTCTCCAGTTTGGTTTCTTGTGCCCAAGTGTGTTCATGCAGACTTGAATGGCTTGGTTGCTTTCTGTGTCTCCCATTGACCCCACCTCGTTCTGCTCATTGAAGAATGCCTTGGGAACTCACTCTTTGGACAAAGGGATATTCTTTTGAGTATTGTGTTCAAAGCCTGGAAAGCACAAGAAAAGAATGGAGAATGAAGGTTGCAGGAACAGTGAGAATGATCTCTTGATTAAATTCTTTGCATTGGATTCTCTTTTATCTTGCTGACTGTTAAGCCCATCTTGTCACTGATACCAAACTTTTCCCACAAGCTATTAACATTTCTCATTTTCTAGATATCTGATAAGATTGTACACTCTGATTTGCAGAAACGTTGATCATTCTTGACTTCAGCTGAACTCGATGTGCAAACTCAGGTAATGATTTTCATAATGTGTCCTCCCAAATCTCATGTTTGGGTTTGTAGTCTCCCTGTTCCTTGTCTCCTCTACAGACCAACAGGAGTGAAAGGTTGAGGGAACTGGGCTTGTTCAGCTTGGAGAAGAGAAGGCTGTGGGGTGACCTCATGGTGGCCTTCAGTGCTTGAAGGGAGCGGATAAACAGGAGGGGAAACGGCTGTTTGTGAGGGTGGATGGTGATGGGACAAGGGGAATGGTTTTAAAGTGAGACAGGGGAGGTTTGGGTTGGATCTGAGGAGGAAGTTTTTCATGCAGAGGGTGGTGAGGCACTGGCACAGGTTGCCCAAGGAGGCTGTGGATGCCCCATCCCTGCAGGCATTCAAGGCCAGGCTGGATGTGGCTCTGGGCAGCCTGGGCTGCTGGTTGGCGACCTGCACACAGCAGGGGTTGGAGCTGGAGGAGCGCTGTGGGCCTTTGCAACCCAGGCCATGCTGGGATTCTATGATGCTACGAATAGTAGCACTCACTGTTCTGGGAAGGGTGCTGGGTGAATGTTTGTGAAGCTCTCAGATCCTGCAGTGGTGAGCCCCACAAGGGAAGCCGGGAGGAAATTAATAGTTCTGTCTGCAGAATGAGATTTGTACCATAAATAAGACCTGGGGTCACACTTCAGATAATAAGCAGAGAACAAAGTATTGAATTAGGAGAGCACCATCCGTTCCGAATGAGGTGGAGGAAAATGTGCTAGATGTTCCTTTAATTAAAGTCTTATATAATTCATACACACATGGGGAATGATTTAAGGTTCATATTTGAGTTACGAATTGATTTGCAACCTTAATAATATTCTTTTAAAGCAGCGTGTGGGCGGCACGTATGTTTGTTGTAGCCTGCCAGCCAGGGAATTCAGGGAGACAGGGAAGCTTGGATCTTTCCGCCCCTGGTCGTTTCTGATGGATAATTCACTACCTGCACATCCTTCCTGGAAGCTGCTACATGTATGTTACTGATGGCTTATGAAAACAAAACAAAACCAGAAGGATGTAATGCAATATTTATTTAAAATCTCTGTTTTGGGAAATCACTGAATCATGTCTGTCTTGAGGCATTGTGGTTCTTTTTTTTCTAAATACTTCTTACTGAGGATATTTTGCTGTAAAACAACCAGTCTTAGGGCTGCCCATTCCAAGGCCAGGGAAGAGCTGTTGGAAAAGCAGCTCTCAGCCTTTCAAAATTAGAAATTCTTTGGTAAAACACTGTCTATTTTCTTTAACATCAAAACTCAAACATTATTTATGGACATGGGAGAATTATTTCAAGGGGTTTTAAAACCTTGTCACGTGCAGACCGGTGTAGAATACTGAAATTATGACAGCAATCACCTGGAGTCTATCACAGCATTTGCTTCAACCTAGCTGAATCCTCCATGCTGATCCCATTTCCAGCTGACACAATGGAAACAGAAAATTGATGCTGCACTGTGAAGTTGGCACACAGAGGTTTCCTGCCTAGAAATGGCAGGGTCCAAGTCTGGGGAGCATAGCAGGAGTTTGGGACAGTGATGTTAAGCATAAGGCTCAGGAATTAACCACTGGGGCCACGTGAGGACAGGGATGAAGAAAGCAGAGGAAGAAACTCTGACTTGAAGCATTAATGCCCCACACGTGTGTGATGTGGGGGACTGTGTCAGGCACACATGACCACAGTGGGAGAGCTAAAAATGAGGACATTTGGTCAACAGTTAATAACGTGTGTTTCTGTCTGCAATTTGTTTACATCACATTATGGAATCTTGTTAGTGCCAAGCCACCATGGTGGTGTAGACAGAAGTTGGGGCAGCCGCAGTTGTGTGTGTGCAGCAGAGAAGTGAATGTTGTTTGCACCAACGCTTCCAATTAACAGCTGTACATTCAGATGAGGAAAATCTCTAAGAGGTATAAATCGAGAACACTTCTAATGCAACAAACTGGAAGACAGTGGGTTGAAACACGTTTTCACTACTTGCAGACAACCAGTGATATTTTTTGGAAATGCTGATGCTTCTATCAAGTGCCTACATCTGTTTCATGAACGTGTGAAACCAAAGGAAAGCATCAGGCCTCTGCAGAAGTCACTGAAATCAGGATTTGATCCTGTGACCCCTGATTTTAAGGGCTGTATAATTTGCTCCACATTGAAGATGTTCCTTCTTCAATGGCACAGCTGAGAACCTTGATTGTGTAATGGAAGATATAAGCAGTCAGAAGGCACTTGGGTGAGTGGAAGAAACTGATTTCTCACCTGAAGCAAAGCTCTCCCAAAAACCAAGAGTGTGAGCTGCCAGTTTTCTGAAAGAGGTGAAAAAATCTCTTCCCTCTTTGTCCGCTCATTCCTGTTTCTTCTCTCCTGCTTTACCATGCCCTTATTTTCCTTACAGTAAATAAAAAGACAAGGTTGCTTTCCTGGGCATCCCAGGAGAGTTAAAAAAATGCTACAAGTGCCGCCAGAAGGGCTGTAAGTGTGTCTCTCCCTTGGCTTTAATTAGAAGAAAGAGTTGTGCAACTGAGTGTGAGCTTAAAGCAATCTAATAGCCTGCACCACCACAAAGTCTAACCTGTCAGTTTGCATCTGAAAACAAGAAGGGGTGTGGGCAACACCTTAGCTGTCAAAAAAGAATAGCCAGTGAAGGCCATAAATGATATCTGTTCTACTGCCAGTTCATCAGTTCTGATTTAGCCAGCCAACGCAACAAAAGCTTAATGCAAAAATGTACTGCAACCTTCTTCCACCCCTCCCTCCCTCTCCTGCTCTCCCTCTCCCTCTCTCTCTCTCTCTCTGGGATTGGCTTATTTAAAAACTATATTTCTGCCTAGGCATTCAAAAATGCTGAATGCCTCAAGCAAACTAGTAGAATAAGCATGTTTCTCTACTGCTTCTTGGCAGGGCCCGCCGCCTGAGTCCTGCTTTAAATTAAAGCACATGTGGCTTGAGTTTAGCATTATCATGAAAATGAAATTACCACTTTAGAAAAGTCAAGTTATTTTGGAAGTGAAAACTGCAGGTCAGAGCCCACCAAAATTCCAAAATCTTGCTCAAAAAATGTCTTGCTGAAGTTTCAGAGCTGCTGCCGTGGACAGTGCATCGCTTTGGGTCCTGATTTATAGCCTTCTCCTGCACGATTTCATACGTTTGTTACCCACTCCTGGGAAAACCTTGCAGACCTCAGCGCTTTGTTACTGGCTCCCTCTGCAGCTCCTCCCCTGGAAAGGGGAGACAAATAAATCTATCAGAAATCAGTTACTTCAACCAGAGGCTCATCCCATTGTTTTGAAGTCCATTTGAAAACTGTGCTGGTAAACACAACAAAGCCGTGTTGCAGTGCTGCTCTTGGCCTAACTAAATCCTCTCTGTGCAATGGTATTAATATTTTTGCTGCAGCCCAGGTCTGTGCAGAACACAGAGCAGAGCTTGCTCCCAGCTCAGCATCGGTTCTCCCATAGTTTTATTCATGTCCAGAGGTTTCAGTGGGTGGTGAATCTTATCTGTTGCACTAACATGGTGGTTTGAAGGAAGTTTGTGTTTTATATTTGTGTGCACACTTGTGTATTTCTTGTTTGGTTAGTTAATACATACATTAACTACATATTTTTCTTTCCTTCTGGGCTTTCTACCATTCAAAACTAGATAAGTCAGGCCAAAAACAAAAACAGATATACATGTCAAGTTTCACTCTTCTTAAGATCATGAGAGAAGTGGATATTGGTTTGTCACATCATGGTAGTAATGAGACCATGTATAAGATACACTTGTCAGAATCTGAACTGCATTGAATGCAGTGGTTGTTAAAGGAATGTTGTCAGATGGGCTTGATTCTTTTACACCACAGCACTGAGTTGAATCCACAGCATTGCATCTGAGAGTCCTGATGGAATTGGCTGAAGCAGTCATCAAGCAACTCTTCGTGATATTTGAAAAGTCGTGGCAGTCAGGCAAAGTCCCCGGTGACTGGAAAAAGGCAATGTGGCATCCAGTTTGAAGTAAGGTAGAAAGGATGATCCAGGGGACTACTGACCTGTCAGCCTCACCTCTGTGCCAGAATAGATCATGGAGCAGATCCTCCTGGAATCTGTGCTAAGGCACATATAAAAGACTGAGATGATATGGGTCAACCAGCATGATTGAAATCTGGTGAAATCTCGTGACATCTGGTGAAATCCACCTATCTGGGTTTCAGTAAGGGCTTTGTCACAATCTCCCACAACATATTTCTCTCCAAATTGGAGAGATGTTTATGGCGGACTGTTTGATGGACGAAGAACTGGTTGTGAGATCATACCCTGAGAGAGGAGGCCAGTGGCTCAATGTTCGGAGGAAGATCAGTGACAAGTGGTGTTCCTCAGGGGTCAGTGGTGGGATCAGCAATGGCATCAACAGTGAGGTTGAGAGTGCATCTTCAGCAGTTTACAGATGACACCAAGCTGTGTGGTGTGGTCAAAACGTATAGGGGACACAATGCCTATTAGAGGGACCTAGACAGACTGAGCTGCGGGCTCAAATGAACCTCATGAAGTTCAACAAATCCAAGTGCAAGATCTATACCTGAGTCGAGGCAACCCTCACTACCAATACAAGCTGAGGACGTGAAAGGATTGAATGCAGCCCTGCTGAAAAAGACCTGGAGGTGCTGGTGGATGGCAGCTGGACATGAGCCAGCAATGTGCTCTTGCAGCCCAGAAAGCCAACTGTATCCTGGGCTGCATCAAAAGCAGCTTGGCAAGCAGGGTGAGGGAGGTGATCCTACCCCTCTATTCTGTGCTGATGAGATCTCACCTTGAGTACTGTATCCAGATGTGGAGTCCTCAGTACAGGGGAGACAAGGACCTGTCGGAGTGTGTCCAGAGGAGGGCCACAAAAATGATCCAAGGGATGGAACATCTCCTTGCAGAGCAGGCTGAGAGAGCTGGAGCTGTTCAGCCTGGAGATGAAAATGCTCGTGGGAGACCAGAGAGTGGCCTTTCATTGTCTAAAGAGGGGCTACAAGAAAGAAGAGGACAAACTCTTCAGCAGAGTCTGTTGTGACAGGACAAGGGGCAATGGTTTCAAGCTAAAGGAGGGGAGATTTAGATTGGATGTAAGGAAGAAGAGTGATGAGGCACTGGCACAGGTTCCTCAGAGAGGTAGTGATACCTCATCCCTGGAGACACTCAAGTTCAGGCTGGACAGAGCTCTGAGCATCTGATGGACCAATAGGTGTCCTTGTTCATTGCAGGGGAGTTGGACTAGACGGTCTTCAAGGGTCCCTTCCAACTCAAACCATTCTATGATTGAATGATTTTATTTTAGTCCAGTTCCATTGACTTCAGTGGAGTAAAGCCAATCTCTGGGAGGGTTGGGTGGGATGAGGAGTCAACCCTCAGCATGCCAAACTGAAGTTGGAGTGACCGTTATGTTGTATAATCCTGTGGAAACATACACAATGACTGTGCAAATGGAGCTGGTGATCTGGCTGAATCAAGCCACAGTAACTCACCCTGCTCCCTACACACACAGTCATGTACACTCATACACATGGAGAAAAAAACTATGTCTGGAAGAAAATAATTCTTCAGCCAACAGCTTGAGACAGTTGGGAGAACAGGGGAATTGCGGGTGCCAAGAAAATTTTCCCCAAGCTAAGAATTACTAATACTGTCTTTTCTTGCCCATTGAGTTTTGCCAGAATGAATGGAATTGGTGGTGAAATTACTACTAATTTTCAGCAAATGTGGGTCAAGTCTTCATCCTTTTCATTAGCATTTAGGAATCCATTAGTAGGTGAATACCCTAACTTTAAGCCTGCCCACGCACCAGCCAAAGAATTAAGGTTTTGCCAAACCATTACTGTTATTTTGTAGGTAGTCAAGGGCAGAACCTGAGTCCAAATGACTCTGCATTGGACTGTGAGATACTACCACTGGTGATATCACCAGCTAGTGATGTGTTTCTCCTGCAGCCAAAGGGCTAATTATTAAGCTCCTGCAGACCTACTCTCCTTCCAGACATATAATCCTTTTTTCTCCTACCTACATCTCTTTTAGAATGATTTTCCATAAGAGCAGTTACGATCAAGTTTTCCAAACCAGCACAACGAGCAGAAGGGAGATCTTATTTCTACAAAGAAATATAGGGCAAGAGGGTTTGATCTGTCACGGCATCTCGAGCCCTGGAGATGAGGAGAAAGGGCTTTCAAGAAAAGTTAAAGAGTAAAATTCATGGATGATGGCAGCTTAGGGATAGGGTACAGGACTTCAAAGAGGGAAAGGGGCAGATCTGTGGCAACAAGAAGAGCTGAAAAGAGAGTGACCCAAATCAGAAGGCCTAGGGAAAAATGCTGATTGTCAAGTGTATGTTAGTGGGTATAGCAACCACCTTACATTCAAATGAATCATGTCTGTATTTCATTTTGACCTCAAGAAAGAACACCTCTCAAGTTTGGAGGGCATGAGCAGGTGGAGGATTCAGAAAAGAGACAATGCAGGCAGGGTGAGGGTTGGCAGGGAGTGAGGGTACAGCAGTCTGTAGGTGCCTGTGAAAGGACTGGTGGCTTTTCTTTGTGAATAAGGGAACTCACGAAGCACTCAGTGTTATGTGGGGCAACAAGAATCAGTAGAAGTTAAGGAAAGATTAGAGAGTCACGATATGGAGTTCCCCCATCTCTCTTCGTGGACACTTTTAAGCAAACTTGAATTTGTGCACAGGACCTGCTACCCCAGTGTGTCTCCAGCCCTACACATTCCATGTGTCTGCATTTGCTCTCACCAATTGAACACACTGGATAGACATTAAGTAGTTTTCCAACGCAGTGGTTAGTTGGAGGTAGATGTTACAGGCTTCTTACTGCCAACCAACACAGTGCTCCTATCCAAAACACACAGTAAGTGGCCACCCCTGCTCAGGTGAACTTCTAATCAATTGCTCCTGCAATAAGCAAACATAAAGCTATTAGGTAAGGAAGAGGCTTACATTCCATATAGCAAATAGGCAGATAGAGCTTGCTAGCAAGGCACCAGGCTCTAGAGTATAAAGCAGAAGACATCTGCTTTATGGCCTGTTGATCTTATTTCTTGAAAACTCTGCAGATTTGTTCAATTAATCTCAACAAAAAGAAAAGCAGATCAGGAAAGGTAAAGACAACCAATAGAAGGTTGTAGAATTGTGAGTCTTACAGAGAAAGAAAATAGGTTTTCTGTTTTACAGAAGATGGGAAGTAGAAAACAACACATAAAGTCATCAGGCTGCAGGCTTGCAATAAAAAGTATTTTTTCATCAAAATGTCATTAATCTGGGGAACTCATTGCAGGCTTGTATGGAAGATGAAGATATTAATGGAGTTTAAATGAGATTAAAAATCCAGGGGCAATGGGTCCATCAGTTACTTCGGAATGCGGTGAACAGACTGCAGCCTTTACTTCAAAAAAAGCTCTTCTGAAAGGGCTGTAGGATGATGAGTGCATATTCCAGCAGGAGTCTGTCTTTTTCCACTCTTATTATCAGCTTTACCATTGCTCTATATCAGGGACTCCCCTTAAATGTAATTACCCATAGCTTAGTGCACTCAGTGTTAATGTGGAAAGCTCTACATTTGAATCCTCTCCCTGGCTTTCAATTCAGGTTTGTTGTTTTTTTGTTCTCTTAAGAGTGCTGTGTACCTGTTGAGCCATCCTGTTCCCTGATTACATCTGCAGCACCATGTTAGCTCATGCCTCAAACTTGCAATCAAACTTGAACTCCCTGATCATGTGTGCCAGGGTCAGGCTCATGCACTGACTTATGGCTGCAGTGAGTCAGGAGTTCAGGAGCGGGAATCATAGAATCATGGAATGTTTTTGGTTGGAAGGGATCTTTAAGATCACCCAGTTCCAACCCCCTGCTGTAGGCAGGGACACCTCCCTCTAGTCCAGGCTGCTCGCAGCTCCATCCAGCCTGGCCTTAAGTGCTTCTAGGTTAGGGACATCCAAAGCCTCACTGGGTAATCTGTGCCAGTGTCTCACCACCCTCACAGTGAAGAATTTCTTGCTGATATCTAGTCTAAATCTACCCTTTTCCAGTTTAGCACCACTTCCCCTTGTCCTTTTGCTAAATGACCATGTAAACGGTCCCTCCCCATCTTTCCTGTAAGCCCCTTTTGGGGTACTGGAAGGAAGCTAGGAAGGAGATGATCTTGTCTACTAAGTAGCAGTTACACTTAGAACACTTACTTACTAGTTATAGCCCCACATATATACAGGGCTTTTTGACTGTAAAACAGTGGCATATAAAATACAGATAGTAAACCTTTGTGTTATATATTATTTATTAAATTATAGTAGAGATCTAAAAAGGAAGGAGAGAAATTTGGCAGATAAAGAATGACAAATACTATATCCAACAATTGTGTAGAACTTTTCCACAGTGGAGGGCCAGGTTTCAGCTCTGGATTTGCACACAGTGGAAAATGGCACTACACCCTACAGCCACACTGAGGGGCCTTATGCCCAGCCTTACCTTTCTGCTATGCTGACCTGAGTTATGCACTGAATGGCCCCATAAAGCTCCAAGAAAGCCACAACTCTGAGGACAATCCTTTCTCCCACAGATGGGATGTGGGGTTGGTGTTGGCTCCTGAGAAATCTGTAAATCAGAGGAAATAATCCACTGTTGAGATGCAGTTCTTCTCCTGCCATGTGAACCCAGTACAGATCCCAAAGACCTTGGAATTATTGTATCTGTTAGGATGGGATTGAGGTTGAGATGAAGATATATCAGTCAGATGAGAATTGGCAAGCTGATCTCTACATTCCAGTTATAACTGTTGGAGATCTAGCTGGCATAGTCAGTGAAGGCTAAAGAGCAATTCAACTTCAAATACACAGGTCTTGACCTGTTAACTGACTCCCATCCTGGTTCTTACATTTCTGAAGCAAATATAAGCTTTTTTACATTACCTCAAAACACGAAGGATCTTGAGATCTAAATTTTGGCAACAGACATTGAAAATTTCCTACGGAGGCTCCTCAATATAACCCTCAGCTTTTCCTCATTTTAACAAGGTGACAATGTTACTTCCTTTTCTCTATGGGATGTAGCAAAGATAAATAAATACAGAAACTTTTTTTAAAAAGCTTTCTAACACTGTAGTTTAGAGGATTTGTCTTACAGAGATATCTGTTAAGTAGGAATAGAGATGCTTGGAAAAGAAAGTAATGGAGAAATCCAGCCCTGAAAGAGAAGTTAGCTTGACTGGGCTGTGAAGTAGACATTGGCAGTGGAAGACATACATCCAAAGATACAAAACAGAACGGTGCTCAGTTTCCCATTGCACATGGCAAGGCACACCCACATGCTGCAAGGTGATTATTCTCACCTGGAGGAAAGGAATTATTCTTCCATTTTTATTACCAAGCTTCCTCCCAAAGCTCTCTTGTTCCCAATGAGAACAATGTAGAAACAAACTGCAGTTTTAACTGAAAAAGAAAAGAAATATGTATTTCTGTTATTATTTTTATGCATATCTCAGAATCCCACTGCCCCATAGTCATACTTATTGTGTAACTGTGAGAAAGAAATATATGTTTAAAGACTCTAATATCTCCTATTCAGTTAATGTCCTACTACCATTTAAGTAAGTCATTTGATGGCTCTGCTTTTCATGATTGGTTAAGCTATTTAACATACTTTATTGCTTCTGTGATTTATTGTCTGATGAGAACACTCAAGAAAGTCTGAGAATCTCTTTGGGGTTTATTGAGCTGGTACATATTTTATGCTGATTTCAAATAAATCAGTGTCTATTACAGCATTAAAAATGGGAGCATTGGAAAGAACACTGGGGAGAATTATTCCTGGAGCTTTGTATTCTGCTTCATGAATAAAGCATGAGGGCTTCATTAACATGGAAGTATGTGCATGCGAACCTTTAGGTCTCTATTAATCATTTTGGTGACTAATACTCAGAGCTCAATGATTCCCATAAGCTTCTCTAAGAGGAACCATAATATACACACTGTGTGAGATGGCTCCCCAAAAGAATGTGTGAAATTAATGTCTCAGATACCCTAAGTGAAAGAATCTCTTGACAGATAGTTGTGCAGCACATGCTTCTTTGTTCCACTCACTGCATTTCAAACAGGCCAACTGTAGAACAGGGCAGAGTATTCCCAATCCTCATCTTTCTCAGCTGGTACCTTGGTCATTCATCACCATTCTGTGGTTCACATCCTTCTACTGTTGATTTAGGAAGAACAGGGCTGAATTCTCTGTGAATTAGGAAAAAAATGATATAAGTCTGTTGATCCAGAACTTCACGTTATGCAAGTGTGAAGTGCAGTGTGCAAGAACACCTGTAGGCAGAGTTAAGGTTTCAACAAGATGCCCCTCTGTTGTTCTTTACTAAGGGTTCAGGCGAGCAGCAATGAAGAGAAGCCCAAAAGGGACCTTGGGGCAGTTAGCTGATGGAGCAGGAGTACAGGTGCTGTTTTTCTCCATCCCCTCAGTGGCAGAAAGGGACACTGAGAGAAGCAGGAAAACCCATCTCATAAATAATGAATAAATAAATAATGACTAAGAGGCTGGAGCAATCCCAATAAACTACTGAGTAAACCACCACCATGGAGTGGTTTATTTGATACCTGGCCTGATGACTGCAGATGGGTCTCACCTGTCTCAAAGAGGGGAAATGGAGCCTAGCCCAGGAGCTGGAAGGCTCGTTGAGAGGGTTTTAAAGTAGGAATGAAGGGGGATTGAGATAAAATGAGGCTTGCTAAATTTGAGCCTGGGGAAATGATTGAGGGTGAGGCAAAAGGCTCAGCTGAAGTCATCTACACCAGTGCACAGCATGAGCAATAAGAGGGGCTGTACTTGTGCGCCCTCACAGAGGTGCATACAGGGGATGATCACTTCTTTGCTCCTGCTGGTAACGCTATTTCTGGTACAAGCCAGGATGAAACTGGCCTTCTTGGCCATGTGGGCACACTGCTGGCTCATATTTAGCTGGATGTCAATCAATACCTCCACGTCCATTTCTTCCAGTCTTCTATCCTTTCTGCCCCAAGCCTGTAGCATTGCTTGGGATAGTTATGGCCAAAGCACAGGTCCCAGCTTGGTCTTGTTGAAACTTCATCCCATTGGCCTCAGCCTAGCAATCCAGCCTATCCAGATCCCTCTGTTAGGACCTATGTACCCCCAGGCAGACTGACACTTCATCCCAGCTTGGGAAGCTGTGAGGGGTCTGGAGCACAATCATGGGGAGCGGCTGAGGGATCTGGGGTTGTTCAGTCTGGATAAGAGGAGGCTCAGGGGAGACGTTATTGCTCTCTATAACTACCAGAAAGCAGGTTGTGTCAAGGTGGGGACTGGCCTCTTCTCCTGCATAACAGGGATAGGACAAGAGGGAATGGTCTCAAGTTGTGCCAGGGAGATTCAGGTTGGATATTGGGAAAAATTTCCTCCCTGAAAGAATGGTTGGGTGCTGGAACAGGCTGTGCAGGAAAGTGGTGGAGTCACTTTCCATGGAGATGTATAAGGAGAATCTGGATGTTGTACTAAGGGACATGATTTAGTGGGGAAATATTGGCAGTAGGTGGACGGTTGGACTGGAAGACCTTGGAGGTCTTATCCAACCTTGGTGATTCTATGTTCCTAAGATTAAGTCATGGCTTTTTAGGCAATGATCGGGGGGTTGTGAGGTCCCCACTGGGCACTATCCTGAAGCTGGAATAAAATAAGTTTCCCTGAAGCAGTGATTTGTATTTAATAAGGGTGGAGGTAGCAGATAAATAAGTGCTCCCTGGGTGTTTTCTATAGTGGTCATTGTCAGAAGAGATCAGGATGGAAATGGCAGTGTTCACGATAGTGCTGAAACATCTTTTAAGACGACTTTTGCAATGTCTTCCAGCCTTGTTCATTGCAAATTTAATGGACCTAACTTCCTGGGCTGACATCTGTGGAAATCTCTTGTGGAGGGATATTTTCTAATTTTGGCAGGTTCTGGCTTACTCCACAGATGTAATAATGCTGACACTGTTACACCTAGCATAATTCCACCTGGACTGTATCTCAGAATCACAGAATCCTTAGAGATGGAAGGGACCACTGAGGGCCATCTAATCCAACTTCCAAGTATCTTTAGTTTGTTAATGAGAATAACAAGTGAAACAGAATTGCTTATGAAACACTTCTTCATTTTTCTCCAATCAAGAAGACTTGTTTTCGTATTTTGAAAGTATACTAGGTTGGCTTATTTTTGGCAAATCCTTACTGGCTGCTGCTCATCCCCTTAGTATTTTCCATGTATAATAATTTGTTCACTTGCTCATTCCAGAACTTTTCTGAGAAGAAAATGTAAGCTGACCGACCTGTGTTTCCCTGGCTTCTCATTTCTCATCTTTCTGAAACGGGCACTATTTCCAATATCAGTTTCACTGTTCTGCCAGAAACTTGTCAAAGATAATTGCAAACATTTGTGATTTCTTTACCCTGCTCTTTCAGGCTCTGTCTGCTTGTGCAAGCACTGTGGTGCAATAGGAGTGGATTAGTTGTACGAAACAGTTAGTTCCAACGACCAAATTCTTCTTGTTGGGATTTATCCTCAGGCTAGCCTTAGTTTGGTGCCAAGGTTTATGCTTATTAACAATTACTAATTAACACTCTGAAAACATTTATTCTTGTTGAGGTTAATCATAAGCTGGAAATCCAACCAGATCATTATAAGTGGAACTGATTAGGAGATCTTCTCTAAAAGTTTATTCTCTGTCTAAAGTCATGGAATGTGGGGCTGCACCCTCAGCACCCTAGACTGATTCATAAGGCTTAACCAATATGCAAATATGCAAATCACAGGGGTACACATTATTCCTGATGTTGATCATCCTAAGATGAGGTCTAAACCTTTAAAAAAACTTTATTTATTGAAAAGACATCAAGCACATCCATGTTGTTAACATCATCTGACAATAGCTATTTCCTCTTCTGGGTAATACACCAGCTTTCCTTGGTTGTCCTCTTCCAACTCTCACATTTACAGAATGATTACCCGATTCACTCGACTTTTCCTGCTACCTTAAATTCACTTTATATTTTATCCTCTCTGATTTTGTTCCTAACACGTTTCAGCTTTTGTCATATACTCATGCTAGTAGTATATCCTCACGTTCTCTTCCCATCTGCAGCTTGAAGTCTACCAAGTGCTTTTGCCAATCCATCTGCTCCTGTATTTCCTATTGTTCCTCTGCGTAGGCTGAGAACTAGAACCAGAGTATGAAACT
Source organism: Centrocercus urophasianus (assembly GCF_019232065.1). NCBI lineage: Eukaryota > Metazoa > Chordata > Aves > Galliformes > Phasianidae > Centrocercus > Centrocercus urophasianus. The sequence continues at coordinate 1,268,990 of NW_024884966.1, forward strand.
GGACACAAGGATCCCTTAGGAAACCTGTCAGGCCATTATTTACATGATATTTCAATAGCTTTCTATGTGATGCCACAGCAGCAATTCATTAATATTGCTGGCACATTGCTCCTTGGAGAATCGTAATCTCTTCCAGTAAGACTGTTGCTTACGTGTGCAAGAATGGAAGCAGATCATGAACAATGTCCAAATCTGAACCAAAGGTTATCCAGAATATTTGGGTCAGTCAGGAATAAAGTAAGATTGCGAGTATAGCCACAGTGCTTCATAGCAGGTCGTGAATAGACATGAGTGAAGTTTAGCAACTGGTCTGGCCGAGGACTAAAATTTCTGTGAGTCAACACATTGGCTTTTAACCAGAGAGAGTCATGTCTAGCATCTTACAGCAGCTGAAAATTTGCTATAGCATTGGAAGTGTCCAAAATGTTATGCAAAAGCAGAGACTTTTTGCTGTTGTGTTTGATTTCTTTTCTTTCTTTTCTTCTTTTTTAATCTTTTTTTTTTCTTTTTTCTTTTCTTTTTTTTTTTCTTTTTTCTTTTTTTTCTGCTCAGAAGTTATTCTGAGGACACAAAGTTCTCATCCAGAATTAGAAGTCATGTCTTGTGTTACAAGAGTATGGGAGAACTGGCAAGACACACAGAGCCCATGAGAACAAACTAACAACACAATGGATTTGCAATATTTAATCAAGTTCTTGGTGATCACAAATCTTGCAACACATTCCAAAACTACTAAAAATGCTATACAGAAACCAGCTGAGCCAATATTTAAAGCCTTTTTAATTTAACAGGACCCATTTTTTATAGTATCCAGGATATGTTTCTGGCTTTCCTACTTGTCACATGATCTCCTGTCCAGATGTGCTGGTGTATATCTAGGAGTGGACCAGCCAAACCGCAGCGCTTTCCTCCTGCTTGTAGCCTGTTACTGCAATTCAGCCATCCTTCTCCCAGCTACAGAAGCACTGCATTAATATGTGGTGTAACAACAATAACACAGGAGGGGATAAAGCTAACCATAACTTTAACTGTGTATCTAAAAATAATAACAAAGGAGCGACCCTATTCAAAGAGGTTAATTTGCGTGCGGAGTATACAATCCAAATAGGCAGTTGTTTTGGAAGCTTCCCCTTTTTTCTCACCTGACGTGGCAGATTTGTGCTGAGGAGATGATTTCCTGCAGCTTTCTCCAGGAAATTAGCCACCCCTTTGTTTGCATCCCACAGGCTGTCTATGCGTGCTCAGACAAACCGGTGGGCAGCCCGCTTGGGTCTCCTGTACTCTTGCAGCCGTTTCTCTCAGGGGTCACTCCATGCAGCCTGAGAAGGGAATTCCAGGCTTGCGGGATAATTATTGCCATGGTTAAGTGCTGGCAGCATGCTCAGAATTAGAAAGGAAAGGCCCGAGGGCTGGTTCTTCCCTCCTGTTCACAGGATAACCCCACCGGGCTGACTGCAACCTCCCAAGGCAAGGGCTGCGTCCACACTCCCCCCCTGGAAGGGTAATGGGATTCTTATGAATGGCCCCATTAGGAGCTGGGCTGGCTCCATGCCAAAGAAATCAGTGGAGTGGCTTCTGATTTACACTGGGGTAAGCATGAGGGTGCATTAAATCCATAATCCTTGTCCCCACGGCAGCCAGGAACTCAGCAGCTGGATCCTACCCAGTGCCACAAAACCCTGCCAGTGTCAAACAGCTCTGCTGGCCCCGTCCATGTCCAAAAGCTCCAAGGATGCTGACACAGCAGTACCAGGCAGCACAGAGTTCAGCCAGCTTGGTCCTACACAGTAACTTCCCCTTCCCGTTCCCGTGTGCTCTCACAGCCTCCACCAACCCAGGGCTCTGCACTTCCACCTATAGATCGATTCTGTGACTTTGGAAGGTGGAGTGATGGAGAGATCCAAGTTCTTCCTGCTTGCATCTGCACACCCAGTTTAGGCAGCAGATGAGTGTAAATGTCTTAGATACAGCACCAGGCTGATCTACTTAACCTTTCTCTTGCTCTTGCTCTTGCAAGATCTACTTAACCTTTCTCTTGCTCTTCATCTCCCCCGAATGACCTCCACCAGGAATCCTGGGTTCTCAAGTCCCATTCCCTCCAATCTGAGTACTGACAGTGAAAGATTTATTTCTCCATTTTCCCATGAGGAGATGTCACAAAATCTTATTGTTCTTAACAGGGATTTGTTCTAAAGAGAAAAGAAGAAATTAAAAAAAAAAAAGAAAAAGAAAAATCCCCACACCAAGTTTTTTGTGAAATCACTGACATTAAAACACCTCCTGGTTTCCATTTATTCCCTTAATAAAACAACTCTTAAAAGTCTTTCACTCACCGTGCAGCATTAACCTTCAAGCAGGAAGGGGATCAGCTGCTTTTATTATTTCAGCAGCGTTTCCTAGTTTGGCTCAGCAGCCAGTGCTAAGAGGGTGTGTGTGTAAATATACATTATAATCACATTACAAATCACTGCCAAGGAGAGCAAACGCAGACCAAAGTATGTCTGCAATCAGAAAAGTGATTGTAGATCCAGATCCTGCAGTGCTGGAGTCGATGGGAAGGTGCTTCCCATCTTCTGTTTGTAGAACTTCTATGGAAATGGGGCACCTTCGTGGCCAACATGCATCTCTGCCACCATGCTTGCTAGCCCTTCCCATTCATTCAACTATATATATTGGAGCTGTACTGATGAAACAAGATTTATTGGTGCACAATAGAATCATTTACAGAATCAGCCTTGGGAGAGTAAACCAGAACACTTTGTACCTTTGTGAATTACTGATTAGAATATATGTTAAGTTCCTAAACTTGAGTCACAATGTCCCCGAGCTCAGAGCCATTCACAAACCTGCCACAGGTTGTTGAAGAGCATTTCTGACAAATAATGTGGTGTCCTCTGGAGGATCAGAATTCAGAGATCTTCCATAACTGATAGTTCAAATTTACCTGCTCTTATCAGCAGGCAGGAGCACCGTGCAGAGAAGAGATGGCATAGGATTGCAACTTGCACTGTAGCTCGATGAGTTGGGTAATGAAGCAGCTTGAGCCACAGCAGGAAGGCCACTCAGAGGAAATTTTGCTGGATGGACTGAGAGACATCTCTTGCCATATACACTACCAAAGGATGAAATTTTTCTCCTAATGGAGAGGTTTGGCACAACTTCAAATGGAATTAGGTTGATATGCAAAGCATGAGATTTTGAAAAAGTGAGAATTCATTACTTACACCACCAGCCAGAGCATACTTGACACACAAACCCTATGAGGGAGGATAAATACTGCCCTGTGTAGGACAAAGCTGAAATGTTACTTGGGAATGGCCAGGATGTTTGTACCTGGAGTCAAGAGTAACATCAGCAAAGACACTGCAACAATTTTCTTCTTGGCTTTGCTCACTTCTACAAACATGAGATAAAGCACTAGATATGGGCAGTGGGTGAATGCTATTTGCACAGGGACAAACCCTACCATGAACTGAACCAGCTCAGCTATTTGCTCAGCTTGAGACACCAGAGAGTTAAAAACAAAGACATCACCTCAAGGCACATCAGAATCTACCAGTCTTCCTCATTATTAACTCATTTGCACATCAGGCACTGGGGCAATCAACAATCCTTTTAAAGAAAGCTTGCAATGCAAAAGGACATTTTCCAATCCAACTTTCTTTTCAGACTAAAATGTTTTTAACTGTAGTAAACAGTGGGTTACCTATGAGCGTACAATGATGTAAACAATATCTGAGATCACTGTAAGTTAATCCCCAGAGCTAAATGCAGCCTTGCCACTGCGCCCAGACATTTTGTTCCAAATTTCTCTACCTAGAACCATGATGTAGAATCAATCAACATGGCATACCCATAGAAGTCCATGCCTATGTTTGTACCCAGGCTTCCTGAAACTTATATTAATATTTCAGTTCATCCTGACTTCCTGCATTTTAAATCTATTCACATTCCACTGGGGGTAAAAGGCAGCTAATGTAGAGATGAGAATAGCTGTGATCCGTAGAGCACTTGTGGTTTTGGATGTCGGTGAAGATGTTTGTCACTGGGAGCCAGTGATGCGCTAAGAGATCTCTGTTGCTACCATTTGGCAAGTATATCATAGAAACAGCTAACAATATGATCCTTTCCCTCAGAAAGTGATGGTCCAAAGGGATGTCCCCAAGATGGTGTACACATGTGCATTACGGACAGTGTACAGGAAAGAGGGAACAAGGAGTTGCCTTCCAAGGCCCTGACAGTATATTTTAACCAAAATTTAACAAAAGGCTGGAGATGGAGATGGTTTGTATGGCTTGGGTAAGGGAAGGCTGCTTTCTCTGATACTGTAGGAGAATTCCAACTGTGCAGAGGGGGTGGTTTAGCACAGCAGAGCTGGGAGGAACAGCCGGGGAAATGGCATCAAAGAGAGCCAGGGCATTGCTGTCATCTGCAGCTGCTTTGGTGAGATGAGGGGGAGGTTACTTCCAGGAGAAATTTGGAGCTGCTTTTGGAAGCTCAGAGATGATTTCTTCAGCTGCAACTTTTATTAAGATACCATTCCCCCATAAATCTAGACAAAGTAAGCTTTTACAGCACTGAACTAGCAAAGCCACCTCTCACACTGAAACAAACACTGTGCTGCTCCTCAACCATTTTTTATCCCTTCTGCATCCCTGTTGCTCACTCCCTGCCTCAGCTCCACCCCGGCAGGTCTGGATGATGCTCACCTCCCTGGCAGCATCTTTCTGACGGTGAGACAGACACAAGGGGCCTTCTTCCAGCAAAACCACCACCTGCAAACAGCACTTGTGTTGAGGTCATTTTCATTTCCTAGATCCTCCTGGGTTAGGAAAAAGAAAAGGGGCCCTGGATAATGTGGAAGACATCAGTCCCTCAGAGATGTTTCCTTACTCAGTTTGAAGGATGGATCCAGGGAGGGTGTGAACGTGTTTTGAAGGCACTGCAGCAAGGACATTACATTCGTAGGGAAGCGGATACCCCCACAGGATCCCTGGCTGTTCTCTGAAATCACTGCAACCAAAGGAGGACATCTCTGCAAATGATCTGAGAAACACTCATAAGATCTGACTTAGCCTTATTTTTTTCTTATCCGATGTTTTATTTATCCCACCCATAGCTCAATCTATTTCCGTGTTCCGATATACTGCTCCACCAGCATTTCAAAGGGACCTGTGAACTTACACGAGTGAGGGAGCGAGGCTGAGGCTGCCCAGGCTGCAGGCAGGCTCTGAATTCCAGCTCTGTTCCGTTTGGGCATATGGTTAGGCCCCAGAAGTGAGAAAACCAAGAACAGGTTCCCAGACCTGCCTCAGCTTTGGCTTCTTGCAGCTCTTTGCTCTCTGAAAGCCATGGGACATGGGGATTTGTGGCTGATGCTCTGTTTTAGCCATCCGGTGCAGCAAGCAGCAGTCCTCATGGTTTGTTTTCCTGTTTGTCGAAACCCCAACCACCTGGATTCCTGAAAGCTCTTCTGAAAGGACTTTGACAAATGCCTTTTGCGTGGGGGTCATTTCACATTTTGTGGGCACCACCGCATACGAAGACAAGTACTTTCTTGGTCATTAATCTTTATTAAATTCTCTCACAAAAGGATTTTCCTTCTCACATTTCTTTTGCAGTATGACTTCACTTTGGATTACTAATGAAGCCAGATGAACTGTGCATAATTTGGCTTCATGCAGAGTGTTATTTCCCCACATTCTCTCTCTGCACCCAAGCTTTTGATCCAGTGCAACATTACCCATCACTTCAAGCAGGAGCAAACCACATCTCTGCCTTTGTGGAGACCCATTCTGCTCTGAAAGGTCATTGTGTACAAAACAGTCCATTTCACACAATGGAAACCCTGCCCTGATTTTGGTGATGGTGATATTCTCAGTTCCCATTAAGCTTGCTCAGGTGGTGGTGATGAGACCTGGCTGTGAACGTCTCCCCAGTGCCAACCTGGTGTGAGGGAGTATCCTGTCCAGGCGTGGGGCTCACGGTACAAGAAAGATGCAGAGCTTTTGGAAATAGTCCAGAGGAGGGCACTAAGATGATCAGAGGGCTGAAGCAGCTCTCTTATGAGGAAAGGTTGAGGGCACTGGGCTTGTTTAGCCTGGAGAAGAGAAGGCTGTGGGGTGACTTCATGGTGGCCTTCAGTGCTTGAAGGGAGCGGATAAACAGGAGGGGAACGGCTGTTTGTGAGGGTGGATGGTGATGGGACAAGGGGAATGGTTTTAAAGTGAGACAGGGGAGGTTTGGGTTGGATGTGAGGAGGAAGTTTTTCATACAGAGGGTGGTGAGGCGCCGGCACAGGTTGCCCAAGGAGGCTGTGGATGCCCCATCCCTGCAGGCATTCAAGGCCAGGCTGGATGTGGCTCTGGGCAGCCTGGGCTGCTGGTTGGCGACCTGCACACAGCAGGGGTTGGAGCTGGAGGAGCGCTGTGGGCCTTTGCAACCCAGGCCGTGCTGGGATTGTATGACTGTATGATTCTATGATTGTACCATTCTATGATTCTATGAACTCTGTCCTGCTGCTTTGAGAGCTGTGTCCAGAGCTTTACACACACATTGACTTTGGGCTACAGATGCTCCAAATAAAGATGAATTTTGAAAAAAGTGAAATAGAGTTGTCATAGTAGTGAACCGAAAAATAAAGGGTGTGGGGAGAGGAAGTGAAAAAATCCTTGCCAAATTTAGGAAGTGCTAATATCGTGGTACGGAACAGGGCTTCGGTAGGAATCAGAGAGACACGCTATCACATACAGATGGACCACAGCCATGCTGGCAGGGCTGCACTCACATCTGCAGTGATCTGAGTCTTTTATCAGAATTTTTACCACTTTCTGTGAAGAAAGCAGTTGATACCACAGTGAAGTGACTACTTAGTTTTAAACGGTTCTTTCTTTCCTCCTCACTGCACATCACGGATATGTCTGCAGCCAAAAACACATGTTCTTTTAATTGAATTCAAAGTGGAGAAGGAACCAGCAAGGGTTTGAATTACAAGCGGAAAAAAAAGAAGGAGCTTGCAAAGTGAGGCCAGTTCTGTGACTCCGACATCCCGCTCTCCCAAATCCCTCACTCCCTCCAAAATAAGTTCAAGAGTTTCGCCTGCCCCAGACTCCGCAAAGTTCAGCCCTTCCTAATTTAATCACTCAAACTCTGCTTAACTGCAAACTCCAGCATGTTCACAGCTTTCTGTAGATGGTTATCGCATCCCCTTTGGCCATTGTTTAGCCAAGCTGCATGCACAACATTCTTTTGATCCTTGTAAAATCAATGGAAACCAGCTATCATTTTTTGGATGTGCGTGGAAAAGCCTCTTTTCCCCATTGCTATCGGCGACCCACAGCCATTACCAGCTGTCTCAGTCACCCACATAAATCCAGTAGAGGGAGGCATTACACAGATGTGGTTCTTCAGCTGAGGATCTATCTTCAGATATTGAGGGTCAATAAAAAGAAGCGAGGTCACAACCAACCAAAGCTGTGGCCACATCAGTGGGGATAAGAGAAAGGTTCTTAAAGGAAAGGGAAACATATTTCCTGGGTGGCAAAAATTAATCTCCCACCATCTGAGGTGTTTAAGGCAGGGATGATATTTTGGTAGGGGAAGGCAGTGGGGGGAAGGTGATGTTTGATTTAGACATATCAGAAAATATGTGGAACAAAGATTTTCTAGAAAATTCACGCTTGAAATGCATTATGTTGCTTGTTGATTTAGCAGATGGAACTCATGTCGCTTAACATCAAAATTTCTCATCTACTTAGAGGCCTTAAAAAAAAAAAGGTGAAACACAGCTCTTTTTACCTATTGTACCTGCTCTTATTTTCGCTCTACCAGTTCACGTATTGCTGTAGTAGCAGGAAAAGTTGTTTTAAGGCAGGACACTTACCCTGCAACATGCATGCTTCCTTAGGGAGCCCACAGAATCAAGTTCTCATTATGAACTCTATTTTCACCTCCCACATTGTGAGCACTGGAATAGGAAAAAGAAAAAAAAAAAAAGTCTTTGGCCTGTTAGTATATAGAATTTCATCCTGAGGAGAAATGAATTGAAAACTAATTTTCAGGGAAGAGAAGCTTTCAATCAGCAGTGCCATTATTTCTTATTATTGGTTTGTATGGCTTTAGCACCTGGAACCTCCAGCCAAAAGGAGGCTTTCTCGTTGCTGCTTGCTGTATGCTAGCAGAGGGAAAAGTCCCCACCACCAGGAATTACACGCTGCACTGCCAAAGGAAAGGAGATTGATTTGCTCCCATTCTACAGATAGAGATCTGGAAAAGAGAGATGTTAAGGTACTTGTCCACATTCAGGCTGCCAGTGATGGAGCCCAGATCTCTTGAGTTTGACTCCAGTGCTTTAACCACAAAACCCTCTTCTCTCCAGTTTCAGTGTTTAATTAATGATGATGATGTCTGCAGCTTCCTCTTATCAAGCCATCCTTTCATCAATGACAATATTGTGGTTGTTCCCCTGCTATGTGTGTGGCTTCCTTCCAGTTATACTACCAGCTCCTGAAATCACGTTCTCAAGGGTAGAATCTACTGATCTTACCAAGTCCTTTCTTAAAAGCGAGGCCAGACTCTGCTTTTGATGCACACTTATTTTATGCTGTTGAATATGCATGTTAATGGTAAAACTGTTTGGGTTGCATAGACTAACCGAGGTGAATTCATGATAAGGCTCTTTGGTTCATTATTCAGCCTATTTTATTGTCCCTTTTCTGGATACAGCTACCTTATGGAGGGCTGTGAAGAACATGTGCCTTTAGCATCTCTTGGGGAAACTGAGGGATAAAATGAGTAAGTTTTGTTCCAGCGTGTAACGTTCTGTGTGCTCATATGAATTCTTGTAACTTGATCTCAGGTGCTTTGGAAACAAGATGTTATTTTACATCAAAAGTAAGTACTCAGGGTGTCATGGCATAACAGTTATACCAACAGCAAGATATCCTCAGTGCTGCAGTCATTAATGATGAAACGTGAATAGTGGAAACACTAAGAATGGGACTTGTCCTGTCAAACTTTTAGTACCTACAATGTAGGCATTTCTGTCTGAGTGCTTCATACAGTCAGAAGAGAAAAGTAGATATTTTCTACAGTGCAGTTCATCTGAACAGCCTTAAACATTTCCTTTAAGATGAAGTGAACTGTGCTCTAAAATGCTGAGATTTATCCTCCACTGAGAGATAGTCTAGATAACTAACTCATAGGTGGAGCTGCATGCACATGGCCATGTGAACTCCTACTCTTTTGCCTGGCTCAGACATTGACTGGAAGCAGAAAAATGTGTAATTCCATCTGTAAGGCAGAATGAAGAAATGGGGAAAGTGGCATCTTATAGAATCTTTTGTCCACTGCAGATAACTGGGGAGCATTTTGAGGGCATTCACTGTTTCCATTAGTATAAATCTGCTACTAACTCATGGGACCTTATATTCTTGAATGAATGCCATTTAATTAAGAGATTCACTGTTTATGAATCGGAAATACTAACTGGGATAGCTATAGGAAGTATTTGGTTTTTTAAGGTTTCTAGGCTGTTTAGTTGTAACATTATTATCTTGTAATTTTAAGGAAAAAATAATTAGATAATCTGGTTTTCACTGCTGCCTGGCAGCCCGGTCACGTATGCAGAAAATCACATTTGTCACCAGTAAAAGCTCAGTCCTGCAGACAGCACTGGGGCACTATTCCTGCCATATAATGTAAGGATCCCTCCAAAATAAGGAAGGTAAAGTAAGACTTTTATTTTGCTGAGATTCATCACTTCTCATCTATTGGTTTTCATCTCTTTTGACAGGAAATAAAATTTGTTCTAGTTAGTTGACCATTTGACCATCAACTTGTGTCTGTTGGCTCATACCCAATGCTTCAATCAAAGCCAGAGGACTCAGGGAGAGGAAGAGCAAGAACAGCCCCTGCAAAGACCCTGTCATCGAATTTTGCAAGGTTCCAGAGATGGAAAAAAAATACTTGCTGACCCCTGTGGTTACGAGCTTATACACTGAAACATGAAATCTGATTACCTTTCTCTCCTAACTGGTCATCAAACAGTTCTGTTTCATTTAACTCCAGCCAAAGTATTTGACTCACTGGTCTTCTATGATCTGAATCCATCAGTCTTCCATATGGTTTTTGCACTTCCATTTGCATCTGTTAGAACACCAATGTGATCTTAACACACTGCTGCATGGCAGCACTCAGAATGCTCAGGCGTGCATTAATTGATCTTTGAATATAGTCTCCCTCCCCATCTGCTTCACTGATTTGTTCCATTCCATTTCATCCAACACTTCTCACACTGAGTTGTGCCATAATTTCCTCTGCTGAAGTTCAGCATCCTTCACGTTTGACTCCTGGGTCTCTCCTTAGTTCTAATTACAAACCTGGAGGATTTCGTTGGAATTTTAATGGTAATATAATATTAAGCCTAGAGCCAAAAAAAAGTACTCTGCATTTTGGAACTACCATGAGCTGGGAGGCAGATCAGGGAACAGGCTTTAAACACAAACGTGCAAAAAACATTTATCCTTAAATTTTATTTATGCATTTGTTTATTTCTTTTCACCAACTCATTTTATTAGGAAATGCTTGATTTGTCAAATTGAAATGTTCAGATTCCTTACAAAGAAGATTCCAAAAATGCAATGCATATGTCACGCCAAAATGTTATTCCAGAGTTTGCCATCCATTTGTGTTTCAGTAGAAATACTTGCCTCCCACTCTTTGGCACTGGCTCAAAACTTTTTCTCAAAGGAGGTGCTGAAAAAGCATCTGAGTATTAATTTGTCTTTTGTGGGAGATTTTAATGTTGTTATAAATCACTATAAATCACAAATCAGGCTTTAAATGGGAGACTTCATGAGGCAGTCTCACTGCATAAGGCTGTGAATACGAAAAGCTCAAAGCAAATGCTATCTTGATGGGTTGTATTTAAATTGCCTCTAGCAGTCCTAGTGGCCTGGTTCTGCCAGTGTCTGACCTTTCATGAAGAAAAAAAGTGTGGTAGGCATCTCCTTCCACACTGAGCAATGTGATTCAAAGCTCCATTTGTCAAAGGAAACTCCTTCATGTACCACATTCAAATCTGTTGGGCACTCTTTCATAGGGTTCCCATATCCAGGCATTATCAGTAACTTCTCCAATGCATGATCTGAATTTAAGATTTTAAGCAACTGCAGCAACACTTCTTATTCTGATATCTACTATGTGTGACTCCATACACACACTTCTAAGTCTTTTAAAATGCTGGCCAGACTTGCACTGGTAAAGATATTTACATGACATTTTTCATTTCAAGGTGTTCTGAGAATAGACCAACCATACGTACATAATTATCAGTAATGATCCCTAATTTTTTTGCAATTTCCCCCCCCTCCCCCATTCTGGCATCTAATTTGAAAGCTTAACACGAGCTCATCAAAATGTAGGCTTCATGAAGACAGCATTTCTGAATAGACACTGTATAGTGAGTTCAGCGAAACAAAGCGTTCCAACTTGGAGCATGGCCAGGACAGCAAAGTCATTGCTAGAAGTCATGGGATCTTTAATGCCCACAAAGTGGTCAGGACCTCCACTGAGTTTTATGAGTGTAATGTCTCACCCAAAGAACAACTTCTTCAGCAGCACAGTACCCCATTGTATCGCACTGGACTCATTCATGTGCAAGGAGAAGAGTAGCATTCAGTGAACCGCTCATGCCAACGCGTCCAGCAGACCAGACTGTCTTAGTATGTCTTCCAACCCAGGAGACCACCTGTCTTGGCTCACCACATGTGGCTGAATGCCAATGGAAGATGCCATTGCTTTCGACTTACTCAGATAAAGACATTTTTAGGGCCTCACAGGATTTGTCTAGCTTTGCTGAATTTTGTTCATAGCTTCGTGCTCTAGCTTGATGGTTTGCAGAGAGTCCAAGCAACGATTGGACTGCTTTGCATTTGGGCCTACAGCAGCTGGGGTTAGCATCAGAGCCCTCTGGGCAGTCCAATGATAATAGACTACTGAAAAATGCACTGAGCTGGTATGTCTAAATGCTGCTGGGGCCAAACTGCCTTTTAACGTGTGGGGCCATACTTCGCTACACTGTAAGGATCCACTCAGCTGAATGGAGAAAGCTGTGGACGTTGCTAAACCACCTTTGCTGATATTGCAACTCCGGTTGTTTCTCTTCATGTTGGGCTCCTGCTGTGAGTTAGCCCAGCAAGGCAGGGCTGGCACGTTTTCCATAGAACAAGAAATGTGTACAGGCCAGCATAGGTTAAAATTCGTACTTTTTCTCTTTCCTCTGCCATTTATATCTAGCCACAGGACTCTGATGCTTGTTTCAGTGGCTTTTGAACATTTTCCTGCCCACATCCAACAGGCTTACAGCAGCTCTGTGCAAAAAAGAGGAAGCCAAATTGAAACCTTTAGGCATCTGATGAATCTATAGTCTTGTTTTAAGATGTCAGAGCAACTGCAGTAATTATGGAGCTACCCCAGATTCACTTCTGACAGTTCAACCCACTGTCCCAACCTAGCTCACACTGCTTGCCTATACACACCATCAGTGGAGCTAGGAATGAAGGCTAGACCATTATTTCATGCACAAGGAAAAAGCGAAATATTACCTCATTATTTAAACAAATTCATTTTTTTCCCATTTCCTTCATGAATTTAGACAGAGATCAGTGGCCTTTCTGCACAACTGAATCTTCACAGCAGCAGGACAGCTCTTGGGGCATACATATCTGAGAAGTTGTTGTTAAGAATCTAGGGAAAGTTCAGGTTAAAAAGGGTTTTTCAATGAATTTAAGTGAGGCAGAACAAAGCAGATATGAATAACAAGCAAGCTGATTACTGGATTGGTCTGAAAGAAGATTATAGTTACCTATATCATCAGAGTAGTGGGATTTAGGCTGCCCAAAACATATCCAAAGAACACAAACACTGTACAACATGGATTGATATGGCATAGAAGGCTGCGCCTCCAGAGAACATCTGGAAATCAGAGAGAATCATCTGATCATGAGCTAACCATGATACAACATAAAATAAATGCAGATCCTGGATGTAGAGAAGAAAATTATGGGTTACAATAGAAAATAGACCTGTACTGGTTTGTGCCTCAGTAGAAATCTGGCAGGTTCTCTTGGGCTTATTTGTCTGGGTCTGTTCCCCAGCTTTCCACAGTGCAGCAGAAAGAGATGCAGAAGATTCAAATAACAATGAGAACAGCTTAAATACATGGCCAGGAGAATAATTAGAACAGCAGGACCTCTCGCAATGCTGTGCGAGGAGGACAATATTATGGGTCATTTGACAACAGTCAAATGGTGCCTACGTGGAGAGGGAAATGTGAGAGCAGAGAATTCATCAGTGTAACCAGCAAAGTATTAAAACAAACAAAGACTGGGAGTGGTAGCTCCAGAGGCCAAATAAAATAGAGCATGAAAGTGTAGTATGACATATGATTGGTCTTTAAGACCAGTGGTGGAATATCTTCACTGGAAAATCGGAACAATTGGTGATTTATTATTAATACTATTTTCTTTCTTTCTTTCTTTTTTTTAAATGACTCAAATAGAGGTCTGGATTAGAAATGGGTGTAAATATCCAAGAAGTCCTGTAGGCACTAGAGGTAACTACAGAATCTCCAAAAACCCTGAAGCATTGAAGGTTTGCATTTTTCCTCTTTCAAGTAGCCATACAAAATTCATGCAGTGAAAATATCATAAAGGGGCTCCACACAGGGCACAGTGTCAATGGAAAGCCAACAGTTTGGCAACAGAGCCAGAGTTATGCTCTTGTAGCACTGACTGAACCTCCATGCAGGTTATCCATTTATCCACACTTGTGGAAAGAGAGCCTGAGAGTCTGTGGGTGGGAGGGAGAGAGCAAAGGATGGAGAGAAGGGAGGAAGGGAAATAAAGTATTGTTGATTTTAATTTTTACTATGGTTTGTTAATTTTGGCATGTGGGAGGTGGAATTGCTCCTGGCTTCTCTTTTATTGCGATTATACTCTTTAATGTTGGCAAACACACCTGGAGCTGACAATAGGCATTTTTCAGTAGCACATTGTTATGAATAAACTAAAAATAAAATAATGAAGCGAAACACAAAACTGAGTGTGTGGTTATCTTAAAGTGACACCCTAAGGCCCTACTGCTGTACTTTCAAATTTTATAAGCCTGTCACCCTGGAAACAAATAGAAAAAAGAACAAAGGCATCTATTGACTTCTTGGAAGTGAGGAAAGTATTTGTGTGGCTGATTCGTGTTGTTGTTCTGGAGATAGAAATCCTGTGCAGTTTTAAATAAATTCAGTCTAAGTAAAGACATGGGATTTTGGCCAGCCAATATATTCTTTCTGTTCATTCTTCTATCATTTAAACAAAAGCAAAAAAAAACCAGTTCTGATTGACTGAAGCAATGTAAAGGAAGTAAGAGTGTAAAATAAGGAATGCTGTTGGGTGATAAACATGCTCTTGAATGGTGCACATTAACTAGATTCTGACATACATTATGTGTTCTGTGATATAACACTGGGGCTACTGTTTTAAATTCCATAAACTTATGCCTTTATAAGAAGTATTTGTATAATAGTTGCCTACACATTTATTCATATATTCATGCACACACATAAGCATTCACATTAATAAAATGTCATCTCTTAGAGGTGAAGGCGTCACTGCTTGAGGATTTTCAAAGGCAAGAAAGTCCTAGCATTTAACACGTAGATAAATTTGGAAGCAATTTCAAAGACCATATTGGTTTTTTGCACTGGTTTGTTAAAATCTATGGGTCTCAGTTGGTTATTTCATGGTAGTAACTCATAAAGCAAGACAAAACAGAGGGCAGGGAATAACACGTACTCATTGATTTGGAAGCTGTCCATGTTTGATGAGTATAAAAGATGAAAGGCAATTTTTGTTCTGTTTCCTCTCACATTACGACTTGTACAAATGTTCCAGGTTCATTCATAAGTCCCAGAGCTCTGGGTGTGCAATGATGCTGGCAGACCTGTGTTGCACAGGTTCTGGCAGTGTGGAGGAGGTGAATATTTTCTTTCTGAATATTTGAGGTTACAAATTCGAAGATGGTGGAGAACTATATGCTACCAACTTCCAAGATTGGCTCTCCTTCCAATTGCAAAGGCATTCACCTCTGTGTAGCTTCAGCAAATAACTGATGATACAAAGGAAGGGTTTAGAAAGACACTGAAAATTGAAGCTAGAATGCAAGACACCTTAGTCTTCTAAGATTGGGGATATGGAGCAGAAGATGGAAAATCATTTAGAATATACATTATTGAAGGGAAATGTGAAAGTTATTTGAATTGTAGTCAAACACAAAAATGTTTAGTATGTGGTCAAATTCCTTGAAATCGATTTTATTTCACTGTGGATTAATAACAGCACTGGCAAGGATTCTGTAAAGATGATAAATTTTAGAATTTGGGGGCATCTGGGACATGGGCCCTTATACTTGTGGTGTTTATCAATTCTCCATAGGAAAGTAGTCTTGAAGAAAGAATCACTCCCTTTGAACAAGATCCTGAAGATACGTATGTTTACACTTACCATGAACAGGAGGCATCTGGGTCAAGACCACAGGAGAAGAATTTTGCAGGTGTGAGGTGACTCACATCACTTCTGCTTTCTGCTCATAAGAAGTGAGGAAGGCTCAGCAGAAGAGTACTGTGACCAGAGGAGGGCTGTGCCAACAGGAAGCAGTACCAGTGACTCAGTGGGTGGCATACTCTCAGTCTGAGCTACTGCTACTCTCAAGCGTCACCCAAAACGATGGTAGGAGGGTATTCGTGGTACAGTGATAACATCTTTCAGACAAAGGGAACACACAATAAGCTGATTTCTCATGGTCTTTCTTCCTCCAGTTATGATTTTTCAGAAAGGTTCAGAACCTCAATGAAGAACTACTCAACCATCGCATTTGGTGTGACATGCACTGTATTGATAGCCCCTAACCGGCCCCACCGTGAACTCATCCCTGCTGACTTCCAGATGCTTCTTTTTGACTATCACGTCTGCAAATGACATGTTCCTAGAAGTACAATCCACTAACAAACCCCTATGAGGTTACCTACAGAAGCCTTATAGGCTATGCTAAAACCCTTGCCTTATGAGCGGTCTCTATTCTCTCTCATGGCTACCTATTTATGGCTCATGATCCTGTTGAAGAAGGCAAACATCACGTACAGCAACAGGATCAAGCAGGAGAAGAAAAGTCCAAGAAATGAACTAAAAAGCAATTAAAAAACAAAACTAAACCAAAAACAAACAGAATTTTTAAAGAAAACCCACTAAAAAAGAGTGGGAACACTGCAGTTGCTTTCTCATATGAATGTCATGTCTTCTGTGTGAAACAAAAGCCTGAAAGCCTTTCCCTTTTTCTCTTCATGAGGTGGAACAGAGTGTTCTTTGCACCAACACTCTGAAGCCATTTGGAGGTCGTGGGAAATAGGATCTCTCATACCGAGCAGGGATGGGAGCTCAGCTTTTCTTCCAGGAAAGCACTTTATTCACTAACCTGCTGTGCAGACCAAAAGCCAACCACCGCATGCTGTGAGGATCCTCCACTCATAACTGTGCCCTCTAAGGACATCTACTAACATGGTGCCATGCTCCCAAGTTACAATAATAAGATCAGGCTCCCAGGCAGCGCTGCTTTTGCAGCTGCTTTGTAAAGTGAGGCAAAGTGGTTTGCTCCAAGTCACCCCGCACACAGAACCCAGGCTCTACCAAGCATCTATTCTTACCTAAATCAGACTCCTGCCTCTCCCACACCCTGCCTCCCAGGCTGCGTTAGCCACAGGCAGCAGAGAGGATAGGTGAGGAGAGCGCTCTGAGTTTCCATTGGAAACTGTAGGATTTATCAGGAGTACTAATAGGCCTACAATAGAGCTGTTCTGCACTCAGAAATATATTTACACTTGTTAGGTGCAGAGGAGTGCTATAAACAGAACACAATGGAAAATGTACCCTTTGAATCATAGAATCACAGAATCCCAGCATGGCCTGGGTTGCAAAGGCCCACAGCGCTCCTCCAGCTCCAACCCCTGCTGTGTGCAGGTCGCCAACCAGCAGCCCAGGCTGCCCAGAGCCACATCCAGCCTGGCCTTGAATGCCTGCAGGGATGGGGCATCCACAGCCTCCTTGGGCAACCTGTGCCAGTGCCTCACCACCCTCTGCATGAAAAACTTCCTCCTCAGATCCAACCTAAACCTCCCCCGTCTCACTTTAAAACCATTCCCCTTGTCCTATCACCACCCATCCTTGTAAAACGCCATTCCTCCTCCAGTTCATATGCTTACACAGAGCAGATTGTATCGAAATGTATCTTCTTCCCATTTGATTTGCATGGTCTGCACTGTTTGCTGCTATCTGTTCTGAAATCTCCCCATAAAGAATCACAGATCCCCACAGAATCACAGATCAGAGAATCATAGAGGTGGGAAAGGACCTCTGGAGATCAGCCAGTCCAACCCACTATTACAGCAAGTTCTCTGCAGCAAGTTGCAATGCAACTGCAGAAAGAAGCATCATAAGGGGGAATCCCCTGGGATTTCCAGGAACTACCAGAAACCTCCCAGATCATTACCTCTGTTGTAGTGACAGTCCTTCAGTCAGCACAAATTTTCAGAACTTCCTCGAAATCAGGGCAGCCATGGCAGTCTGCACCATGGCTGGCTGCAGCAAAGAATAAACTAGTCAAAGACAGCCTGGGCAATACACTTAATTAGACTGGGCACCTTGATTTTGGTGCAAACAAACAATGCTTTGTGCTTACTGAGGACATGGGCCAAAGGATTTACTATGCCTTCAGGCAGTTAAAGATGCTCAGGAAACAACTTCCTAAAAATTGAATATTATTCCAGAGACCAGTGAGTGCAAAGGAAGTCCAGAGAAGAAGCCAGCCAAGTGGATAGACCTGTAAATGATCACAATAAATATGTAAGCATATATGTATATATGTATGCATACGCGTAAGAGTTATTATGCTGGAATATCTTCAAGCCATTTTTTCATCCCAGAATGGAGATTAGGGATGTTTTTTTCACATCTTGATAGTTTTTGTTGGGCGACAGTTTATAGGTCAGCTGATGTCAGCATAGTCAGAGTTTAGTATGATTTCTTCTTCATTTTTGCCCAGTGCTGCTATATTTATTGGCCTGTTAACTTTCATTTTGGTAAGGTGATGCCTGAGCCAATGGAACATAACTGAAAAACTCCCACAAATGGTGTTTCTCTGCGCACTTCATACTCCACCTGATGCTTTATATTCTCATAATATATTACAAGTTTCTAATGTCTCCTTCCAAGAAATATCCATCTTTTACTCATAAATAATTTTAAAACAGTTTTGATTTTTTGGATATTTATGTTTGTTTTTTTTTGTTTTATTCCCACTTCATCTCTGAAAATGACAAGCTCAGGGGCAAAGCTTGATCGACTGGCCCACATTAGACATTTCACAACTGTCTAAGCAAAGCTCAGATGTCACCAAACCCACTCAAGAGGCCCCTGTGGAGTTCAGCAGGTTATCATTTTCCTACTGTTTGATTTGTGGTTACTCTGCTTCAGTAACTGTAAAGAAATTAGTTCCCGGCTAGACAGGAACTGGTACAAAGAAGGTGGTGTTGATAGAGGTGTTGCTAACATTGACGTTTTTTTTTTCCCCTGTAGGGGATATTTGTTCTTTCTTGTCCCAGTGCATTTTCCAAACAGTCATTACTTATCATTTGAAGGGGAATTTCTTTACTGTGAGAGTGGTGAGGTGCTGGAACAGCTGCCCAGAGAGGCTGTGATGCCCCGTCCATCCCTGGAGGTGTTCAAGGCCAGGTTGGATGGGGCCCTGGGCAGCCTGGGCTGCTATGAAATGGGGAGGTTGGTGGCCCTGCATGGCACAGGGGGTTTGGAGATTTGTGATTCTGTGATTCTGTGATTTTTATTTTTATTTTCTGAACATGCAGAAGTGATACCTTTCTCTATAAGTTTTTTTTTGCCTCTTCTTTGCATTCACATATCTATTTTTTAAGGTCTGCAGTCAGCTCTCACTGACTGTGGAGTTGGGCTGCTGCCTCTCTTCCATGAAGCTGCCCTTTCATTGTTAGATGTCGGTGCATTCATGCATGAAGTAGCACACTAGAAATAGATGCACATTTGGTCTGCAAACCAAACCACTGATGAACACTACTGAAAAGACAATTTGAACCCAACTTGTGCAAATGATGTCTACATCAGGAATTGCCCCTCCGGTCTTATTCACACAGAATGTGTTCTATAACATACCTACTATTTTTTTAAATGTGTGTTCCAGGACCAAATTTAAACTAAGGATAAATACAGCTTCTGCAGCAAATGTGTAGCAGAAAAGGTCCTTCATGATGTAGACTGTACTCTCAACCAATTCCCTCTCAGATGAAATAAGCTAAAGAGGAACGTATTTTTATCCACTGTGGATATATTCATATTTTGAACTTTTTAAATTTAATCTTGAAAAGTGACAAAAATATCCAGATCCAAATTTCATTGCATCTGTGTGTATTGAACCACTTTGTTCTGAAAAAGAAGTTCATTTCCCCGAGTTACAGCAGTGGTATTTTTTCCTTCACTTTAACAAGTTAAAATTTGGAAAGAAAAGGTGCTTTTTAACAAAAGCTCTATGTTGATTCTTTAAGAGAATGCTGAAAGAGGCCACTTAGAGCATGAATGCCTCAAAGTTTCTTCTTCGAGAAATGCAGTGAAATTGGCCTTTCCCATGGAAATCTTTGGATTTCAGTGAATAGATTTAAAAAAATGAATTTAAGACTGATAAAAGTCTCTTGAAGGACTGCATTAGAGGGCCCCAGCATTAACAAAACAGAATAATAACTTCTCCCCATTACCAAGGAGTCAAGCTTTCTTTGACTTCAGCAGAACAATATACAGAATTCACTATATATGAATATATGTATATTATATATAATAATTTATTAATTATCTTGTTTAGTCTGTAGGGAAAAGGAACACATCACAGCTGCACTGTTTTGGCATCTGAAGTGTCCTGGTTTGTTCCTGGGTGTCTGCCAATGTGTTAGCTGTCACATAAGCATCACCAGGTGCTGAGAAAATCCCCCTCTCTGCCTGCTTTCTGTGTAGCTTGAACTGGCCTCTAATGCAGTGGCCAAGCAAACTTATGCCAATTCTCTTAGAGAAAAGTGTGATAGCAACTTGGTTGCTTGTGTTACACACACACAAAAAAAAAAGCTATAAAGAAGGAAGGATTCAGAGCACAGTAAAATAAAGCTGAAGAATGAAAAAGATGTGGTCAAGATGATCGGAGTTGTTTGGCCCTGGTGAATGCCACAAGTGGCAGCACAAAGTGCCTGCACCGGGCAGAGCCCAGGAAAGATGCCCGGCCGTCAGAGCACTGCTGCCTTTTGTGTTCTGAGGATGGGCTTTGTGGCAAGCCTCCCCAAAGCAGCACTGATGTGGCAGAGCACCGGAGTCATGTACAGCACAGTGCATGTTTGTAACGGTTGACTCAGGGAAATCAGAGATGGAAAATACACTTAGGTCACTTGGTCCACACTCCAACTGTTTCAAGGCTGCTCCCTACAATGTGTTCTTCATTGCTTTGTCTAGTCAGCTTCCACCATTTCCCTGGGGGGACCATTCCACGTTGTAATAGACCTCCTTGTTAGGAAAATTTTCCTGATGTGCAGCCTAAATTTTCCTTGGCTCACATTCATCCCACTACTTCAGTTTAAACCTTCTAGTCAGCTCTTCACTACTCTCCACCTCAGACCCTTTTCTTCCACCAGAGGAAACAAATGAGTCCGATCAACTCAAGCCTTACGTACTTCAAAAATAGTGACTTCTTTGCCACCTAAGACTAATAGTCAATACAGAATTGAAGATAAATACCCAAACTGCTCCATTTTGAAAGGAAAGATATGAATATGCTCCTGGTAACTTTTATTGCATTGGTTGACATGGCTTGGAAAGTCCAACATACACCATTAACTAAAACACACAGAATTGGGCCCTGTGTGGAAAAGATCAAATTAGTCACTGGACAATGAAAGCTCAAACTCCTATAAAAGTTTGTATCATCATGAGCTCCATTTCGAATCGAGGTTAACGACCAGAGCCATATACCACTTCACTGGTGTCATCTAACATGGGCTGTGGGACACTAGATTTGTGCCACCAACACTTTGGTTTACTTTGGAGGATACAGAAGAAACAGTGAGGTCTGGATTTCAGCTCAGAGATGGCCAAGTGAACTTCAAAACTCAGTGCATTCTGCCAGCAGAGCCACGAGTATCTGGTGCTTTGATTCTGCCAACTGGGAGAAGAAATGTCATTCTTTATTGATCATAAAACGAGAATAGCCAAAAAGAAGTTGAGGAAATGGATCAAGTAGCAGTGCAGATTAAACAAAACGCTTTAAGTAATTCTTGAATTACTGATCTGATTTTAATATCTTTAATAAGATATATATTTTGAAATATTATCTTAGGCATTTTTCAATCTGTTTCGGGACCTCTTATTTGTGTTTAGTGACAAAAACAATTTGTTGCATTCAACATGAATCACCAAGTGCTTCAGCTGGCCCGAATCCACATTTTTTTCATAAGAAATATGTTTTGAATGACAGTTACAAGCAGTAAAGCTCTTCACGAAGACTGTTCCAATAAGATCTCTCTCTGAATAAACTGAGACTTCAGCCAAGGTTTAAGATAAATGAGAAATCCAGACCGAGTGGTAGACGGGAACAATGTGGATCACATCAGACGTCGACATTATGCGATGTATAGCAAGTGCCTGGGAACCACTTCCACAAGAAAAAGCAGTAGTGAGAAGTTACTGCCCAGCTTTTTTTAGAATGAGAGCCTGCAGCAAAACC
Source organism: Centrocercus urophasianus (assembly GCF_019232065.1). Classification (NCBI taxonomy): domain Eukaryota; kingdom Metazoa; phylum Chordata; class Aves; order Galliformes; family Phasianidae; genus Centrocercus; species Centrocercus urophasianus. The sequence continues at coordinate 1,290,878 of NW_024884966.1, forward strand.
CAGCAAAGGGTTGTGGTATCCTTCTCTGACTTCTACTTCACTGAATTCCTCTTCGTTGAGATGAAGATTTCAGTTTCGTGATATCATTTGCTATTAATAAATATTGTTGCTGTCACAGTGCTTAAAATCCCCCCCTGTGCTGAGCTTTTCACCATGGCAGAACCAAAATACAGTCCTCACCCTCAAAGTGTACAATGTACACAGAATAAATGAGGGCACGGAGCAATGAGGGCTATGGAGAAACAGCTGGACAGCATTGCTCAGCACCATGGTGCACGCAGGACAAAGGATGGGCTCTCATCCACTCACGCCACCTGAAAACCCGGCCCAGAATGTGTCACCATTATTTCCTTTAGGAGCAGTGCCAACTGCCTTGTGTCTTACAGCCTGCCTGTTCATGGCTAAGTGGAGAGCCACCGTGTCTGCCACTTTAGTGTCTGCCATGGCACAGCAAAAGAAAAGAAAATCTCACCAGGGAAATTACCAAAAGCATCAGAGAAAGCAAAAATATAATGCCTTTTAGATTGCATATGGAGTCATGCGAGAGCAGCATCCCAGCTCAGCTGTGGGCTGTGGGGTCTGTGCAATCTGGGAGCAGTGCTGCCTACCTCGATGGTCCCCAGCCCAAAGTGAAGTTAACAGTGGGTTACATGAGCAGAGGGTTTCCCAAACCAAAGGACGTGTGTGAAGTTTGTGGTTTGGTCACTGGCGGGGTGTCATAGCCACCCATCCCAAGCAGTGCATAGCCACACACCAGCACGACCGCTGCTGAGGGACAGCCTTGCTCACCCCAGCAATGCAAAGTCTTCTGCCCCATGGCATCTAATGAGCAGTTATCACCAAGCTTGCAGCTGTGGGTTTGAGATACAGCCTTGTGGTGCAGGGTGCAACCATTCTCCTGATACAGGTGCCCTGGCTGGCTGCTCACAGACTGAAATAAATTGAATGGAAACCCAAAGAATTCTACAAAAGGCTGTAGTGAAAGGCCTGGAAGGAAGCTGGAGGCACACCAGCCATACAGCTTTGTGGGCAGAGATGGGTCTCCTCAGGGGCGCCTGCAGGTGGTGACTGTATCTGGCATCCCAGTCAAAGCTATGCTGAAGATCCCTCTTGTCTATAGGAAGGAGTTCACTTCCAAGCACGCAGCTGGGCTATCACAAAGGAATGCACTCCCTACCACTGCTTCTTTCTGAGTTATTTTACTGAAGGATTTGAGTGTCCTTAAGGTGAATATGTGTACAAATATTGGAAGCATGATATGTGCTAGAGAAAACAAAGGGAAAAATCTCCTGGTCTCCTATTCCTCCTGGGTAAACCTGTGAGTTCTCCCACCTTCTTGAGTTGCAGTCTCATACAATATCATACAGTCTGCTGCATCCTTAAATAATTCCTGCTGAAACAGCAGACACTGAGCACATCACTGAAATCCCATAAAGCTGCTTAGCTTCCAGCCCCGCATCCTGAAGAGTTGAATCTCTGGGAGAAAGCAATGACCTGCAGTCCTGCAGGATAACTCTCCTGGCCCAGAGCTGGAGCTGGATATTTTGCAGAGTTTCCAGTTTCACTGTCAGTCTTATTCTCTTGAGCTCCCAGTTCCCCTCTTCCAGCTCCTCACACATCGATCAGAGCTCAAATAAATGTGGTATGCTAAAGCTTCACCCGCTGGAAACAAACTGCAATTACCAAGCAGAGGATTCACTCCATTTACCTCTCGCCATCTGGAAGTTAAGCATTTGGCTTAAACTTATTGTCTGCAGCCACAGAGAGGGATGGATGCTTCCAGGAGGAAATTCATCCCACTAATTTTAAATACCTTTCTCAGGCAAGGATCAATCACATGCTGAAAGCCTTTGCCTCTGCTTCATTGTAGAGGAACCTCAAAAGGCAAATTTGGATACGAAAGTGTGGTGATGGGCAGCCCATCCTCAGTATTTGTTTACATGCAGATGTGAAAGATGAGATCTCTGTGCTTTGGGGCTTGATGGTGCAGCCCCAAGGGGGTGTAGCACTTACCAATACTGACTCTCAGTCTAACAGACATGCCTCTTGCCTTGAAGTTTTACTCATCTGATTCCTTTTCAGTAAGAGTATCATCTGTCAGTTGTATAACAAATCTTACCCTGTAAGCTGCTGTCCTCATTCTTTGCAAATAACAGCAAATAAATTAATTTCTATTAATTTATCAGAACCAAAAGGTTGAGACCTTTTCTACCCTTTGAACACATACCCAAACAGTAGATCTTTTGGCCTTTGGCTCTCTGAATCAAAATGAATAACGAAGAGAGTAATGCCTTGGATGATGAAAGCCAAAAAGCACAGCCACGCATGTCCTGCAGTGCTTGAGTGGGGCAACTAAGTCGAAGGAGTAAAATAATTCACAAGGGATAGAAGTCAATGAAATTTGCTGAATAAGCAAACAATAAGCAAAGAACAAGGTACCTTACTGCATAGGATGCCCCTGGGCAGGACTCTTCGCTTGGCCCCTTGGTGCCACTTCCCTGGTGGTGCTGGCTGTGGGGCTTTGGGCAAACCTGGTTTAGTGGAAGGTGCCCCTGCCCAGGGCAGAGGGTTGGAGCTGGGTGGCCTTGAAGGTCTTTCCAATCCAAACCATTCTGTGCTTCTCTGAGTCTATGGCTTTACCAATGTCAGCCCTGAGCCCCACAGCTCTGCTCGCTTCAGGGGACCCTGCCTGCAGACAGACTGCCTTGGTGGCTCTCCAGCCAGTTACTGCACCTGTGTGAGAGCCAGCAGGAGCTGCCAAATACATCTGAAAGTCTCTGGTTCTGACCAGACAGCTTGGAGACTAGACAGCATCCAGTACTCAGCATCTAATATCTTTGGCTGTGGGACCACAGACATCTCAGTTCTTTTGGTAAGAGCCTCAGGAAAGCTCTTTTCCCTCCCTGCCAGCTGGATTACAATTGTGGCATTTTTTTTTTTGGAGAAAGAAGTGCTTCTTCACAGCTGAGTATGTAATGATATTCACAACTTTGTACTTCATAGAGATGTACATGTCATGGAGAATGTTTCCTAATCTCTTACGGACCTAAATGAAGCCTTCTCTAACTTCAGTTGATAAAGCATCAGCAGCTGCATGGTAAGATTTGCTGAAGCTGTCTGTGCAAAGGAGCAGCTCCTGCATGGGTCCAGAGACGTCCACTGGAACTTTTGCCAATTGCAGGCTATAAAGGTCACTATTTGCAAAGGGCTGGATAAACAAGTAAAACTGCACTCACTTGTCCTTACCAGTCATGTTGTACCAAGAGGGGGAGAATATGATAGTTATTTACTACTGTGTTAAACTGAAAGGGAGAAAGTGGGTTAAAAATGAAAATGGTTCCTTATTTTTTTTTAACCATAGAGATTTCCCCATTCTTTCTTGTCCTATATTTCCTAATAGAAATGGGGAAATGGATAACTTTACTCTTGCTTTTTATTCTTTTAATTCTCTGGAAGATAAAGTCGACAAATCAAAAGCCAAACTGTTTCTAAGCCGTTCCCTTTGTCTCATTTTCTTTAAAACACACAGAACTGAGAGGTAATGAAGGCCGTCTATGAAACATCTTTCTTTTCACCAAACACATCAGAAGAAACAAAACTGATCAACCCTAGAAAAAAAACCTGACTGAACAGTTCAGTTGCTTTGTCTTTCAGGCACAGGCACAAAAATATGGATAGGTTTATATACAAATATATATAAAGTAACAAAAACCTCAAATTCAAATACACCTGAGCTTTGGGGAAGCTTGTATATTCATTCAGTCTTTGTGGGTTAGGCTCATCTGTAACAGAAATATTTGCAGATAGACAGAATACTTCCTCTTTTATCTTATCTAACAATCTGTCTGCTGGGTTTTTCCGGGAGATGGCCTCAGATCCTGATATCTGAGAGCTGCACAGCTAAATTAAGGCGAGCTCACACAGAACTTCACAGAAGGCTTTCTTTCCTCTTGATTGCTATGAGCACTCAGTTCCTCTTAACTCTCTGGGATGAAAGACTGATCACCACGTAGCCTGGCTCAGCCTCTGATGGCCCCATGCTTGGCCCATCTTCAGGAAAATATTTTGGTTTGGATGCTGGATGTTTGTTCTTTGGGCAGACCATGGCTGAGATGCACAGAATAGCTCTGTGCATACTGCAGGTCCACAGCACCAAGCACATCCACATGCTGGGCTCCCAGCTCCAGTGCTTTGGACAAGCCAGGCAGCAGCCAAGGATACTTCACCAGCTGCTCTTCAGCTCACAGATTTTGTAGGGGTGAAGTCCAGATTCCCTCTGAGCTCTCCTCTGTAACAGGTTGCCCAGAGGAGCTGTGGATGTCCCATCCCTGGAGATGCTCAAGGCCAGGTTGGAGGGGGCTCTATGCAACATGGTCTTGTAGGAAGTGTCTCTTCCCATAGCAGAGGGTTGAACTAGGTGGTCTTTAAGGTCCTTTCCAACCTTTCTTTGACTTCCTTCATTTCCCACACCTCTAGTGCTGACTATCCACTAGGAGGACTGTCTGTGGTTTCACACCCTCAGTGCCATCTTTAGGAGAGACAGTTTGGCAGAAGGGAGAAGATGTTGAAATGTTAGGATCAACCCACATGTATCTGCCTAATTGCTGTAAACAGACTTGGCTCATTCATGCCCTTGAAGAAACCTAATCAGCAGTGGCAAGTAAATCTGACAGACTCCAGCCAAGCGCTCCTCTGCCTTCTGTTCATCCACTTGAAGGACAAAAATCTGAGGACATTCTTTAGTAGCTCTTGAGATCAAACTATTTCACATGATATTTTGAACAATTTATCACATCCTCTATCTGTGTTGGTAATTATAAGTACCCCTGAGAAATGAAGTACTGGGAAGTGCTCCAGCTTCAACAGAGCTACGGTGTGCAGCTTGGGCTGAGAGAAATTGGAATTTGTTTTCCAGTTTTTATTGTATAATTTCCTATCTGTGTCTCCCCATTTTACTCTGAGAGGTTTCATCACCTCTTGGAGCATTTTGACATGGGTAACTTCTCACCACTTCAGATTCTCTCTGTTTTCTGTGCAAGACCTCACCAATTTCTGCAAGCACTCATTTGGTTCATGGGTGAGAGGAAGGGAGTGAGCACATCTGAAAGAAATGCAAGAAATATAAACAGTTTTATTAACAATACCACAAAAACTTTTTTTTTTTTTTTTTTAATATATGCAGCCATTTACAAGGAGGGAATAAACAAACAAACAAAAAAAAAAAATTGGGTTTTTTCTTGGCATCTGTCAGAGCACAGTGAAACAGCACAGAGCACATGGACAGCATCGTGTAGGGTCTCCCTCCTCCACATCTCCACCGTGGGTTGTCCCTGGCCAGTGTCACCCTGGTGAGCAGGATGGGCCGTCCAGCACTAAGGAGGTGGGGTGCCACGTGTGCCCTGCTGCGGTGCCAGCGATGAGGCCAGCTGTGTCAGGGCTCGAGCAATGACAGACAGGTGGCCGTTCATGGTCCGCAGCTCTGCCAGGATGTCACTCACATTTGCTGATCCCTGCTCAGAGCTCGAGGGCACGGCGTGGGCAGCCGCTGGCAGGGAAGCATCTTCTGGAGCCCTGTCTTCCACGGGTGCAGCATGGTGGTTGTCATCATGGGAAGGCGGTGGGGGTGCACTGTTGCTTCTCTTCACGCTTTCCAAGGAGCATGTTCCTACAGGTGGCTGGTCCTCCTCCTTCCCACGGATGGTGGCGAGTGTTGCTGAAGCCAAGAAAGGCAGCCAGTTGATGAGGTGGGTGGCGCTGCCGGGTGGGACGACTGGCAGATAAAGTCCAGGGTGCAGGGATGAAGTAGAGGCAGGTGGTGCAGGAACAGCAGGGAGTCCAGGGTGAACTGTGCCAGCAGAAGCTGGCGGTGGTGGTGGAATAGGAGGTGGTTTGGGATGCAAGGCTGCAACACAAGGGGGTAGCGGTGGTGAAAATGATGCAGTACCAGGATCAGAGGAAGAAGAGGGTGATGTTGGGGCAGTGAAAGGTCCGAGTTCTTCTGAAGTTGGTGGAGAAGTGGCAGCAGGTGGAGCATCTGGTGTGCAAGGGTCTGAGTCTGCAAGGAAGACATGTCATAAGCCTTGAGAAACATCAGCTACTTCTATGCATTTACTGTTGCCATAACTTCAGTGAGATTAGGTATTTTTGACACGTGGAAGAATTTCACTAGCTGCTAGTGATGCTTTCTACAGGACAACTAGAAAGGAGACAAACTCAAAGAGACATGGTATGGAAATATGCAATTTAAATATTTAAATATAAATTATTGTTCCACTCTCATTCTTCTGCCCATGGGCAGAATTCAACATTTTTCTCACTGACATGTTGTAGACATGTATTAACTGCTTAATTACCTACTGTGTATTACTGACCAGTCACAGAATGGTCGTGTCCTAACTGACTCAGATCTCCCATGGAGATGTGGGGGCTGCATGTCACCTGCTGGAGGCAAAGTTAATCATTGCTTCATAGAAGATTCCAGTTTTCAGCATTCTGGTTTGATTGGACAAGTCAACACCAGAAGCAGCAAAAGCTAGTTGGAAGCTTAATGTCTTCAATAATTACGTTTTTGTGCATGGAAGCATGACCGTTTACCCAATTCAACTTATATACAGATCCCTCCCTGTAAGTATTTAGCAGTTTCAGTTACAAAATTCAACAAAGCAGAGACTGAGAAAGAAACTGTTCATGCTGTGCACCCCAGCTTGACAAATACACCAGTCTACAAGCAGTACAGTAGACCTCCAATTTCCACTGAACTCATTAGAAACATTTGTTCTTGGATCAAGTCCACTGTATACAGTGTAGGATGATAGAGCAGTCTCTGGGGAATACGCAAAGACTTGGCAAGGCATGCTGTGTTCCAAGGTGCTGTACCCACAGTGCCCAGTTGGTAAATACTGCATGGTAAGGAGGATCCTACTTTTATAATGATCTGAAAAGCGAGGAACACATTAGAAAACATCAGTTTTTCAACAGCCTCAAAGGTCTGCATACATGGAATTACTATACCATGTGAAGGAGCTTTATTTTAGCACTGGGAATGCATTACACAGAAGGTGGTGAGATGCTACAAGAATGGTCAGCATAAGGCAAATGGATTTTAAAACTACTTCTGCTGCAATTAAGTGCAAATTTTAAAGCCCTGCTGTGGATACAAAGACACAAATTAATAGATTTATCTATAATACTGAGGTGTTAACACCATACTATTATTATTTCTGGCATCCAAAAAATCTGATGTGAGAAATTCATTTCCATTACAGGCTGGTTTGATATTTCAGATAGCAAACTGATGGTGAAAAGCAAACAAAGGCTTTTCCTTGTCTTAACCAAACCAGTTCAGCACGCAGCCTACAGAAGTCCATCTTTGTTCCACATGAGACCACCATGCTTTTACTCAACAGACGCACGTGTTGGTTGGAGGGATTAAGACACAACGTTTGGCATGCCCTCATGTCACTGTGATCCTTATGGAAAGTTACTGCAGGTTGCTTGAAACAGTTTCCTTCCTTCATGTGTTGGCTCTCATCCCAGTGCCAGGTCCCTGCCTACACGGGCAATTGATTCCTGCTCACTGGAGGTGGGCTAAGGATGCTGGAAGTTGGTTTTCAAAACTGTTACTGATTGGGTTTTGGGTTTTCTAAACAAAAACAAAAATAAAGCACAGTTCAATTCCAGGTTCCGTTTCCATCCAAACCACCAAAGTTTGCAAAGAGTGAGATGAAAGGCTCAGGTTTGGCTCAACTGTAGTGTTAACCAGAACAGTGTTTATGGTCCATATATAGCATGGCTAATCCCTGTCTACACTGGCCAAACAAACCAAATCAAGAGTAATGTTCTTCCATATGCTAAAGAGCAGAGGAAGCTCAAGACTTTGAGATGAGCTGGTTTAGCATTGTGACAAATGACTGTCATGCATGATTCTTGCACGGTTGAAGTATGATCAGGATTAAAACACAAGGAGCAGTAACTAAGACAAACAAAAATTGGACAAAAATCTGGTCACCAAAGGCTCTTCCTCTTAGCTTCAGTCTTTCTGAATGCAGCATAAACAAGCCACAGCCTTGTCATCCCCCTAACCATGACAGAGCATGGCAGCAAGCTAACACAGCATAACATAAGCATATCATATAAAACTGGATGATTCTACTTATCTCCTTCTTTTCCAGTTTTGTTTATCTTAAAGTTGCAATTCATCACAATTGTGCTCTTTGCTTCCTCCTCCCCCCTTTTCTTTGTACAGTTCCAGCACAAAGATGTCCTTCTTACCTGGAGCATTTGGTTGCACGCTCACTCTGAGGGGTGCTGGACAACGCGGCCATGCATGGCCATTGGCTCTCCTGTGTGTCCAGTTACAGATGCCTACAGTCCACAGTACCTCCTTCCTCATACAAAGACTGACTGTTCAAGGCAGGAATTTTACCAGTTGGAAAAATTAATATGTGACCCAGAAAACCTGGGATGGGATTCAATGCTTCTAAACAATGCCAGTGTGAAGAAATGGGAAGTCTTAGACACAGCCTGTATCTCTCTGAACAGCTTCAGAGTTACTTATTCCTGCTGCAGGCAGAGGGAGCTTGTCCTTATCCCTTAGGATAACTGATGTACCGTTATGGATTTCATGTCACCTTCAGCTTTATCTGTCTACATCTCATATAATCCCATGGCCTTTCTTCACAGGCTGTGGATTAAATAGTTCTGGCATGTAGCACACCTGACACTAAAGCAGCCTCCTGCCAGCAGGGCAGCTGAATCACCTCCTTATTGCTAGAATGAGAAGTAAGTATAGAAACGTGGAATTATAGAACAGCTCCGATTGGAAGGGAACTTGAAAGATCATCTGGTCCAACCTTTTATGGAAAAAGGGTGCCTAGATGAGAATACCTACTTCTGTTCTAGACGGAACTTTTATTGAGCTCCCTGTCTAACTGTGTCTTGTACTCTCAAAGTATCCTGGTCTCTCAGCTGAATATAAAGAAAATGGGGCATGCCTTTGGATGACTAATTCAGCTGTGGATGCCATGTTCTGGAAATGTCTAAATTTCAAAAGAGAACTTCTGCTCCAGACGCCTAAAAATAAAATGTGCCCTCCTGATTTACCGTGGATCTCCTGAAGAGAATGCAGTTGCACATCTTTGTGCTCCCCATTTGCAAGTAAGAGGGAAATACTTCAGTGTTGCCATCACTGACTTAAGAACTTAAGGATATCAGAATCTCTGAGGAAATAGGCCAGGTGATGCAGTAATGAGGGAGAGGTAACGAGCAGCTCCAGGACAGAATTGCCTGCAATGCTGCCTGCCCATGATGATAGATGCTACAAAAGATTAATGGGTTGCCCTGTGAGTGTGGGGAAACTGGAACTTTTAAAAATGAGTTCATCTGTATGACAAGAACATGAATTTAACTTCTCAAACAGTCTTGGCTATCTTAGCTGCCTTTGTTTGACTACTGATTTTATCTGCCTCGCAGTCAAACTGTGCAAACTGATTTCTTAGTTTTTTTGTCAGCCAAAAAGGGAAAGGTCTGTGAGGGGGAAACCTTAAGGGAAAAGCGAGGACATGATTTTCCACTGACTGACATCTGCATGGGATTCAACTCAGCTCACTTCAGCTGTTTAATCTTGCATTTAGTGGGAGCCAGCCAGGCTCCTTCCTGGGCTCCAGCAGAGACAGAAGCACCTCTGGGAACAAACTGTCCCAAGCTTTGGTTCCCTAAGAAGGATTGACAATCATGTTGTGGAGTGTCATGCTCAGGGGGTGTCCTTCCTCCTTCAGTGCTTCTTGTAGGACCATGTCACCTATCTTAGTTGGGCAAACTAACTACTAAACGGTCGAAGTTGGGAGATTTGGATATAAATAATCTGGTGGGTGGCAACCCTGCCAATGGTTCTGCTCGGTACTAAATGGTCTTTGAGGTCCTTTCCAACCCAAGGCATTCTATGATTCTGCAATTCTTTGCAATAAATTCCTATCGTATCAAAAACTGTAGGTGGATGGTGTTGCCTCTGCATTCCCAGGAAAAGGCATAAAGCCGTGCAGATGAGGGATAAGGTGCAAGAGAGTGGAGATGGGCTCCCACAGCACTTGGAGAAATGAGCTGGAGGTTTAGAAGGTGACCACGCTCTGACTGAGTCATCACCAATCAGGTGATCCATTTCAAAGATAAAGGATGCTCAGATGCTGAAATGAGTCACGCAGTCTCTGCAGTGATGCAGCAACCTGCAGGAGCCCTTTGTGCACTGCCCTTTCTGATCGAGTTTCTCAATCAGCTCTTAAGCTTACGGTGTGTGTGTGTGCCCGTGAGCCCAAACACGGGTGTGCACTCCCAGTTGGCACTGCAGCTGCGTCCCAAGAAAGTCTACATAAATAATCCTGCCTTCTTCTGTGAGAAGTGAAACTCAAGTCCAACAGCAGCATTTAGCTAAGCAAGGGTGGTACTTCTTTTGCATGGACAAATTCCATTTCTGGAATCTGGATTTGGCCTCTCAAAAGCCAACACTTCTGTGCTGCTCAGTTTTGATTTGGGTACTGAGAGATGCTGGTTTGCACTGCTGGTCTGTAGTCAAGGTGCAATTCAAGCTGAGAGGGGATGCAACTTCAGCATTGGGTACAGACACTATTGGACACAGCACTGGCTTCAGAAACATAGTCTGATTTTAGACATTGTGTCAAGCACCCAGTTTTGCAAGAAGCCAAGTAAATAAGGGCTGTGAACACTTGTATGATTTTTGAGTGAGAAGCTTAGGATCGTATGTAAAATTCATAAAACCACCAGGCAAGTTTATTGTTAAATATTTTTAAAGTAAAGAAAAGCACACTTCTATCCTGAGCGTATGGAAATTATACATATCAGAATCTTTAAGGAAAATCAAGTGATTTATTGTAATTAAATATGCCTACCCAAACTCAGAGGTCTAGTGTGAAATACTAATTTGAGAAAACGCATTCCAAATCAGTCCTGATCTTCTAGATTTGAAACTCAACTTACAGATCCCTCCCATAATTTAAAAGAAAAAATAAATTTTTTTTTGGGAAATATTTGTTGGTTACCAGAACTGTGCCGTAATGGAGCATGTGGCAAAGCCTGTTTCGGGGGCCAAGACCTTTCACCAAAAGGACTCTGCCTCTGCTGTCAGATCGAAAGTTTATTGGTTGAGTCACTTCAGCTCTGGGTTCCTTGCATTTTAAGAATCCTCATAATAATCCATGAGCTGCTCTGAAGATTTTAGTTCACTTTTGAGTTTTGGAGCAACAGAAAGATTTTCAGACTCCATAAACTTGTGCATCTCCTTGGCATTCTTTTAATTTTTATTTTCCCTTTATTATTATTTTATTCTATTTCGGGGTCTGTGTCCCCTCTTTCAGGTACAGCACACCAGGGCTGCTCGGACTGCCTTTTCATGACTAATCACACTATGACTCCTGTGGAGCTGTGTTGTTTCAAAATTTCTTGGGTAACAGTCTGTTATGAGTACATACTTACTCCTATGTCATGCGAACAAATGTGTTCTCACAGTTTGTCATGGGCCATCTGCTGTTTCATCTTTGTCCCTGGCTTAATTTCAGTGAGACTTTCTTCACTTCCTGACAAAATGTGCTTTTTTTTTTTTTTTTTTTTTTTTTTTTACACTCACTTGGGACCAGATTTTCCAAGAACCTGAGGTCTTTCTTTGACACCTATGGGTCAAATCCAGACTTGTTGGAGCTCCTGCTGCTTCCTACAGCAGCAGAGTCCCCATGGATGCACTGACCTCTCCGTAAGGAGAAGGGAGGAAGGAGAACGTAGGCATTAAGAGGGGCAGTGCTGTTGGGAAGCAGGCAATTCCTCTCGACAGCATTTGTTGCCTAACACATTGCTCCTGCTGTGCTCAAAGCACTGCACAGATGAGCCTCACTCAGGCTGCAGCGCATGGGGCCAGACTGGAACATATGAAAAATGAAATGCGTGGCAGGGCCCCACGATGGAGCCAAGAGCAAAGCCCACTTTCATCTTCCCCATCAGCTGACATTGCCAACACAGCCGTCTGATGGCTCCTTTACCCTCTGCTTGTTCTGATGCATCTTCTTCAATTGAAGAAATCATCTTTCCTACCTTTTTGCAGCACAGAAATAAGGCAGAGCAGGAAATTGTCTTCTGCTTAAGACTGCCCTTCTTACTGTAGGCATTTTCTCCTCTCCATCCATATATATGTCCACCTTCACAGCACCTTGCTGAGGATGGAGAACTGGTTGGACAGCAGGTTTGGGTTCTATGAAACTAAAATGAGAATGTCAACTACATGAACAGAGCCAGAAGAAACAGTAAGGAAGTGGAAGCACTGCAGCTGATCAGAAGTGATTGGTCTTCCATGCTGCCTCCATGAGTGGTCAGTAACTGCTGCCCCAGAGGAAGCCACCTGCAACCCTTCAATATCAGCAATGTCATGCACTGCCACAGGAAACTTCCCTGATGTGTCATTAATGAGTCAGATTTTTAGCCCAGAAGAGATGTTTACATTGCCCACACTCACCTTTTACACCATTTAGGCTATCAAATTTGATTTAAGATCAGGCTCAAATGGACAACAATTGCATCTGGAAGTAGAGTTGGTGCTCAGTTACCTTTTTGAGTCTATCCATTAGCTGTCCCAGAGAGAAACCCACAAGGCGTTTCCTATCTCCAAGCAGATAGCTCTTCCACGGCACTTAATTCCTCTGAAAGTCTTGTTTTCCATTTTCCTGCCTTAGTAAAAACTATTGTGTTTCTAAACGCTCTTATTGTGTTCCTATTAGTATTGTAAACAGCCCAGCTGCTTTCCTTTTTCTTTTCCTTTACCCTTTTTTTGTTTTTTTCTTTGAAGAGATTTTGGTCTTAACCGCTATGGCAACAAGTTCTCAGGTTGATTTTGCACTATATGAGGATGCATTTCCATTTACACAGCAGATCTTCTGAACTGGATAGCACATTCTCTAAAACCATCTGTTTATCTGCTCTTGGTACCTTTCTCCATTGCATTTCCTGACACGTGGCCCTAGAATAAGCCAAAGATCACAGAATCAGAGAATGGCTTGGGTTGAAAAGGACCATGACAATCATCTAGTTTCAGGGCTTCAGCAGCTACGAAGTGATGCAAAAGAGAAGAGACAGGATGTGTATCATTTGCCTTAAAACTAAAGGCTGAGGCAACCAAGAACTTGACAGAAAGAAATCCTGAAAACTGGGACTTTTTTGTTCTCTGCTGATGGAAATTTGTTTGATTTCTTTATGTGTATGCTCTGGAGCTTTCCAAGCCGATTCAAATATTTCTTAATCAAATGTAGTTATGTTACAATACTATACTATTCTTTTTTTCCCCAGGAAAAATATGAGACAAACCATGCAATCTCATGGGTCTTGTAGCCAGTGAGTCAGGTCTGGAAATTCAGTACATATGAGTCAATGAGATTTCAGGTTCTGACAGACGTGGTACAGCCAGCAATGGACAGGCCTCTGTTGCCCACAGTGTGTGGCTCCTCTTGGGCTGCTTAATGAAAAAGCTGGGTTATCCTCAACCTGTGCCATGAGATGCTTTCAGTGGGGTTGTCCCTCTCAAAGGTCTGTCACAGCAGTGTTTCCCTCTGAAACGGGGTGATTACATCTTTCCTCATCTGGCTGCCCGAGAGCGAGGTTTGGCTAAGCCTTACAGTCCATACAAGATTTCTATGTCATAGAAGACTCATAATATTTCATGCAAGAAACAAAGAAAAAATGCAAAATGTCTTCTCCAATTTGAGCATAGCTGGGAATGTTGGCTTTCATTGGCAAGCAGTATGTGGGTAAAAAAGGGAGAGGATCTGCAGGAGGCCCTGATTGGGCAGAGTGCAAGAGAGCACCTCTGTACAACTTATTTGGCTGCTGCTTTGCCTAAAAGTCTACAGACCAAAACGTGCTTTCCAAGCTAAGGGTTGATACTTGGGCTGATCTGAAGGTGATAAGGGAAGGTAGGAAGGTAGGTGAGGAAGGTAGCTGACTCACACAGCCTATTCTATTTTCACGTGTTTCGTAGTATATACCATCCCCAGAGACATGGTGTAAGCTTTTTTTAGTAGGAAAATAATGTTGTAATAAATGTGCCCCAAAACTGCACAGCCTGAGGGGATTTCTTTGTGTGTTCATACAAAGAAGCACAGCATGGACTGTACCTTGCCTAGAGAATTCATCTGGATGGGAGACAGCCATACCTGAACACAGCCTGGACATGAGTTACTCCTCCAAATAATCTACTGCATCTCTCTGTGAACTTACCTCAGTGTGCGGAGAAGGTTGGAGGGGAAGAGGCAAATTTCCTAAATCTTTGTATTTAGATCTGGGGATTCTTCCCTAATCACTTGTGACAGATGTGGGAGAACGTGTTTGCTCCACGGAAAATCTTTTGGGAAAGTCCTGAAAGATTAGGTTTACTCGTGATCTGATCCAGGTCCTCAGTGCAGAGTGGGTGAGTGCCAGCCTGCATCCAGACATGCTTACTGATCTCCTACAGGCTCTCTGTCTGAACTGAACCCCTCTCCCAGGCCTGAAGGAAATTTGTAACACACAGCCAAGGCAGAACCAGTGCCCTGAAGATATACCTTTTGTCCTAACTTTCATTTCAGCTGCTAGATATGCCCAGGCAGCCGTGGCAGGAATCATGGAAATACTGTCTTCACAAAGACATTTTGTCTCCAAGAACATTTTCATTTTACACCCAAGTCTAGCCGGAGGTGAATTCTTTTGTTTAGTGAAGAGCCACAGCTCCTTTGGAACAAAATGTTCTCCTGTAAGCCGGGTGAGCCTCTGGTTTTATTGAAGAACAGTCCTGCAGACCAAGACAATGCTGTACTTCACTACCCTTTTTGAATTACCACTCTGTCATTTCCCAGAGGAACATGATCGGCCGACCACTAAACTCTGCTTTAAGATCTTATGCCCGATCTAAATGAGACAGAATGAAGCCCTGGAGAGATTTCAACCCTTGCTTTGTTGAAACAACATTGCTTTGTTTGGAATGCATTTGCCTTTGTACTGGGGAATGAAAATGTAACCCAGTGCCAGGTTTGAAATATATAAATACAGTGCCTCTCATGTACATAAAGAGATCCATAGCATATGCTCTTGTTCTTACACAGCCTTTTTTCTCTTAGATCTTCAATCAGTATTGAAACCTTCAAACACGGGGTCTTGTGCAGCTCCATGAAGGAGGAATGCATCATCTCTGAGTTACAGGCTGGAACCTGGTTAGGAAATCTGCAGCAGACTTGAAATGAAACCCAGACCTGTTCTACAGCTGTAGCCTCAGCTTCCTCCTCATCCTGTTGGATTACATAGGCCAGAAGCAGCCCAACCAAGGGTGACACTGCTGACAGCTCCAGCCAGTGGTCACCACCTCCTGGTGCCTGAGCCTTCTCCATGCTTTACCCTTGGGTTCTGATCTGAACAGATCTGGGATATGATCAGATGGTGGTGAGGCACTGGCACAGGTTGCCCAAGGAGGCTGTGGATGCCCCATCCCTGCAGGCATTCAAGGCCAGGCTGGATGTGGCTCTGGGCAGCCTGGGCTGCTGGTTGGCGACCTGCACACAGCAGGGGTTGGAGCTGGAGGAGCGCTGTGGGCCTTTGCAACCCAGGCCATGCTGGGATTCTGTGATTCTATGATCCAGAACACAACGCCTCCTGAGGTTGAATCCTGAGCTGGCAACAGTTGGAAAACTGAGACTATATCTTCTCCCTGTCCCTTTAACTAATGCTACAGTGCATGTGAGCACACAGATTTCATGAAACCAGGGCCACCCTTTGCTATGAACTGTGCATGGCACAATACCTTGTATCAGCAGTCAAAGAATTTGGGGTGTGAAGCGCATGCTAAGGGTGGAGGAACAGCTCTGGGAGCTCCCCAGGCCCTCGTCCCGTTGTCTATCAACCATTCCTGCTGCCACTCCTCCTGAATAACCGCCCAGAGACCACATCTGCCCGCTCACAGAGCAAACAGACACGTCAGCCCTACACAAACAGAGGCGTTCTTGTCCCTTGCATCCCTTGGTGCCAACTCCCATCTGATATTTTGGGCTGTGCAGGGTGGGCTTGGCTGCATGCTGGGTGGAAGAGACACCTCGGCAGGGCAGGAAGCAGTGATTCAGCTGCTGCTGTGTCAATATTTACCCGGGGGCTCCAGCCATAGGTGTGGGATAGTCCCAATGGGGACACACTCCCACTCTCCTGAGGAGGGTAACCAGAGCCACGAGCCCCAAAGGGTGCTCACATCCTTCTCCTGGGAGCGTGCCCTCTTTTTTTAGGCTGCCTTTTGGATGCAAACCGGCGCACTGGGGCTGCGTCTCTTTTTCTTGTTTTTTTTCTAATTGTAGTCTGGAGTTTTCCTTAATGGGACAGAGAAGCCTTTGAGACTGGAAATGTGCTCGTCTCTTTGTTTCTGGTAAGACATAACAGTGGCCCCATGGGACTGTGCTCCAGCAGGGATATTTTAGCTCTGCCTGGCTCCGTTTGTGCTGGCCCCACGCTCTGGTTGCTGTTTGTCACTGGGCTGCAAGCTCTGAGACTGGAGCCCTGCATTTGGCTGGACTTCCCAAGCCTTTCCACGAGGCAAATAGTAACACTAATTTCATCTGGACACTGTATTTCTTGCTTACGTTCCTGAAGGGCTCTGTTGTGCTCCTTCTGCCTCAGTTCTCAGTGTCAAAAGTATTGCTAGATTTCACACCAAGGTGGTTGCATCCTGCTGGCAGATGCCTGTGTTCTTCTGTTTGAGAGATGGAAGGTGAAGGAGCATTTTGTGATTGTGTTTGATAGATGGAGAGACCTTTCTGGCCCACTCCCCCACTGTGGTTCTTTGAAGGTGTTGAGTATGAACCACCCTACAAAGCTCAGCCTCAGATACACCAGTGTGAAAAAGGGATGATTCCGTCTGCCCCAGTGCCGTTACACCAGTATAAGCATGGGAGATGGAGGAGGAATAGGCCTGCAGGGTTTTTTGCTTTGTTTTTCTCGGGGGAGCCACGCTGACTGTAAAACCACAGTAAAATTATTTTTAAATGAGAAAAATCTCTTTAAGACGTGGAATGAAATGCTGCAGTTCAGAAAGTCCTGCGGTATTTGGTAAATAGGGCAGTTTGCTGCAAAGGGAGGAGCGAGTATCCAGAGACAGGATGGCTGCAGAAAAAGGCTCCGAAAACGAAGTTGCTTATGAATTACATGATCAAAACTTCTCACAGCACGAGACATGAGATCGTAAGGGCAGGTTTATTCTCAGCACATGCGTGGAAAAATGCAAACCTCAGTAAGAACCTCTGAGTAAACCTGAGAAAAGAAAATGACTGTGCCTGGAAATGTTTTGGGGATGGTGTTTGTCAATTGATGAAATGAGAAGCTGCTGTTTGACGTGCTGTGCGCAGCAAAGATGCAGGCAGGCTAAGGCCAAAGCAGGAGATTTTTGGTTTTTCCTCCAGTACAATGAATGCATGGAGATTTTGCTTTGTGTGGCTTTATGTGGCTGGGCAGGAGGTCACAATTACTCATGCCACCAGATTCCAGTTTGCCTTCAGCTTTGCTGGTTTGGATGACAAGCCTTCACCACTCGGCTTCGTAGCAGTGGCAGCAGCTCTCCCGCCAGGGCAGGGATGCTCCTTTTGCAGCACCATGCAAAAAGAAGAGTAGCTTGAGCCAAAGAGCACCTATCAGGCTCTGGCTCCTGACTTTAAGTAACCCCATGGTTTGATTGTGTTCGGAACCACTCTCACATCTTGGATCACCTCTATCACCAGTATCTCCAATGATGTCTTTTAATGGAAAGAGGAAGCTTTATAAGGGCAGAAGACATGCATCCTGTTAGGACAGTTCCTCTATAAGTCAAGAGGCTTCTCATTGCTGCACAGGACCTAAAGAAGGGAGGGAGGGGAGTTCTGACAGCTTCAGGAATCTTCAGGATTCCCAGAAGGAGGGAAGACCAAAGGGTCAGCTGTCCTGTAAAAGAAGGGCTGCTTGATTAACTTTATGGAAAGAAAATGAGATGTGAAAAGACAGCATTTTGTCTTCGATAAGGAAGCCAGGAACACAACCAGCTGGGTAGTCTGTGCTGCCCAGGAATATTCAGAGGGCAGGAGGGTCAGAGGGAGCCTGGAGGGCATTGGGAATGTGAAGAGAGACAGGAGGGCAAAGCAGTGATGCAGGACTGCTCCCAAAGTCCGTAAATGAGTCAGCAAGAGAGGTCAACCTGAACCCCAGCTTAAAAGGGAGACAATGAAGTCTTCCAAAGAAAAAGGAAAAAGAAAAACCCTGTATCCATCTATCCATCTGTTCTATAGACAACGACTATACTGGCATAGAGATAGGGAGAATGTTTAGAGAAAACATTGTTGCTTGATCTCTCTGACCATTATGAAAGAGAATGCACATTCAGAAATGACTACAAGACCCCTAAATCATACCTGGATAGCTCACACTATAGCTAATACTTTCAGCATTGCATACAATGTCAAAAAGAGGCACAGCACCCAGCCAGTCCTTGTGACATTATAATTAGAGATGGGGCTTGCATCAAAAATCCAAATGTGGAGCAGTGCTGTGAGTCAGCCAAGACGTGCACACCAACATTGTCATTATCCTGAATTTTGTCATTTATAATGAAATCTAAGTACTGCAATCTTCATGATGTTTGAAATTTGGGTCAAGAGACAACCCCACATTTGCTATTTATCCTTGCTCTCCAAGACCCAAATTCAGTAAAGTGTTTAAACACATAGCTGGGAGACTATAGGATTTTGGAAGCAGTAAATAAAGCTGCACAAAGTTGGATGGAGAACCACCAGAAAGCAACTGCACCTATCTTAGAGGACGACAGGAGCACAGGAGGGAAGTAGTCTGTTAGGCATGGCAGATCCTCACTTGATATTTTGTTTGAATTCACAGTTTTTATTACATGTGTAGCAGAGACACTGTGTGAAATGAGCCATTCTAACCACAGGCCAAGAAAACATACTATACAGCAAGTCCCACTTTCTTTTTTCTTCCTTTCTTCCCAGTAGAAGCAAACAAAATCATCCAAATGTCCCAGCTGTTTACTCCAAATGTTGCAAACCGCTGGGGCTGATCCTTTTCAACATGTCAGTGTTTGGCCTCTGCTCTACTTTATCCCGGATTTCACTTTCTTCCAGGTACTACCAGCTCCAAATGCTTTGAAGACAAGTCTGAAGCACAGTTTTAACAACTTTTGCCAGTGTAACATCTGCACAAGAAATAAGGACTGTGTGCATTCCCTCTTCCAGTGCTGAATTGGACTCATTTAGCAAACCCAATTCATCATAAACGCCTGGTAAAACCTATAGAAAGACAGATCTCATCCACCATGCATTAGAAGTGAGATCAGCCCAGCGTAACACATTTTAAGAAATCCCTGCATGATACATTGAGCAAAGGTGGACCTGTACTCCTGACATCAGTAAGTAATGTCAAAGCACTGGTACTTTAAGCTTGTGGGGGCTACTTTTTTCTCTTAATGCTGTTGATATTCCTGAACTACACCATGGTCTGCTCACAAGCAAACAGCCTCCAGGCCATACTCCTGTCCATCCACTGCACACTTACAAGTCTTAAAAATGTGCTAGCACATCAAAGAGGTCAAAGTCAATCGTGGGATTTAGAGTAGAATTTGACTTAGAGATGTGAATAAACCTTTCTCCTGGCATATACAACACAGTAGTTTTCCCAAGATTTGTTGTTCCTGTGGAAGGAATCTATGTTTTCCCAATTTTGATGATGAATTTAGGTTGATTTTTCTCATGGTGTGGAAATGCAGTAAGCTCTTCTTTCTTTGACAGTTTGGCTGTATCTTCTGTAGATAAAATACTATGATCTCCTGCTGGAGATATATATACTCCTTATAACAGAGTTTCTTGCCCACCTCAAATATTCTTAATTATGATATGTAGAGCTAGTTTTATTTCCCATGAGAAATAGGAGCTATTCCTTCTGAGAGAAATGGTAAAGCTGACAGGTAGAAAATCTTGAGCTGCTGTATGCCTCAGTGATTATAAGGCATGGTTTTGTAGTCACCCAAGTTGTCCCTCCAGAAGACATTAATTCTTCTGTCCCTCCAGTATGGCAGTTTTTAACTCCATGGTTGCAAAACTCATTACAAGTTTCGAATGAAACATAAGTGAAGTGCAAAACAGATTTTGTAAATGGAAGGCTTACAAACTTTCTGTTGATTGTCCACAGTATTAGAGATGAGTCAGATTTTCCAAAGGATTAGGCAAAGTGGAAGCCTGCAATAGTAGGAGGTTGGGATCAGTAACTTAGAAGGTTCTCCCTGTCCTGCACTCGTGGAGGGTTTTCCAAGTCATACTGAAGAAGTTAAAGACCACTTGTGTGGTCTGAACTTAATACCTTCAATACGAACTTCCCACTGACATTTTTTGTGACCATTGTTTAAGAGAGTAAGAGCAGGGGAGAGATAAGTCTTCAGCATGAAGGTGCCACAGTAACAATGGAGAGCACCATACAAGCTAGCTGACAGCTCAGGAAACTGAAGTGGACACACGTGCCAAGAAATAGTTCAACAGGAGGAAACAGCTTCATCTCTCTGGCCTCAGGATCCCACCTCTAGAAGCATTACTTGTACTACCAACGCCTGCTCAGTCCTGGACCTCCCTTCTGAAACTCAGTAGTTATAGCAGTTATGACGGGGGTTTTGTGGTGTAGACACCTGTCCATACAAAACTAATCTGGGACCACCAAGCACATTTTCTTGTGGCAATTCACCAGCTTGCCATATGGTAATAATTTTTGAGAGCCACTGTCTTGGCCTGGATTAAAATTAGAGATACAGTGATGGAAGATGCTTTGGTCATGTCCTTAGCCAAAGCCCATACTTTACTTAGCTGGAAAGGAGGTAGTGGTGTTGCTTCCCAGCGTTGGGGCAGGTATGTGTTAGAGATGAATTCACATAGTCTCACCCCACCTCCAAGCCTATCCCAACTGAGAAAACCAACAGTTCCTGATTTTCAAATATGCTTTCCCAGCCAAAATGTCAACCGCATGCCACCCTCGAGAATGCCACAATTCAGTGGTTGCACATCAGACCAATTGGCCCATATTTATAAAGTGCTTTGATATCTCAGATGAAAGGACAGTATATAAATGTCCCATTCATTTAGGTTACGTACAGTAACAGCAAACAGAAAAATCATTACCCACAGGGTTAGAAAGGCGTATTCCTGTTTATTAATTGAAGACCACATAAAGAATGCTTGGTTAAAGTGTTCCTTTTGGAGCGGACATTTCAGTGCCTGTCCAGTGAATGAAAATCATCCCGAAAATTTGCATGTGCAAATGGCATAAACATCAAATTCGCACAACTCCTCAAAACAAAATTCTCTTTAAATATGCAGCGAAAGCTTTCTATACGGAACTAGCCTTGTTCCTTGCAGCTAACGGGAAGTTGGACAATCAGTCCTTTGCCAGGTCAGGACTACAGTGAAATTGTTATCTTAGTAAACAATAATTTTAATGATACACATACACACACCAAAAAAAAAGCTAAAGAGTGAGCATCAGCTACTCAGCAACCTAGTAGGCTTTACGCTAAACCATCTGTAGGCTCACTGTGCATTTAGGCTTTCTCTCCTCTACACAACTGACCATCTTTTGAATTTTTAGACTTGTATCCCTCACTTCTTTCTCTGTGTATCTTTGGGATACTCAGCCTTCTTGGTTCATCTGGCAAGCTGTGTTAAAACAAGTCCTTTCTGCCTATCATCTCAGTCCTGAAGTGCTGAGTAGATATCCATACAGAGTCCCTGGGAGAAAGCAGTGTCTTTCATATATCATAACCATAAAAAAACAAATTACAAAGCAGAAAGAAGATAAGGCACAGGTTTAGGCTGCC
Organism: Centrocercus urophasianus; assembly: GCF_019232065.1. Taxonomy (NCBI): domain Eukaryota; kingdom Metazoa; phylum Chordata; class Aves; order Galliformes; family Phasianidae; genus Centrocercus; species Centrocercus urophasianus. The sequence continues at coordinate 1,312,770 of NW_024884966.1, forward strand.
TTTTGAAGATTTATTAAAACAAACTGATAGTTCTTATAATGTGCGTGTAACCAGAATACATAATTGACAATGATAATCATTAACAGGTACTAATGTTATTTCAGAACAGAGGATGGAAAGAGACAGACTAAACCTCCATGCATGCCGTAGAGGAAATCCAAACTGCGATAATTAAATGCAAATAAAGCCTGGGGGCAAAAATTCCTGGTCTCCATAAGATAAGAGAAATGTATTTCTACCATCTATACTTCATTTATTTCTCTTGAAGACTCTAATTTGTTTTTAAGCTAATAGATCAAACATTCTTGTCACAGTTCGTACAACTGTCTCAAATATGTGAGAAGTACCCGCCAGGCGAGGACCACCAGCAATTTTTATGATTTCTTTACACTACAAATATTTGGCAGAACTGAAATCACCCAATAAAATAAACCTGTGGATTCATCTGCAGTTTTAGACTCTCTCCAAGTATTCTTTGGACTCCTTCCCAAAATAACTGATGCTCATGATATTCCAATATCAAATGAAAATATGTCCTAATTTTCATGTCTCACTACCACCATCTGTTATTAAAGAGAAAGTCTTCTTTTTCCTAGCAGGCCAGGTGGCTTGGCGACACCCATACAGCACTGAGTGCAGCTCTGGTCCAGCAGTGCTCCTGTTCCTTGCTGTCACTGGAGTTGGCAGAACTCAAACATAATACAAAAGCACAACTGCAAGAGCAGTTGTGGTGAAAAATCATTTGCTCCATCATCATCTGCCAGCTGGTACCCATGAGCTGGCAGCAATGGAATGTAGGTGGCTCCATCTCTCCATTAGAGAAGATGCTTGGAATTCAATTAAGTGCAAGAACAGCTATAGGGAAAGGGTTAGGATCCTCTTTGGAAATGCTTTTGGCAAAAGGTAAAAAATACCCAGCTTAAACAGTCTGTCCAGGATGGACTGCAGAGGTCTTAAAAGAAAACCTTGCAGTGTTACAGAAATCTTGAAGTCACTTCTCTGAGAATCAGGTCTGCTAGCTGATGCTTCAGAAAGCCAATATCTGAACTTAATAGACATTCAGCTCTTGTACGCTTACATCCATATTTTAAGTGTATGAGTAAAGTCTTTCTCTTCCATCGCAGAATGACGGAAACATAGAATGGTTGGGTTGGAAGGGACCTTTGAGATCACCCAGTTCCAACCCCCTGCTGTAGGCAGGGACACCTCCCATGGCCCAGGCTGCTCACAGCCCCATCCAGCCTGGCCTTGAGTGCTTCCAGGCAGGGGGCATCCACAGCCTCACTGGGCAACCTGATCCAATGTCTCACCACCCTCACAGTAAAGAATTTCTTCCTAATATCTAGTCTAAATCTGCCCTCTTCCAGTACAAAACCATTTCCTCTCATCCTGTTACTACATGCCCTTCTAAAAAGTCCCACCCCAGCTTTCCTGTAGGCCCCTTCAGGTACTGGAAAGTCCAAACAAATGATGAATGAATTTGCAAACCTTCCCAGCCCCCTTCCTCTACCACTGCCTTTGGAAATCAAACCACACCACCACTTACCCACCCCACTGCACAGAGCCATTCTTGAACAGCTATGCCTGCTCTTCCCTGCTAGTTTTCTCTCCAGAGGTCTGAAGCTGTACTACTTTACCAAGTACTACTAGCAGATGGCCTTGCAAATTCCATGAGCCACTGTAAAATCTGGTGCAAAGTGTCAGTTTAACATGTTTTCCTGCAAAAAAGGAGGACAAGCTTTGTTTTCACCGGTCTCCTGTCTTTTAGGTATTACTTTTGAGAGTAATCACCCACTCTGATTCTGGTAATACATCCTAATTTTATGAGACTTGTCTCACACCTTTTTAGACTAGCTGGCAGGCTGGCTAATATCCACTAGTTGGCAGAAGAGAAATCTTTTCATCAGTGTAAAGCTGAATTAAAACTTCACTGTTTCCCGTGGATAAAAATGTCATCCTTTTTGGCATAGCAGCATAGCTCCATGGCATTTATATCATATCTGGAGGACAAGCAAGTAGAGCTGCTCAAAAAATTCCCTTTGGTTTGTTGTTGTTGTATTCTTGTTTTGTTTTGTTTTGTTTTGTATGGATTTGTGTGCATATGGGGCAGGGTGTTAACTACCAGATTTGCTTTCTCCAGAAACCGTTCTTCCTAGAAAAAACTTGATCTTGTTGAGATACTTTGCCTGGAGAAGAGAAGGTTGCGGGGTGACCTCAGTGCAGCCTGCAGTACCTAAAGGGAGCCTGCAGACAGGAGGGGAGTCAGCTCTTGGCAAGGGGAGATGGCAGCAGGACAAGGGGAAATGGTTTGGAGTTGAGGGAGGGCAGATGGAGGTTGGATGTCAGGGGGGAAGTTGTGTGCTGTGAGAGTGGTGAGGTGCTGGAACAGCTGCCCAGAGAGGCTGTGATGCCCCGTCCATCCCTGGAGGTGTTCAAGGCCAGGTTGGATGGGGCCCTGGGCAGCCTGGGCTGCTGTGAAATGGGGAGGTTGGTGGCCCTGCATGGCACAGGGGGGTTGGAGCTTCATGATCTCCATGGGTTAGGTCCCTTACAACCCAAACTATTCTGTGATTTTATGATTCTATGATACTTCGATTTTTTTCTTTAAGAGAAACTGACAGAATGAATTTAACTTTGGATCAATAGAATCTGAAAATTTCTCAGGTCAGCTCCAGACAAATAAAATTTATTATAGCTCAAGCCATCTTAATGTGAATCTGCACTAACCAGTGTTGCATATCCGTGCTGGTAGCTCTATGCCAGTTGTGTGACAACAGATTCACATCATGAAAGCCAGTCCAACCAGCAATACATTTTGTATTGCCACAAGAAACCGAATTACATAAGGTGAACAAGCAACTTCTGAAAATGCAACTTAGAATTGAAATAGCCCAATCAAATGAGATATTTCACATTTTTCCCACACTCACAGTAAAAGATTTTCCTGCAAGCTTCCTATTCTATTAAAGTTTCTATCACTCTAGTTTGAGAAACAAATTAAGGATGGAAATGAATGTTTAAAGACACAAATCCAGATCTTTGTTCTAGTGACAAGTCTTTTCAGAGACTTAAAAGCATTCTGTTTAGTGGTAGGGAGCACTGGATCATGGTGCAATTTGCCACTTTTTATAATCCTATATGTCCTAGAAGATGTCATATTCTACCATTCCCATTCCACAGGTAGGAAACTGGGACCACATGTGCACAGCAAGAGAAACAGTGTGAGGACATTACAGAGTGTCTAGCTGTTAAGTAGCAGAATCAAGAAAGAAAAAAAAATAAAATACATGGATTTTACAAAATGTGCCATCAACCTGCAGGGCTCATGCTGCAGGATGTTCTAAAATACAAATGTTTCCATGAGGCCAAACAAATGACCAGATCTTGGCAGCTTGTGTAGGCATGGGGTGAAGAAAAACAGAGACGTATCTGAAGCCACACTGTGTCGTGTGATCATCTGTGGCTGAATAATGTCCCTTAGGAGGAGGGAAGGCTGCCCGTGACCTGCTGCCTGTCTGGGTCTGCCCAGTCTCACTGAGCCTGCCCTGTTCTTGGCCCAGGGTGCTGCCAGCCCATTGAACATCCTAGCTACAATGCTTGGACTTTTATTGAAGACTGTAGATGGCTCTAACATTGGGAGAGGGGTTGTGTTGTGCCTTTCTGCAGCCACGTTGGAACTTACCACCACTACATTTGCCTGCAATACGGATGACTGACAGCAGTGACCAAAATGGTCATTGCTTCTAATTTTATATTTCTATTCTTGTGATCCCACAAACATGATGTCATTCACAGCAGTGCACACTAGGCCAGCACCTGCTGCAAAGGGGCTCTTCCCAGCCCCGGCTAAATGCTGAAAAATACACTACTTAAGTGTAGCTCTTTCCCAGGAAAAGCTCTCTGTCAGTCATCCAATGTCCATGTTGTGCTCTCCATGTGAAACAAATAAGATATAACAGGAGTTTCACTGTCCACTGCATGCAAAGATATGCGGGCATTGTGGTAGAGGAAAATCTCAGACATGAAGAGACAAGGCAGAAACACAGAAACAACTGAAGGAAGCTCAACATGTACAGAAACAATCGACATCTATTGAGTTTCCATCGGGTCCAGTGCATAGCAGCCTACCTTCAGCCAAAACAACTTCCCAGTTTTCTACACGGGTTATGGAACAAAAGTATTTCGTGCCAGCATTGTGACAGACTGCTGTGGAGATGCAGATGTTTCCACCAGGAGCCCACCTGGGCCATCTCAGTGAAGACTGAACTCCTACAGATCAAACTGAACGGACAAAACCCGGAAAACAGGAGCTGTGCAAGTCTCAAATCCTCTACAAGGATTCAGTAACCCACGCAGCATCGGGTTAAGCTTCTGTTGAACGCGAGCAGAGCGCCTTACATGTTGTGCAACACAATGGAAAATTGAGACCATACCATAGATGAGGACATAGGAGTTACGTGGTTTGCCTGAGGCCACACAGTGAGTCAGCGACTAAATTATAAACTTGGGAGTCCCTGGCTCCAAGTCACTTATTCAATCTATGCTGCCTCTGAGGCATATTACATTGGGGGTATTGTATGGAAATGCCATTAACTTTGAAGAGCACTGTGGAGTAGAAGCAAGCAAAATAAGTGAGCTTTATTGTGGGCTTGTTTTTTTTTTTTTTTTTTTTTTAATTTAAAAAAACATGAAAAAAAGTGACATGAACCATTTTGCAAGCCTACAGTGCAAATTAATTTTGCACAATTTGATTTCAAAACCTCCCTCCCGGATTAAAAACCTAAACAGTAAGTTTCAGAGACTCGGGCCTAATGGATCCTTCTTTTCCTCTTTTTTTTTTTTTTTTATTTTTTTTTTTTTTCTGGCAATTTTGTTAACCCCTGAAAACGGGGGATTAATATGGAAATGCTGACAGCTCCTTAAGCAGAGCATCGCGTTTGCAACACTGTAATTATGCCTACTAGAAATGCTCCAAAGAAAACAAGATTTTCTTGTTCAAACAAATCTTGAATGGTTTTGGACCCAGAATTAAATCATTCAGACCGAAAGGACTGCGTCAAGCGTGCAGAACCAGAGCTGTACCAGGGAGATGTGGAAAGAGAGAAATGCAAACTGATTTTACAGTATTTACATAATCGGATCCACATCTCTGCTTTTCACTGTTGAATGAGTAGAGATCAGATTAACCTTACTATTATTATGGTGTGTGTTTGATTGACCTGGGAATTCCAAAAATAAATGGATTGAAGACAGTCTAGATGCCTTTCTCCATTCATGCCCAGCACAAAGTCAATCAACGTGTCTCTCTAAGTAACAAAATTGTTTTATGTCATCCATCAGTAGATGCTGTAGTATTGGATATAGCTTTACTGCAGTCCATGACTGCTCCTTGAAGACCACACAGTTCCAAGGCTTCCATCCCGCACTGCTATGTCCCTACAGGAAACTGCTTGTCAAATTTTGCATTCTGGTGAAGAAGGTTGTAAATGCATGGTGGAGAAATGCGTGTGGCAGACAGAAATGAGAAAATAAAATAAAGAAGAAAAGAAGTGGAAAAGAAGGGTCCTGGCCTGAAATTTACCATTTAGGCTTTCAGTCCAGGAGGGAGGTTTTGAAATTTCTCAGCACTGACTTCTTTTTGTTGCTGTTTCAGTGAAGGATGTTTCCTTATTTTGAAAGATTTTTTTGGATCCAATTTCTGTTGTACTGAACACAGGCAAAGATGCATATGGGTATAGGATTCTTACAGTGGTGATCACTGAGTACAAGAAAAGGGAAAAATGTCTCCCATCACTTACGATGTTTAATTTTGATTGTTCTGTTTCATGAAAATAATCCTTTCTAACAACATTTACTGTGTCTCCAATTAACATTAGCAACGTGACATTAATAACCAGGAGTAACTCATGTGTGTAAGGGGAGAAACAAGGAGGGGATGCCTCTGCAGATGGACTGTTATTTCTTTTGACAACAAACAAACAAACAACAAAACACCTATTCTACCATCTGACCACATTCAGGAACCTTCTCCTGGTTCTTTCACAGAGGATGATGTAGTGGGCAGAGACTGGGACAGGCTGTGCTTATGACTCAGTTTGATGCAACCAGTTCAGAGCCAAACAACCTCTATCACCTCCAGCCTGGACAACAAAAAAGATCATTTTTTATTCATTTGTATTGGTGTCATTTCCTCAGGTTGCCATCATTTCTGGTCAGAGACTTCTGCAAGTCTGACAAGCAGCTCAGTGCTACTCGGAGGCATGCAATTAACCCAAAGCCGTGGCCATTGAAATCCAACCACAGAAAACTGCATCATCAAAGTGGCCATTTTATAACCATAAGTGGGCATCTTGCAAATGTTTCTGCCTTACCTGACTTTCTGTTTCTTGCCCTAACAGGCGTACAGGACTCGGCCATCAGGCTGCAATCTGTATGAGTGTATGAGCCTACATGACTGTAGGCTCCCTTCAGCACACAGACTTGCTTTAGACATCCTCTCGTGCTTTATCACAACAGTCTCCAACTCAGGCTCTTTGCTTTTCTGTTGGAGAAATATTGTGTAACCCACTCCAGACACAGAGCAACCCCTCCCCCACAGGGAAGTGAGCCTCCAGCCAAACGAAAGCTTTGATATTAAGAGCACAGCGATGTGTAAACCCAGAATAATGCACTTGGACTGCAGCTTTCCTTCAGGAAAACAACCAAACAAAACACTCCTAATTAAGCTATTGGCTCGGAGGTGGCACCAAGTCCAAAACGGTTTTGACTGCATATGGAATTTATACGGCACACGAGATGCAATAAAACACCAGCACGCCCAGATGTGGATGTTCCCCAGCTGTCTGTCTGCTGCTTTCATGGCAAGCTACAAACGTCCTTCCCTGCACAGCCGGCTCTGCAGGAAGCGAGAGGTGGCTCCTCCATGCTTAGCAATCCAACCGGGCGGTGGAAGGGAAATTTTAGAAAGAACACACGAGTTTACAGCATCGGTGTTGCACGGGCTCCCACAGTCTGATCCGTCTCAAGCTCGAGCAGCGGGTCACAGAGCGCCAGTGAAATCCCCATCCAGCAGACCGCTGCCTGCCGAGCTTTCTGCCTGCTGCTGCCGACGCAGATGCGATTTTTCCCTGTAGCTGTTGGGGGCAGTAGAAAATCAGTGCTGGCTTCCTCCAACCTGCGTGACCTGGGTGTGGGCTGCATACGTGTCGTGATGCTAAGCAGCTCAGCACATCTGGGAACCCAGGGGAAAAGTAAGTCTGCTTTGAAAAAATGAGTATTTCGGTGGTCCTCAGGATAAGGACTTGCTGTGCTTCAGAGTGGGGCCGAATTCTGCTCTTACTCTGCAGTGTCACGTAGATAATGGTCACTGATTTAGGACAGAATTTTCCCATTGCCAAGCTACACCTATTTTAGAGTTAGCAGCTAAAGCATATCAGAACAAGTAGTTCTCCTCTGGGCAGCCTGGGCTGCTGGTTGGTGACCCTGGACATAGCAGGGGGTTGAAACTGGGTGAGCGTTGTGGTCCTTTTCATCCCAGGCCATTCTATGATTCTGTGGTTCTTGCTCTGCTATTGAGGGAGAACAGGCACTTCATTCAGACCCAATCCCTGAAGATAGGTGGAATGAGTTCTATGCCCTATGCGGGCTTCTGGCCATCAGCCCAGGGATGCTGGGCTCCTCTGCAGGGGGTTTGGAAGTTACTTTCACCCTCCAGTTCTCCAGCATTAGAAAAGTACCTGACCTTTCCCTTTTCTGTCACTTTCTATCACTTCTTTTTCTCATCAAAAAGAGGCATCTGATGCTAATGCTCTCAGCCCACCTGAGACCTCTGATAACCCTCTCAGGTCCTATCATGGCCTCTCTATGGCTGGTCTGAGAGCTTTGCTGTCTGCTGCTATCTGGTCATGACATTTCTGATAGGCAGTGAGATGAATGCAATGAAAAGCAGAGATCTGTAGTTGCCCATGTCTGGGTTACAGACATGTAACCCAGGCTTACAGCAAGTTCAGGCTTACAGCAAGTTGGGAGAAATAGACATCTTGAGGGTCCAGCACACCTTTCGGAAAGAAACAATGGAAAAAAGTGCCTGCTTCTGTGTAGTTTTCACATTCTGTAAGCAGCACCAACTCTATGTGCCTCAGTTTCACTTTCTACATTAGCATTCATTCAGAAGCTTGGGGCTGGGATTTTCTCTTTCTTTTTTTTTTTTCCTCTAGGATACTCCTATAGGGAAAAGCAAATGCAGTGCAGCATACTGGTCCCCAGCGTGCCATACTGGGGATCTGCCAGAACAGCCAGGCTTTTTCCCCATACAGGACTGCACTGCAGTCAGCTCGTGGGAGACAGGTGCCAAAATGCTGCTTCAATAAAAGCATTGCTTTTAATAAGAATACAAATAAGGAGGAATGCCCAGTAGCTATGATGCTAGGCCTTGATCCTGAGAATGCAGGCTCCCAGGAGTAATTAGCTGCACTTAGCAGTTCTGCAATGCTCTGAGAACTCGCGGAGATACGGATTGCCTTCAGTTCCCATAGGCTGCAGCCTGAGCTGCAGAGCTGACCTCACTGGGGTTCTCATGTTCCTGGGGCTGGCCAGGATCAGCACCCCAACCACAGCACCATGCATCACATGGGGAGGTTGCTCTGAAAATAATGCCTACTCTTTATTGCTGTGGAAACCACAGCAGAAACATAGGACATAATCACACTATTGGATAGAGCAAATTCTCAGCTACAAAACACCGCTCTTCCACCTGGTCACCATCACTAGCTGTGTTCAATTTCGGCATCAGAGAACTTCTAGGAGTAAAGAGGTTTAACTGAAGGAAAACATTCTAGCTAAGGGTATATATGAGGAAGGGGAGTGGCTGTTTGTGAGGGTGGATGGTGATGGGACAAGGGGAATGGGTTTAAAGTGAGATGGGGGAGGTTTAGGTTGGATATGAGGAGGAAGTTTTTCCCCCCAGAGGGTGGTGAGGCACTGGCACAGGTTGCCCAAGGAGGCTGTGGATGCCCCATCCCTGCAGGCATTCAAGGCCAGGCTGGATGTGGCTCTGGGCAGCCTGGGCTGCTGATTGGCGACCTGCACACAGCAGGGGTTGGGACTGGAGGAGCACTGTGGGCCTTTGCAACCCAGGCCATGCTGGGATTCTATGATTCTAAGGTTTTCCATACAAGCCATTGCCCTTTGACACAAACACAGCTCCTTACGACCAAACATTTTTCATAATGGCTTTGTGAGCAGAGCAATGAAAAGCTCTGGCCTGGAGAGCTCACATTGCAGATGGGGTGGCTGCCCTGTTCCACCCCAGAGGTAGCTGTGTTTCCACTCTCTGACTAAGTGGATGATGCATACTTGGGGTTAGAAGGATTTATTTTTCCTCATACGATGTTGGAGCAATTCTCCAGCTTCTGCAGCTGCGCAGGGCGCTTAGCGGTTCACAGCACTTAAAGGGCTTTTTGTTCAGTTGGTGAACACGTATCGGTGTGTTTGGAGATACGCCGCAGCGTGGCTCTTTTGTCCCTCTGAGTCAACCTAGACTTGGGTTCTGTTTAATTAAATGGGTCTGTTTTCTAATTCTTTCCTCAGTTCTCAGGTTGGTGAGGAGCTTTATGAGGGCGTGTTAGAGCTGTTGTAAGCCAAATGTACCCTTCCTCTTATTCTTCCTTAATAATCATTATGTAAAAATAAATAAATAGTGGCAATAAAAACAGAAAAATTTAATTCAAATTATGCCACAGAATTAATTTCAGCAAACGTTACAAGTGCCAGTAAATGATACCTACAACTTAATTGCACTGAGTGAGAGGTAATGGTCCCCCTAAACATTCATCTTCTTATTGGCAACTTCAAAATTTCAGTCCTCATTTCCTTATCCATTCACACCTTTCATTGGGATTAAATTCTGCATTCTTTAGTGTCTTTCTGCTCTTGATGTTGACATCACCAGACCTCAAGATAGTCTTTGGTTTGCAGTCCTAGCAGGGTGATAGGAGGTGTTTAAGGCCAGGTTGCATGGGGCCCTGGGCAGCCTGATCTAGTACTTGATCTAGTGGCTGGCAATCCTCCCTGTGGCAAAGGGTTTGGAATTTGGTGAGCCAAGGTCCCTTCTTACCCAAGCCATTCTAAGATTCCATGATTCTATGATTCAGGGTGTACAGGGGTGAGCCAGGAGGGCAGGGGAATGACATGGACTGATGCCAGTCTGTAGCAGAAACAGGGCTTGATGGTCCAGTAGATGCCCTCCAGATCTGTATTTCAATGAAGAGCCAGCTCTAAAGACAAAGAGCCAGCTCTAAAGACATTTTACTATTTGTTTGGCTCTAGTCACAGATGGAGCTTGAAGGTATGGACTCAAAGTACTGTGTAAAGTCATACCCTCAAGGAGGGACAAGATCTTGTTCCCGGGCAAAATACCTCTAGTCTAGAAACCATATTTGCTTTTTTTCCACCATTTTCCACTGCACAACCATTGCCTAGTCACCCATAACCAATCATTACTAGCTCTTTTAGAACATTAATGTTGTTTCAGCTCTCTCACTCTCATATTAAATATCTGTGTTTTGGATTATTATTCCCAGATTTACTAGTTTGCCCTTTTCCAGACAGAATCTCATTCTCTTTCCTGCTCATATTTCTAACCTCTGGTTCCATTAGTGTTATTTCTCTGTCTTCACTTGGTTTACAGTTCTTTCCAGCACAGTGTTGTGTGCAGATTTGGTTAATGTACTTGGTTACACCTCCTTCCAGACCATTAATAAAAGTATGAAATAATGTTGCTGCTAGCAGAAATCCATGTAGCACCCTGCTGTTCACCTCCATCATCTTCAATACCACAACCATCCATCATGTGCCCCATTTATCACTGGCAAACAGACTTTGCAAACTAAAGCTGCTCTGTTTGGATTGCAATGCTGGCTCTGGGTAAAGACAAAAGGGAAGAAATGTCAAGTGACAGTGGCAGAAAGAGGTGGGACAAGGGCTGGATGATGACAGTGGTCAAACCTACTTGTTATTGATGAATCCATGTGAACTGGTAGAGAGGAACGTAATTCCTCTCCGCATCCTACTGTGCTCTATAGCAGAGGTTTCCCTGATGCTCTCTGGTCTGGCAATTCTATGTATCGCATTCCTGGGAAAGGAACCATACATTTCTCCAGTGATTGCTCTGCCACCCTATACTCAATGGCAGTGGCAGTGACCAGCTGAAAAGAGGCACTATTTGTTTCCACATCATTATAACCGGTAAGAAACGAGCATGTACTCAGTCATTAGCTAAAATTAAATAAAGAACTTCAGAAAATCAAAGAAAGAAATTCAGAATGGGATTGTTGCCACTTAGCATGCTGCAATGAAGGTATCTGCTGAATCTGAATGTAAAAAAATCCCAGCCTACAGCAGGCAATTGTCTGTGAACTTCTACCATTTCTGGGCATATGCAGTGAGAAGGAGGCTGGCAGAAAGGCAGGAGAGCTCCTTCCCATCCTGGCTTCCTCTGGATGGAAAACAGCAAATTCCCCATTTGCCTGGATTTGTGGCACATGCAGACTGATGTTGGGAATGTAAGCATTGCCACACTGAATTAAAGAACTGAGGTCCAACAAGCTCGAGGTCCTATCCACACTGCAGTCAGCATCACATTCCTCTGGGAGAGGTGGAGCTGTCCTGCAGCAAGAAAAGCTGGAATAACCTCTATGTGTTTACCTCTGCTCTTGTTATAGGAATTACTATCTAGTCTTCCATAACAAAAGTCTGTTTTAATCCCCAAAGAATGACCTATAATAGTTTCTCAGACTAATTGAGGGGCTGTGAGAGCTGTGGATTCACTGGCTCAGCAAGGAAATGTCCCAGCCTCATCTGCAGAATAATGAGCTCCCAGAAGGCCAAATTCGGTGGGAACTATGGAGTTAATTCAGAGAGGAAATCACATCCAGAGACAGCACATGTAGAGCAGAAGGCTGCTCTAGCCTGACCAGTTAGTCAGTAAGCTGGACTCCTGCAGATCTGTTTCTATCAGGAGAAGAAACTCTTCTGTTTCTTGAATGTAATCCTGTTTAACTAAGAAATATGCCCGCCAAATCCTGTTTCCTTGAACACGGTGGAAACAAAAGATAGCAAGCAGTTAATGTGCTCTGAAGTATCCAAACATGCTTCTGCAGCATGTGCTCCTATTTGTACTCCAGAAATCCTTTCACAAATGCAAGTGAAATGAAGAAACATGGTATTAGGCAGAATTAGAATCATGGAGCTAGGCTTTATCAGGGCAGCAAGCAGAAAAGTTTCAAAAGACAGTAAAAAGTATTTATTGACTGTACATAACATTTTTAGCCCTAAGTTGAATACACTGATGATTTTTAAAGGAATTGGTTAATTAGCTAAAGCGCTGGGAATTTAGTTCTGAACAGCTATGGAAAAAGGAAGATGGAAGGCATATACAGAAAGAAAGAGGAAAAGATATTGAAATCCTTGTGTGTTTTTATTAAAAAAAAAAGCAGTTAGAGCAATCTAGTCACCTTCCATTTCCCTGCTCAGATATATTACAGTTATGGCTATAATTAACCAGTCTGAACAGAAAGGAAAAGAGAAAGACAGGTAAGGTTGAAAAAGGAATAATAAAAATACAAGCTATACAGAACGTGATTCCAGGCAAATAGGAGAGGAGACTCTAAACTAAAACGTGAGAACTGCTGAGCAGGGAGCCACAGAGGCCAGGGGGAACATAATGAGTTTTAACACAACATTTGCAACACAAACAGCTCACTTATCACAAAAGTTCCCCGCAGTGGATCAGATCCCTGCACCCATGCACGGACTGCTCCAACCAACCACTGCTCCTGCCATTTGGGTGCTTGTTGGCAGAGGATCTGCCAGATTGCAAATCATGTGCTGCAATCCTATCAGATCCCATTAATGCCTGCTTTGGGTAAGCCAGCTGCTGGCATCTCATTGCTTCTCATTCATCCTTCAGGCTCTGAACTGAGATTTGTGCATCCCAGAATGGTGCACCTGATGGCTCCATGCTGCTCGATTGGGTATGATTGTCAAACAATCAAATAATATCTGTTATCTGTAAGTATTTCCCTTGCCCACAGTTCTGAGCAATAATTAAAACAAAAACAAAAACCCCACGGTTGTATTTCTCTAATAGTTTCGGATATTGAATGATGAACACTATCTTTTTCTGCTTGGAACCACGTGCAAAATGTTTTGCCCTTTTATTTCTAACTTTAGCCAGCCAAGGGGGTGAAGCAGAAGAATTCGCCTCTGTGCCACTGCACAGCCATCCCCTGCTCCCATCTTGCTGCTGATAGAGGCTCCTCCATCTGTTTGACAGCTGTTTATAAATAGCTGCTGATTAAACGTGCTGATAGGGAGCTGCTCTCTGAACCACAATGTGGCACAAGAATCAAGACAGGCATTCCCACCCTCCTCCCCTGCTGCCCCTACCCTTGCATATGCTGAAATTGCAAGCACTGAGTACCAAGAGAAACTCTTTGCCCTGTTTTTGTGTAATATCAGGCTGTGGCTCAGGCTGTCAGAGATGGGGACCACAGAATCACAGCAGGCTGAGGTTGGAAGAGACCTCTGGGTCCATTTGGTCACCCCTAGCAAGGCCACCCAACGCAGAGCCCAGCACCACAGCCAGGGGCTGTTGAGAGACCTCCAAGAAGGAGACCCCACAACCTCTCTGAGCAACCTGTTCCAACAGCAGCAAAACTTGTGGAATTCAGATGTTAAAGTATTCAATCTCATTACTGAAGTATTGACCACAGATGAGCAAATGGGACAAAATGAGTAAGCATTTCCTGCTGCCTGTCTACCAGGGGATGTGGTTTTCTTCCATTCAAGATTATGTGCAGAATGCAAATGCTTTGTGCAAGACCTTTTGGGTTGAATACACTTCTTAACTCAGATCATGCAAGGTGGGATGCAGCAGACAGACTTAATAAAGGGGATTGCACAGCTGCATGAAGAAGTAAAACAGCATTTCTTAAAGTTCTTAAAGTCAGATCAAAACTAGTGCTGTCCTCCCACAATTATTGCTAGAAGAGAAGCCAGGAATGCTCTACCCAACCAAAAAGAGAAGCTTGTGCAGTCACCAAGAGCAAGTCCTGAATCAAGAGAAGACAAAAGGAAATTGGATTATTTAATGCAGTGCTTTCTGAACCCCTCCTTACAGTTAGAGAACATAAGGAAGGGTGTGAACTTGAAGTCTAACACAGAATTTCCTGTTCTCTTCTTGATTCCCCACACCTTTTGGCAAAAGGCAGGGTTAAGATTGTAAATTAAGACACACAGAAGCCTAATGTTAAGCTGAGTAACAGTTAGCTGCAGCTAAGTTGTGCTAGTGTGGATGCAAATCCTCATTTGCCCAATTCATGTTGAATTCATTGTGACTACTCAGTAAAATAAATTAAATAGGTATTAGATGCAAGATCTGGCTATCAATAACATGTATTCGCTCCAGAAAGAGTTTTGTAGGTTATTTGTGAAAGTATAATTTTTAATCATAAGGTATATTGCCTTTGAAGTTTTAGATGCTACATAAGACCAGATCCAGAAATATGTGGACGTCTAATTCTTATCTACATCCAAATTGACATCTCTGGAATTCAATGCCTTGATGCTCTCAAGGTGTGAGCCACTTTCTTGGTCAGTGGAGAGAAGCTGGCAGTGCCCAGCTTCTCTGATCCTAGAGCAAATATGAATGGCAGGTAGAAAACTCCTTCCAGAAGTGACTCCTTTTCAGTACTTAAAGGGACTTATGAAAAAGACTAGGAGCAAACTTTAAATGGTCTGATAGTGATAGGGCAAAGGCGGGATTGCAGTCAGAAGTAGCACACTTGTAATGACTTCATTAAACTGGTATGAATCCAAATGGAAAGTCTTATTTATGTTTAGGTAGGCTAATAGGCTTATGTCAAAAGCAATTATGTTATTGCAGTTATTGCAATGTAACTGTAAAAAGTAATTCACGTTGCTTCAGTTAAGCTGAGAATAAAGCATAAGCAACATCCATACCCCAATGTTTTCAGCAGACGTTTAGTGTTGGTACTCTAAGTTGGTACTTATCCTGCCAATGGATTAAATTCATTTTTTACCTCTTTGTAACCTTTTCTCTAGAAGGAGTGATGCTCTCTGATCAGATGACAGTGGCAGGCAGCAGCTGGGTGCCCTTCTGGGCTCCCCACCCTGCCCCAGCAGATGCAATTCACTCACCAAGAAAACACCCAGCTCTCAATGCAATCCCACAACGACCGTTTCTCTGTGGGGAATGTCTCATGTATTGCAGAGACACAGGTGCCTACTGTGTATAATGCTGATGAGATGAATCCCAGCATAAGCATTCAGACCCATGCCCAGCTCAGTCTGTATCAAAATGGCCATTCTGTACAACAGCATGCTTAAAGCCTTCCTATTGTCACGGCAATGCCATGTCTGCTGCTACATGGGGTTAGCTGAGCTTTTCTCTGCTGTCTAGCAAGACCACTTACTACTTCCCTAAAATCACTTGAAGAACCTGGGCCCAAATACACTCTTCTTTTGATAAGCATCAACCTAACTTTCCCAATTTCTTATCAGTTCGAGATAGAACTGTTGAAGGAGGGCAGATTGAGGTTGGATGTCAGGGGAAGTTGTGTGCTGTGAGAGTGGTGAGGTGCTGGAACAGCTGCCCAGAGAGGCTGTGATGCCCCGTCCATCCCTGGAGGTGTTCAAGGCCAGGTTGGATGGGGCCCTGGGCAGCCTGGGCTGCTATGAAATGGGGAGGTTGGTGGCCCTGCATGGCACAGGGGGGTTGGAGCTTCATGATCCTTGAGGTCCTTTCCAACATTTTATGAGTCTATGATTCTATGAACTGGTTTTGGAGGAGCAAAAGTATGTTTAAATATCTCAAAAAATGAACATGATGTAAAATTCTCTCAGAGGTATGTTAGTGTAAATGTAAACACATTTCTGCATTTGTTTTCATATTAATGTTATTTTAGTGTCCATTTCATTGCTAGCATTCAGAAGGACATAACAATATACTGACAGTGCACGTTACAGTCCTCCCACATGAATTGTTCCTGAACACAGCGATAACACTCTCCCAGCGCTTTATGCATCAGAAATATTTATTCATTTGCCTTCATGGGAATATAAAGCAAAGCATACTAAATCAATAGCTATGCAGAGGGTTTTGTTTTTCACTAAGTCTCCAAAATAAAAATGACAAACTGATTAAACGGATCACATCCTGCAGTTCCAAAATCTGCTATATGAGCTAAGCCAACTTATTAATCAAATGCTGAGCCAAAGGAAAGCATCGATCAAACTCTTTATAGAGAATAATAGTCAGACCCTTCACTGGTGTATAACGGAATAATTCAGTATCTCTACCTTGGTTTATATTGCATGAATGTCTATTCCACAGGCTTTAGCTGACAGTTCTTTTGAAAAATCAGTACATATTTTCACTTTCCTATTCGCATTATAGAAAAAGGTTTAGACAGCAAGTTCTTTGAGGCAGGGATTTCCACAGCTGTCTAGAAAAGGGCTGTGTGACTGCGTAACCTCAGTATATTGGAGGAGAAATGGGTTTTCTCACCCCCTGAAGGGTCACCGTAGCTGAACGCACAAGCACTGCACCTGTTTTCCATTGCGCTGGCAATGTGATCTGCGCATCGCTAACCGTAAAAGCACGACCCCGAGATCCTCAGAATGAAACTGCTCATCAGAGCTGTGGCCAGGAAGGAAGTTCCCACAGCTCTCGATGCTGTTTTGTGTTGTTTTTTTTTTTTGTTTTTTTTTTCTTTCTGATTCTCCTATGTCAGGTGAACGGTCTCCATGGTGGTGTGGTCTACTTCTAGGATTGCTGAAGTGTTGCCAGCTTCCCAGATCACAAGCACCTCTATTCACCCCACAGCTGTTCCTGCCACCCTTGGGTGTCACAGGCCACAGAGCACCTCCCCAGAGCTTTAGGGCTTTATATTTTAGATATAGAACAGAAAGAAAAAGTACAAAGCAACAACAAGAATGAGAGGGATGAAGAGACTGAGCTACCTGCAATAGGTACAAATCAGTTTTGTAATCAAGCTTGTTTTTATTACTTCTCCTTTTATTAACAGGATGTGATGTCTATGATGCCTATTATCTATAAAACAATAAGCCCATGGACAGGACTTATGTAACATTAAGCAATATCTTTTAAAAACAGCAAAAGAAACGACATTTATGGTCCATGATGACAAGCGACTAATCAGAAATCTAGATTTCCTCCTGGCTAGCCAAGCTGACTGATTCTGATCTCTTTCCCTTTCCTCTTGTTGCCTCTTTGTATAAGCTGTGTGCTTTATTACACAGTCATGACACTCTCCAATAATGCCTCCTGGGAAAATGACATATACAAGACATTATATAAGTAATCCTATGCTGGGTCAGGCCAAAGATCCCCCTAGTCCAGTGTCCTGCCTCTGATAGTGGTCAGCATGACCACAAGAGAAGGCAGCCATGCACTGTTACCTCTCCAGGACACTGCAGCTGAGGGCTGGTGCTCTGGGACTCCTCGCTGTAAGTGCAATTGTGGATGTAGAGTCCATCCAGGAGGAACTGCAGACTTCAGATTGCACCATCATATGCCAGCTTACTGTTTAACCCTGAGCTACCTACTCCTTTCTTATCTCTACTAACTCACTTGCATAGACAGTATTTTTCAGGAAGATAGATTCCCTTTATAAACATTTGCTGCCTTTGTACATACTTTTTCCACTCTCCAGCCCTATGGGATCATGAGCAACAGAACAGTAAATCTGCAAGATCTATTCCCCATATGACCGCGATTCTCTGTACTTTGCCATATTACCAGAAACATAATTAGGGCTCCTTCACCTGACAGATTAATGAGTTGAACAGTGAATGCCAGATAGTAGTAAATTAAACACCTAAACACTGCAATCACTGCACATAATATAATCGTGAAACAGCACATCTTTTGTAACGGTCTCAGCCATTTTTACACATAAATTTTTTACAACATATCAGTTTTATGGTACTTTTTTATTGTACCTTGATATAAATATTTATACTCATAGCTTGCCTTGCCAGTAAATATTTAGCATTTTGCTCTAAACGGTGACAGCCTTGGGTTCCTGCAAACACAATGCATGCTCACTGTTGTCACGTGAGACCATTTAATGAGCCACCGCCAATGTGCATTTGGCAATAATCACCTTTTAGAAGAACTAACAACTGCTCGACAGGCTGCTTGTTAAAGGCTGCGTGCCCTCGGACTCGAAAGACAGAGCTCCCAGAGTGGTGAAAGCAGACACATCCGTGGGGGTCTGGGGGTTTGATTGGGTTAGATTAACACACACTTGTGAAGGGAAGGGAAAGCAACCCAGAACAGATCTCTGCTCAAGTGCTTAATCCTGTTTCAACGAGGAGTAGTCAGATTATGCAATTTTAGGGCCACATCTAAGGACGAAAAAACAATAGATCAAGTCATTTTGGACTTAAACTGTCGTTGTATCTGATTGACATAGTTAGCAATACTTGGGGATTTTGTTCCAGATTTGCTCCTGAAATCTTGCCCTCAGTAGGTATTAATAATAAAAGACGATCCTTGCTTATCTGTATCACTGAGATGCCTGACAACACAGATTAAGGCACTCATATATTTTAAACTTCCCTGAGTTCTTACAATTCAAGTGTAAAATGAGATGCAACAACTTGATCCAGTGGATAATCACAGAATCATAGAATTATAGAATCATGGAATCACAGAATCATAGAATGGCTTGGTTGGAAGAGACCTATAGGATCACGAAGCTTCAACCCCTTGGCCACAGGCTGGGCCACCAACCTCCCCATTTCACAGCAGCCCAGGCTGCCCAGGGCCCCATCCAACCTGGCCTTGAACACCTCCAGGGATGGACGGGGCATCACAGCCTCTCTGGGCAGCTGTTCCAGCACCTCACCGCTCTCGCAGCACAGAACTTCCCCCTGACATCCAACCTAAACCTTCCCTCCTTCAACTTAAAACCATTTCCCTATATAGTAGGGAATAGTATTACTGTAGGCTACAGCAGTAAAAAGAATAATAACAGTGATAACAAGAACAACTTCTTCGCAGTGCTTCCCAGCCCTGCTGTGCTCCACACATGTAAGCTTTCCACAAACACCTACTCCAGCGACTCATTAGCTGCCTCTGTTTCTTCAGAGTGGGACCCAACTCCTCTAATGAGCCATCTCCCCTAATTAGCCATCATCTTCATAAAAATCTTTTTGGAGCTTCCAGCACCTCAGCATTGGACCAGAGCTGGCCCTGTTTTCCCACAGTTCTGTTCAACATGATCTTTCTTCAAGGGATGCTCAACACAGCTGAAGGCAGATGAGGAGCATTTCCAAAAGAAAGTGTATACAGGAAAAAGATCTTTTCCAGTCTTTGCACAGGAAAAACATCCCTATCTCAAAAATCAGTCCATACCATTTGATTTCCCATTCACTCAGAGTCAAGTAGCTCTGCTTATGCCAGGCAGACCACAAGTGAAGAAAATGAGAACACAGCATTCCTCTCACATAACGCTGAGCTCTTTGCTAAGGTTATGTACGTGCTGTGATGATGTATTTTGGGTAGATGTTAGGGTCTACCCAATGGTAGGGTCTACCCTGGTCATTCTCCCAGCCCCGCTGACACTTCTATCATTCACCACTGAACCAAGATAGAGAAATTCTGCTGAAAAACAGAATTGCATCTGTAGTACATAGGCATCTTACAAGCCAACAGAACACCTCTGCAGCTTCTTCTAAAGACAGGTGAACCCTAGCACAGTGACCGGGAGCTACTCTAAAATCTAGATTGACTAAAATAAAACCCCCAAACCAGCCCAGCCGAAAATACAGTTCAGAGGCACAAGGCTGAACAAAGCAGTCAGTAAGCTTCGTATCTGAATTACCCATCCGGTTTCAATTCTACAGAGAAGGCTTCATTTCCTCTCACAGGCTGTTGTGCCATGTCACTGAGTACTCATCAGCTGCTGCTGCCTTCTGCCTTAGAGACAGGGTTGCAAACCTCGTGAGGTGTTTTGGGACAGTGCTGGGAGCAGTTCTGCATGCTTTTTGCTATCTGGGATGTTGGCTTCAGGAACAGCAGCATGCTGTCACTGCTGTGTATTCAATGCCAAAGGAACCACAAAAATTCTCTGCAGCAATACGAGCTGAATCCTTTTGGGATCTGGGATGGATGTGCCACTGTTCCCACAGGTGTCCACAGCGCTCTTATTGCCACTTTTCTGAAGCCTGGAAGAGCTTTAGGACCGTACATCTGGAGGTGCTGAGGCACCTGCTGGGGTCGTGCAGCACTGAAGGCCAGCTGCCAGCCACTGATGTCACTTTCTGCTTAGGGCAGAGCCCTGCCTCTGTCATCTTCACACAGGGCTGGAGGGGCAGGATGTGGGTTCCCGTCCCCAGTGCTGTGGGGAGCTTGCTAACCGCCTGGTGAACACCAGCAGCTGGGAATGCTCAGAAGCTGCAGATGTGAGGATGTCAGCCTGAAGGGCTGGGTGTCAAGAGAAGAGTGTTGGGGAAAGGTCTGCAGATAGGGCAGCGATCCGCATCCCTTGTCTGCTTCCGTGCCCTGCAGAGCAGACTAGCGAGCATCCTCCTGCACAAAGGGTATGGCCGTCCCGCAGAAAACAAGCAGGGGAGATGTTTATTGCCGCGGGTCACATTTCTAAAGCTGCCTTTAACAAAGAGACCCTTGGCCAGACAGCAAACGGTGAGCACCAGGATATCAATCGTGCTGCAAAACCAAGGAGGGACAGAGGGTGCGAGTCCCAGACGATCGCATTCTTCAGGGATCAGGATTTGTTCAGCATTATGTGGAGCTCTCGTGAAATAAGATCACGGAGTGGCTTCGGGGTTGGAAGGAAGTCCAAGAGCCTGCCCAGTTCATCCCAGCAGACCGGGCTGCCATGGCTTCCAGATGGGATGAACACCCGCAGCATCAGCGCAGCTCAGCTTCCACTTTTCTACATTTAGCTGTATTTTTCTCTCCCTTTCTCCCCTCCCCCCCCCCTCCCCCCAGCGAGGCTGGGCTGCCGATGGGGTGCGGGGGAAGGAGGTGTGAGACGGCCGAGGCCTGCGTGTGGGCTGCGCTGCTGTGGGTTTCGCTTTGCGTGAGCGCATTGCGAGCGTTAGGCCGCGCCGGGAGTGGGCGGCAGCGGGTGTCTGTGTGACAGCCAGCGCTGCGCTGTGGCTGCGCGTCCCGTAAATGCTTCTGCTGTTCAAGTCAGTGCTGCGGCCCTTCCAGAACGACAACCAGCAAACCAAAGCCCCCCGGCCCGCGCACCGAGCATTCCCCAGCTTTAAAGACAACCCGAACATGCAGTTGTTCCTCCCAGACCAAACGCTCGTGTTCCGAAACAAGAAGAGCTGTGTTATTTAATCCCAGCTTCTGAGCTCGGACAGCTTTAAACCGCAATGGTTAGGAGGCCTTATTTATTGATTTTTTTTTTAACAAAAATAATCCCATCCTCATTTCCGTGAATGCAAATAGTCATAAATTGCCCCCACTTTTGCCAGTGTCATTTGCTAAGCTCAGGCGGTGACTTGCTGGTCCTGAAGCATGGCAGATGGGCTACATCCACTGCATCTCTCCTGGATTTGGGGTGACAAAGTCCCTGCTGTTTGGCTGGACAAGGGGGTAAAAGAGATGCTTTGAATTTACAGCGTTCCCAGCTGCTGGTGGGAGATTCAGGCACAGATAAAGAAGGAGAACCCCTTGGGCTGGTCACAGCTTCCCAGGGCTGCCCATCCCTGTTCCACTGCCCCACTAAGTGATGACCACTTCATTCACGCTGGGGAGGAAGTTAATTCATAGAGGTTGAAGCAGATCACTGAAACACCGATTGCTGAAATACGCCTCATTTATCAGCCTATCTCTGTCTCCGAATGATCTACATGATAGGGATGAATATTAACTTCCTTTGAAGAAAATAAAGCGAAGCAGCCACATGTTTTACCTGGCAAACGTAGTCAGGGGTGATTCATTCCAAGAACGCTCTGAAAAATCCCCACCTCACTTTTACCTCTAGGAAATTCCCTTTTCATGGGAATGAAAATCATGGCTCCCACGCCCACAGATCGCAGGGCCGTGGCACTTGGCGAGGTTACGGACAGCACGCTCTGCTACAGGCACAAGCAACGCTTTCCCTTGCCCATGTCTTATAATATATATTTTTTTAATCAGCGTATTTTTTACGGTGGGTTTAAGCAGCTTCCTCTGCTCCCTGTTGTTGGTTTTTCTTTTTCTTTTCTTTTCTTTTCTTTTCTTTTTTTTTTTTTTTTTTTTTTTACCTAAATAGGGTTAAACCCCTGCAGAAAAAATGGACGAGCAAAAAAAAAAAAAAAAAAAAGAGAGAGAGAGAATAAATAAATAATGAAGAAAATGTTTCTCTTTCCCTCTCGATGTCAGGAATGTATGGAAAGCTTTAGGCTGCAGCAGTATTTTGACACTGCGCACAGTACTGCTCCCCTCCCCTATTCCTTTGAGGTTCATCTTTCAGACCACAGCTCTGTTCCGCTGCCAACTCGTTGGAAGTGTTTAGTGACTGGAGAACTGTTGCCTGCTCTCTTCAGAACTTCACACTTCATTTTTCCAGATCCCTGCGAGCAGCAGCAAATATTTCACCAGCCTGGTTTGCTGGCTACCACCATAAATCAGACTTAGAACCCAAAAAAATATCCAGGCCTGTCAAGGCATTAGGCTTTTATTTTCAGGCTGGATCCAGTTGTAAATGAGGGCTTGTATTTTCCTTTAAAACTGTAAAGGGATTTTAAGGATTGTCGTTGGACAATGGCCAGATTCAAAAGATACAATGCAAAATGTAACCGGTTTGAAGAGATTTTAAAAAGTCTCAAGTATGAAAAATGACTTTTCTTAAAGGGTTTTCAATGAGATATGAAGCTGGGCTTAAATTTCATAAAAGCTTTGGTACAGGCTGTTGATGAGGAATTGGACTGGGAAGGTGAGGAGGATGCTCCCGAACGGGTGGCAGTTCCAGCCTGCACCTTCAGATCTACCCCAGCTATCACAAGTGTGACAGCAAGGAGGAATGGATTAAATGGTTATTGGCTTGCTATCAATACCTTTACAATTTATATATGCAGTAGGAGTCTGTAGAACATTGTGGATTTGGGGAAGTTTGTAAGGTGAAGATGCTCAGGAAGCTTGCCCTTAGCTGCCCAGGCCAGCTTTAGGTTGCAGTATGGTGTTTTTAAAACAGCCTCTTGTAGCAAACAGCCCCATTTCCCTCAGTCTGCTCTTCATTACCCTAAACAAGCAATGAATAGAAACGAGATGGGGAGTCTAGGAGTGGGGCCTGATTGCCAGCATTGTCAACGGCTTGCTCCCCGATCTTGCTCCGCTAGGCTTCTGAAATCTGGTAGCTGTACACAAATCCCATTTTTGTATGATAATAGCCAAACAGATTTGCACAATTTAGCTGTAAAACACACCAGGGAGCTTCCAGGCAGCAACAGCGTCACTGGCATCAGTGGCAGTTTGCTACTGAGGCACTGTCACATGTCCTGCACTTCATTTTTCCCATTCTCAAGGAAGGAGGAGACTTGATCCATACAAAGGGACCAGAGGTAACAATATTGTTGTTACTCATTGCTCCATCCCAGTCTGTCTTCTGGGTATGCCCCTGACATGGGCAGAGTAGAGGTCTGTACCTGCATGCATTCCCAGTTACCCAGAGCAGTTTGGCTCAGATTCCTCCCTTGGAAGGAGCACCTTATCATGCTCTTCTCCATGACAAGATGTTCTGGGCACACGGCTGACAAGGCCGTGGAAAACTGGGATTAAATCAGATATAGCAAAGGTGTTGGATTATTTTTTTCCATCAGGCAAGGGTTTGGATTTGAGTGGTCCTGTGTGGAGCTGGGGGTTGGACTTGATGATTCTTATGTGTACCTTCCAACTTGGGATATTCTATGATTCTATTTGAAGTAGCCCTTCTCTACCTCAGCATTACCTTTACCACAACTCCTGAGACAGTAGTTTTGACTCTCACTGTCAACCTACAGCAATGTCTTTCCTCCACCACAGTGCATCCTACTGAACAAATGGCCTCTCCACCAGCCAAGCCTCCATGTCCATCTGCATGTGCCTCTGGCCACTATGGATGTGAATTAATGGGGTTAAGCTCAAGGTATTCCTCTTTCACATGCTGGAGCCATCACATATGCAAAGGTCTGCATGGGGATACACGAAGATGGGCCCTGAAGTAGAGCACTACCAAAGGCATTTTGGTAAGGAAGAAATATGGTCTTTTTTTCTATATGAAATGATACAAAAGCACTGAAGCCATGGGAGAGGAGTGATAAGGAGCTGTATCTGACCACAGTTGCCTTTTTCTCTCCAAGGGCACCGAGAGGCTGGCTCCCAAGCAGCTGGCATACCTGACCTAAACTGCATAATTAAAGATCTCTTTACACAGCAAAGATGCTGCTCTCTGCACCCACAGGGGCTCTCCTGAGCCCCCATCTCCCAGGTGAGCTGTGGGCATACTCTGCTGCCAGCACCGCCAATGAATTCCAGCAACTCCCGAGGTCTCTCTGCCTTGTCTCCCTTGGCCGCGGTTGAGCTGAATGGTTTCCTTTTACATTTCCCTGCTGGTGCCCATATTCTGCTCAGCTTATTGCTTGCTACTCCTCTTGCAAAATTTCCCACCTCCTCTGACCTTGCTACCGCTGCGTCTTGGGTGTTCTGCGTTTGAGGCTGCTTCAGTAGTAGGCTCCGAGTCAATTAATTTTCCAAATCACAGCTAACTCAGCAAGGCATTCATGAGCAGCAAGGTGGGGAGGCCAACAGTGCACGAGGGAAAAAAAATAATAAAAAAAGAGGAGCTCAGTTTCCCAATTTAGCCTGGTGTGTAGCAGGGGTGGCCAGGAACCAGCGCTGGCTGCTGAGTGGGACAATTTTCCAGGTATGCTGAGAGCACAGGCACCACGCTCAGAGCCAAAGGGAAACAAAAGCACCAGCCCTTTCTCCATGGCAGGATCAGACCCCCGGCAAAATGACTTCCTACCCCAGGAGCTGACATAAGACTCCACACTTCCAGGCAAATAAACACCTCTTGGTTTCAGCAGCTATCTGACACGGGTGTAGCTGAGGGCAGGTCAAACCTTATAACTCCCCTACATTTTTAATAGCTACCAACACACTGCTGCTGCTTAACAAACATGCTCATTAATAACTATCCTGACTGATGAGCATAGTTCAGCAGAGACCAGTTCCACCTTCGCATCCACCACAGACTTTCAGGCTGATTTGGGGCAAAATTGCATTGTGCACAAACAAGTTCCCACAGGGTAAGCGATGGCTCAAAGTGAGTCAGCCCTTCTATCCTAATTGCATTTCTCACCCTCTGATGCCTGGGCAGCCAGAAGCAGATTGCTGCTCCATGGAGATGGGATGGAGCTTGTGCCCAGTGCTTGCTGTTGGCTTCCTCGGGGTAACAAGCACGCACAGGTATGGTGATGGAAGCGAAACCTCACGCCCTTGTTTGCCCTGCAGGAATTTGTTTGTGTGCCCACACTCCCAGCCCAGTAGATTCGGTTGGAGCAAGGTAAGAGCATCCCTGTTTCTGGGCATGGGTCATGACCACAAAGAAGACATGGCAGCATGTTTCCTACATTGGGAAGCTGCAAGATGATCCAAGAAATAGGTTTGTACTGCACTTTGGAGGTCCACACTGTCTTTAGGACATTTAACTCATTAACTGGCTCAGTCCCAGTTTCACCTGGCCATACCACTGCACACTGGTGTGCAGACAGACCTCCTCCTCTGGTCTCTCCCACTTCAGTAGGCTTAACAGCTCTCTCCTACCTAGCCGATGGGTTGCAAAGATAAATGCACCCCAGGTTGGGAAGCAAGCAGGAATGCTGATAATAGGGTGCAGCAAACTGCTTGTAAAGATAACAAAAAAATGTGCTCAACCACATCAAATACAATAGGACCAGGGTTCATTTATTGGCCAGAAGGCCAACAGGCACAGCTCAGCTATGTCCATGGGATTCAATTTAGACTCCAGATCAGGGTGGCCATGTCCAAAATGCCCACTGGGAGTGGTCCTTGGCCTCTGCTTGCTCCTGAGCTATGCCAGACATTGTATGGGAAGCCAGCACTGCCCAGGCTCTTTCCAACAATTCTGCTAGGGCAAATCCTTGCTAGTAACAGACGATCAATGTGGTCATTGAACTGCTTAATTTATTAGTACAAATGTACCCTTTCAGACAAGCTTTCATCATTAAAATGCCT
Organism: Centrocercus urophasianus; assembly: GCF_019232065.1. NCBI lineage: Eukaryota > Metazoa > Chordata > Aves > Galliformes > Phasianidae > Centrocercus > Centrocercus urophasianus. The sequence continues at coordinate 1,339,075 of NW_024884966.1, forward strand.
TTTCTTTGGATAGTCATCTTTACTCTATTGTTGTCTTTTCATTGCCCATCACAGCTCTCTGCTGTGGACATTTGCAAGAAAATGCAACTCTGCGCTCATATGGCATTAATTACTTCGTGTAATCTCTGCCTTTTCTCTCAGATGGACCACCTATTTTCCCCTTCTCCCCACCTCTTTCTCTAATCTAAGGAAAACAAGAATGATTTCCATCAAAGTTCCCCATGCCCAGATTCACCCTTGCTCTACCTCATCCCAAATAGCACTGGACGTTAAACTGGAAATATTGAGCTTTGAAGAAAGTAGCTTTACAGCCCCTGGCAGTGATGGAGAAATTAACAATGACCATCTGATTTTGGGAGCCTTAGAACCCAGCTAGCTCACAGTATGGACTAAGAGTACATCCATCCATCCAGGTCATTCTCCCAAATCTCTGCTGCACAAGTTGCCTTGGGAGGAACAAGATGAATTTCAACCCAGTTTCCTCAAATTTTCATGAGGCTATAGGATGCAAAGCAAGGGGAGTACCTGACATTTGTTATGTTCTTTTCATTTTCTCTTACATTGCCTCAGTTCCTCCACCTAAATGCACTGAGTTTCTTTAACATGCCCCGCTCTAGAGAGCTTTGTTCCTCAACAAAACCTACCCTGGGTATCCTCCTTTGCTTTCTCAGATTTGCCTCTGGCTTTGTCATATGCCTGGGCTGTGAGGGGGCATGTCTGGACAGTCCCTGCATTACGCTTTTATCTCACCTCATCTGAGTAATGCACATGATCCTATTCCTTCTGAAGACTGTTTTTTGCAAGATTTCCTCCAGAGCTGAATGACTGGAAGAAGTATTGAGTTCTCCAACGTGGGTTTGCCATGTAAATTTGAAGTTAAGATGAAGTCCATTACTAGTATGTATCATCTCTCCCCAAAAACACCTTTCTTTCATATGTAAATGCACAATAACCCTTGGCAACAGACTCAGCTCAACTTGTCCACCTTGACATGTCTATCTGGAACTTTCCAAAACTTCCCATCCCAACCCCATCACATCCTTGACTTCTCCCAGAAGTGGCAATGGCAATATATCCTCACGTTTGGGAAGTGTGATGTGTCCTGTCTTCCATCTGGAAAGCCAAATTCCCATATAGTTTAGGTGAATCTAACATTGGGGAAGACAACCCATGAGCAGGGCATTTCAAGCTTTCCAGGACCCATCACTGAGCTCTTTTGCTGCCTCCTTGATCCCATCCTGGACATGACCTCTCCTTCAAGTCCCAGCTTGTCTCATGAATTCAGCATTGCTAATGGTAGCTCGTGCTTCTCAAGCACTCCCAGCTCCCACTGTGCCCAAGACATCCCTCGTATGGCAACCAGTGCAGCCCAGTAAATAGCAAAGCTGTGCAAAAGAAGAGGAGAAGGGGGTAAGGTGGAGCAGATGCCTTTCCACAACGATATACACAGAGCACAGCCGGAACGAGATCTAAGCCCTGATGAGGGTTCCTGTTGCTTATTCCAAACTCTCTGGCATAAACATTCAATGCTGGAGCATTACCATTTGGTTCCTGGGACGGGGCAGTGGTGGTGGCGCATTTATGGCAGTATCAGGAAGCTCTGAGGAAGAAGCAAAACTAGAATGGGGAAAAATCCCATGAAAATATCAACAGAAATTGCAATTCAAATAAAATTTCATTTACTGTTAAAAGTAAAGAAAGACCCAAAAAGTTTGATGAAAAAGTTACTTTCCTGAAACAAAAGAATTTCTTTAGGAAAAAGCTGTTTCAGAAGGGAAAAAACACAACGGGATTTTCTGTGCCACCCTGAAGTCACCTTTTTCCTTAGAAGTTTTTGGGTAACTCTAATTTCCTAATGCCTCAATAGCAGTGTAAATACAGAATCATATAACAAAATCATAGAATCCTGAAATGGCCAGGGCTGAAAAGGCCCACAGCACTCATCCAGCTCCAACCCCCTGCTGTGTGCAGGTCACCAACCAGCAGCCCAGGCTGCCCAAAGCCACATCCAGCCTGGCCTTGAACACCTCCAATATAACATAGCAGAGAGATGAAGTCATTTAATATTGTGCAAGATGTGGAATAAGACATGGCATAGTAGATGAAAACCCTATTTGCTTATTGTATATCATTCCTTTTTTTTTTTTTTAAATAAACATTGGAAGCAGCTGTTAGCACAAACAGCAGAGCTTATCTTCTTCCTTAAATCAAAATCTCTCCTCTTGGTGATGTCATACAGCAGTTTGACTCTGACACGTTGTAGTGGCATTTCCTGCAAAATGGAAATAATGAGATCGTGGGTTTTGCTGGGAACTTCCTCTGCACATACGTAGACACAGTTCTCCTCCTACCTCCCACCATCCATAATCACTGCTCTGATGAAGTGTGACCAAGCCAGAAAAAAAGTTACGATGTGGGACAGCAGATTCAATAGAAAACCATCATTTGTTTTCTACCCAGAAAAGATCGTTTTTGTTAATGTTCTTCGATAAACCACAGTGTGTCCTTTACAGAAGCACTGGGAATGGGAGCCTGTGCCTTTTCATCACTCCAACGCTCTTGCTTTCAGTTGCCTGCCAATGAATAGGAAAGTCTTTGTTCTGGATCACAGCTCCAAACACAAAGCATGGAGGACGCTCAGGGCTTTCCATGCCTCTCAGTTGTGCTCCTGCGAGAAAGCAGCCGCACAGACAGACTGCTTTGTTTGTGCTTTCTCTCAAGTCACAATTCTTCCACTAAATGTTTACGCATTCCAAACTCAAGCAACTTGCCTTGCATCTTGGGAACCCAGTGCTGCTGGTGCTCTGCGTTACTTGCAGGAAGATTTGGAGATGTGTGCTTAATGGCTTTGGTTAATGAGGTGATTCACTTTTTTCTTTTTTTTTTTTTTTTTTTCTCCTTCAAAGCTAAACTTTTGCTGAAACAAAAGTGCAGCTAACATTTATTTTGGTGCCAATGGGAGCATTTTCATAAATACCAAACTTGGAGCTGGAGAAGGACCCTTGGTTGGCAGATTCTTGGTAGAAAAGCTCTAATCAGAGCTCTTCACAAATTCATGGAAGTTTTTCCTTCTGTTTCAGCAAGTTTGAAGACAGTTGCTTCTTTTTAGCATGGACTGTGTAAGACTTTCCCAGTGTCCCCAAGCCTGACCTGGAGTAGAAGCCAAGGATATTTCCAGTAGTCCCAGTGGTGCCTGGTGTCACAACACGGCACAAGCATCAGGATGAGAGCAAAGGTAGCTCCTGAAACTCCCGAGTGCTCATCACTTGTTTGGACTCAGTCTGAACCAGGGAGCAAGTCGCAAGGAATCTGTTCTTCACACTTATATTTGCAGTGTTGCCAGACTCCTCAGTTACTCATTTGTGAAGGTTTTTCCTGCCTTGCTTTTACTGTTCTTCCAACTCAGCCTCTCTTATTTCTTTTTCCTTTTTTTTTTTTTTGAGTACAAATGAACTAAATTCTTCAAACCCATCTGCATTGCTATCAGACATTGTTTTTTAAAAAAAATCTTGGCATAGTTTCTGAAGTTTCCCTACGTACACTTTCCTGTTCGTGTATTTCCATCATCCAGGTATCATCACTCAATAACCATACTGTGGCTGTAATGCTTTTCACATGGAAGGAATTGTGTTTTATTGATGGCAAATGTTGTAATGAACTTTCATGTCAAGATGAAAATCTGAAAAAGAAACTTTTTATAGTGCATGCTACATGAAACCTCTGCACTGAGCTAGACTGTAGAGAGAATATACTCAAGTACACATATGGTGTGACTATATATAGTAAATTAAACAGTCCTGGCATGCAGGAGTGGGCACAGGAACACATCCTTACTGCAATTTTTTCAGCATGGGCACAGTCAAGTAGCACTCTCCCAAATTATTTGCAGGCATAGACTAAGTGTTAGTAACACCAAGGTCTGCTCTGAGCAGGCAGTTTGGATGTGGTTGTTCTCCTCTAGAGGATAATTGTATTTAATGGAATGGATTTGGTAAAACGACACCGAAGGGTCCAGGCACCATTTGGTTCACATGGCAATGGGGATCAGCTCTAACCTGGAAATGGGCAGGGACTCATTGGGAACATTGCACTCCTCCCTGCCCTGGTTTTCATGACTACAGTAGAGACCAAACTCTGCATGGGTCATGTCTTTGATGGTTTTATTGGTGAAGGAGTTCCTGTAGAAGCCTAAGCACCTCATTGGCACTGGCACAGGTTGCCCAAGGAGGCTGTGGATGCCCCATCCCTGCAGGCACTCAAGGCCAGGCTGGATGTGGCTCTGGGCAGCCTGGGCTGCTGGTTGGCGACCTGCACACAGCAGGGGTTGGAGCTGGAGGAGCGCTGTGGGCCTTTGCAACCCAGGCTGTCCTGTGATTCTATGATTCTAAGGTTTTTACATAGTGATCTCTTGGTTACTATTTTTCTATTTCTGGTTGGGACTTCCTGCTACTGAGCACAAGCCTTCTTCCTGCCTCCCTCCTCAAAGCCAACGTCACTGACAAAAACAATTCACACATGAATCTTTCCCTCATTATTTTTTGCAGGGGGTTCCCTAAGTGCTGCTTGGTACCAGGACTGATGTGACTGAAATGCATGAGACTAGGTTCCCTCCCAGCTAACCTCCAAGGTCTGGCTCAAAATACATGGATGTGAGCAATGGGCAATTTGTCCTGTAGTGATTTTAGCCCCAGCAAAGCATGAAGATTCAGATGCAGCTTTGGAAAAGATTCCTGAGACATTTCCAGCTTTTTTTTCTTCATAAAAACAAAATGTTCATATATATATAGATTTTGGGAAAGCAACCAAGTCCATGGCTGCTTGTCCAAATGTCCAAATGTCCAAAGCTTTAGAAAATAGCCAAGTTTTTTGAGGATTGACTCTCCAACTCGCTCATTATTTGTGCACTTATTAACATCAGTGTATTTGCATCTGATTTATACAACATGGCAGCAAGATTACCACCTGTCCCAAATGCAGGAAAAACTGCCCATTATCCTCTTCAGTTGATTCCTGGAGCAGATTTCTGTTTACTATTGTGAGGAAATCCAGAAAACTCAAACCAAAGCCCAGAAACTAATGGCCAGGTGTCTGGTTTGACCAATTTTAAGGGCCCTCTCTTCTGTTCGTATCTCCTGGGACAGTTCCTGGAGTTGGAAATCTTTTACAAATCTTTGTACAAAAAATATGTCTCTTTTCCTGTTTTTGTGAACAATCAACAAATAGTTGGAAAAAGAATTCTGATTTCAGCACCCAGAACTCTTTTCCTGTAATGAGACACATGAAATCCATCTCTAGATTGCTCCCAAGTCCACACTGCACCATCTTGAGTTCCAGATCCCAGGGCAGATGCCTCCAATCTTCCTCTGCTTTCAGGGAGGAGTAACACTTCTGGAGCATAACTTACTTCTTCCTAAAGTGGGTAATTAATCTAGATCAAAATGTCATTTCACGCTATTAATTATAAAGGGAGTGAATGTAGGCTAACTGCCCCAGATATGGATTTTTGCTTTGATTTAGGTGAGATAAACCCTGTCTTGTCTCCTCTGACTCCTGGAGCATTTGCAGAAGTTCTTCCCACAGAGCTCGTCCCCATGTTGGGTCACGTGTTGTGTGGATGACAGCTATGCACGAGCATCAGTTTCTCAGTGATTCACAGTAGGAAGGTTCACACCCGACAAAACCTAAGTGGAAATGCACTCCTCCTTCCTCCCAGGGAACACCACCGTTAGCACACCCACTCTTTTCATTTTGCTTCCTCCCAGGCTTCATAAATCTTGCTTTCCTTTCTGCACCACAGCCAAACGTCAGGAGGTGTGAATTCTCCCATTTGCTCAGCTACAGGAAAAAATCGATTTGCACAAGCTCAGCCTAATGAGGGCAAATTAACCCTGTGATTTAGGAGACCAGTGAACCAGGTGGAGGTCCAGGAAGATTTCAGGCCAAAAGAAGCCCAAAGGGCACAAACCTGTTAAGTAATCTTGATAAGAAAATAGCTTCCTGCAAATGACTAGCAGAGCCAGGAGAAAAGAGCTACTCTCGATACATACTATGTCCCCATCTAGAAGTGTGAGCTACAGCCAAAAAAAAGCTTTAGAAAATAGCAAAGCCTCATTTAACAGATAGCTGTTTGTCATGGACGGAAAGACAGAGCTCGACCTTTTCTCTGAAGACACTCCACCTGGGGTTCCTGGAAGTGGCTCAAGTCTCTGGTTTCTAGACACGCTGCCTTTTGCCCAGGGCTCAGGCTGGCTTTTGACCTCAATTTCAGCTCAAGATCCGAGGAATAATCCCAGGAAGATGTCCGCAGGGATGAGCAACATGGCCATCAGGCAGCAGCTCCAGGGCCATTGCATTCCAGAGGGTGTGAAGATGAGGAGATCGAGTTGTTTCAAATGGAGCATCGTCCCACCTTGCTTGCATGCTGTTGGGCTTTGAGAAGAGTTTTAAAAATTCTTAATTCTCTCCTGGCTTGTACCATCTCCTCTTATTTTTCAGATGTTTACATTCAACATCCTGAGTTTATTCATAAAGCAATGAGCCCGCCTTTAAAAATCAAGGCCAAATCTAGGTCAAATGTGATAAACATGTTAGCTTTTGTTCTGCAGAAGTGGAGAGCTCAGGCACACGGCTGTGCTCCTGCAGTTCAGTGGTACACAGGGGCTGCAGGGGTGAGGCCAAACACTTGCAACTGCTTCTATTGAGGTTTCAGCAGATGTGTTTTATCTGACATTTCCCAGTAGTAACCATTTCAATGGTGTCATTTAAGTGTTTGTCTGGGCCCAAAACCTCCCCAAGAGCTCGTATTTGTCTACACGAGGTTCTTTATTGCAGTAAACATGGAAACACGGAAGCAGGAAACATGGTTGTGACTGTGGCAGAGCCTCTAAAGCTGGTCCCAGGATGCCCCACACCACGCACTGCTGCTCTACCAGTGGACCTGTTTTGGAGAATACTGGAGTGCACCTGTATTTCCATTGAAGGACATCTGCATGCAGAGAGGACTGGTGCACAGTCTAGTTTTCTCCCAGTCAAAGAGTTGGGATATGCTAAGAGGGCACCCAAGCCACAAATAGTGGATGATTAGAAAGGAAAAGGGTATTACAGAGCACTTCTATGGCCACTTCTACTGGCTCAGCCCTTGCTGCAGTCCAGACGTGAAATCACAAAAGCACAGAATGGTTTGGGTTGGAAGGACCTTAAAGCTCATCCAATTCCAACCCCTGCTGTGGGCAGAGACAACTCCCACTAGACTGGGTTGCCCAAAGCCCCATCTCCAGCTTTTGAATTCACTACACATGAAGCTGCTGAGTTTTGCTGAGCTAAGACTGGCCATGGGATTCAAGAGCCATAGGCAGGCACGCAGACATCACCCTTGCATCCACAGACAGACACTGTCCTCGTATCCTCACACGGCATAATCCCAGGAGTTTTGTTTCCTTGGAAATGGGAGTGGAAATTTAAAATCACAAAAAATTCTGAGCTAAAGCCCTGAACTGAAAGCAGGATGCACTTCTTTACAAAATCACTCACTTTGTTTCCCTTGACTTTGTGTTTCTTGAGCTCCCCCTCTTATTCATGAAAACAACTCAAAGCAGCAGCAGCTATTCATAGAGGTTGCTCCTACCCACGGGGCCCACGAGGCAGTCAGGACGTGACAGCCCAGGCAAAGTTAGAGCAAATAAGATGCAAATACTGAAACTAGATTCATGTGGTTCAGCCCTTTTCCTCTCCTATCTTCAGCATCTTCGCAACATCACTGTGATGGCTGATAATAAAACAGAGGTCAAAATGTCAAGAAAACAGGCTGTTTTCTTTGCACCGGCTGTGAAAAGCAACATCTCCCAGCTTTATCATGGCTTTGTGCAGCCCAGAGAGCGGCCAACCTTTGCTCAGAGCAGACGGAGAGGTGCAGGCTGCAGGGGGAGGCATCGGCTCAAACTGTATCACAGCTGTCAGTGTGCCTCCAAGCCTGGGACACCTCGTTTTTCCTGGATGCTTTCTGCTTTTCTGCATTGAGCAAAAGCCCGTGCCTCCTTTTCAGAGGAAGTTTTTCCCCCTGAGGGTGGTGAGGCACTGGCACAGGTTGCCCAAGGAGGCTGTGGATGCCCCATCCCTGCAGGCATTCAAGGCCAGGCTGGATGTGGCTCTGGGCAGCCTGGGCTGCTGGTTGGCGACCTGCACACAGCAGGGGGTTGGAGCTGGAGGAGTGCTGTGGGCCTTTGCAACCCAGGCCGTTCTATGATATGATTCTATAATATGATATGATTTCTCCCAGTCCAGGAAATGTACGCAGAAGTTGTCAGTAAAGCTCAGTGCACCAGTGCGTTCCCAACTTATCTATTGGGGTGGGAGAAGTCTCTGAAAGAGCTGCCACATTACCAGCAGCATGTTTGGCCGTGCAGTTTGACGTGCTTTCATTATTACCATATGGAGCTCAGTGCCCAGGTTTCTTACTGAGAAAAAGCACAAGGTCACAGAACTAAGATTCAAGCTGGTGGAGTCAAAGAATAGAGAGCTATTGAAAGAGAAGCAGCATATGTCAGAAGGGTGCTTGGGAAAGCTGATCAGCACAGCCACTAACCTGAGAACTCCCAGAGACAACTGCTGAAGGTGGCATGCATAAAAAGCAATAGTGTACGACCTCTAAGGCCTGCAAGAAAAAGAGTGTTGCACGTTGAATCTGAGAACTGAAATTCATGATTGTATTCATCTGTAACTGTGGATGCAATAGGAATACTGCTTTTGTGGTAAATGTGGCTGCCCAGGTTGGTGGTGGTCACCATTCCTGGAAGAATGTTCAAGAAACATGTAGATTTTGTACTGAGGGACATGGTTTGGTGGGAAATATTGGTGGGGGGCAGACAGTAGGACTGGGTGACCTTGGAGGTCTTTTCCAACCTTGGTGATGCTGTGGTTCTATAATCTTTTCCCTCATCTCTCCCACTCCTCTGCTGTACTTTTGTGCTTGGATAATTTGGAAAATGAATGTAAATTCGGATTCATTTTTCCCACTTAATCCTCATTGTTTGTTTAGAGTCCTAAGAATGGCTTGCCCTATAACTTGTCATCTTTTCCAGCTGCCCTGGTTGTTTTCTCAAAACACATTGCTTTGTCTCAATGGCTCTCAGTGGTCTCCACCAGCACAGTCAGGCACCAGAGTCTACAGAGGGGCAGAGGGATACAATGACCAAACTGCTGAGCACACAAGTTTTCCCTATGTTCTGAAATGTTCAAGACTCTCTGGAAATCCCGGTCCAACCACACATAGGATTTTGGTCTGGCTGGGGTGATGCACACAGCGGGGTCCCAATGCAGAAGGTAACACTTGACATCTCAGCATCGCCACAACCTAATTGTCTGTATCTCTTTCAAATCCCTATATATCTGGAGGCCAAACTGCTTCATTTTCCTAGGAAACAGAAATCCTTTCTGCTAAAAGAATGTGTTTCCTTCACACAAAACCAGGGGCAAATCTCACCTCACCAGCAGCACCTGATCTCTCCACATCTATTTTCCTTGTGAGGGCACCCCTGCCCTTACACACACGTGGACAGAAGTTGCTCACTCCTCACACACGCACAGTGCAAAACCCCAAAGGTGCTTTTCAGGGTGCTTCTCCCAGCAAAAAAGCTGGAGCTCTCATATTTTTAAACATGCCTGTACCACATAAGTACTTCAGTGCCTCAGTGCTGCATAAATAGGGAAAAGATCTACAGCCTGCTGGTCCTAACCCTTAGGTCCTAGCCCTCTCAAAAAAGTAGTGCCTGACCTAAGGAGGTCCTCTTCAATGAGCACATCCTGGGGCAAATGCTTTTCTCTGGAGATGTTCAAGGAACGTTTAGACATTGTGTTGAGGGACATGGTTTTGTGAGAAATATTGGTGATAGGTGGGTAGTTGGACTGGATGATCTTGGAGGTCCCGACCTTGGTGATTCTATGATTCTATGACTGATTCTCCTTGTCACCTTCACGGTGTAGGATACCCATATAGGCACCTAACATAGGCATCTGAGTTAGCAGCCTGTGCTTCCTATATAGTACATTGAACATGTATAGGGCAATCTAGGGATGAAATTCCCACCCTAGGGATGAGATATTTGTTTTTTGAGGTCACCGGGGGCTTTGGGGGTCTTTGTGCTGCCCTGGCAGGTGACAAGCCATGAACGAGGTGGCAATGGGTGTTCTACACTCTGCCTCCCACTTCAGTTATCTTGACAGAAAAACTTTAGATTGCTTTTACAGGCTATAAAAGGAAAACCAGCAGGATTTCATTCTCATTCTCATTCTTTTTAAACTCTTTACAAGGGTAGATAATGGCAGGACAAGGGGAAATGGTTTGGAGTTGAGGGAGGGCAGATGGAGGTTGGATGTCAGGGGGAAGTTGTGTGCTGTGAGAGCGGTGAGGTGCTGGAACAGCTGCCCAGAGAGGCTGTGATGCCCCGTCCATCCCTGGAGGTGTTCAAGGCCAGGTTGGATGGGGCCCTGGGCAGCCTGGGCTGCTGTGAAATGGGGATGTTGGTGGCCCTGCATGGCACAGGGGGGTTGGAGCTTTGTGATCCTATAGGTTCCTTCTTACCCTGGCCATTCTGTGATCCTGTGATTCTGCAATTCTGCATTTTATTCCTTGAAAAAGTCATTCCTTTACATATCTTGCTCATAATGTTTTTAAAGCTATATTTTTAAAAGAAAGTTGAACAAATATCTAAAGGATCATAGGACCACAGAACAGTTTGAGCAGGAAGGGACCCCGGAGGCCATCAGCGCAGGCCTGCAGCGCACAGCACACCGCAGCTCCTCAGTGCTCAGAGCCCCGTCCCCTGGCCTTGGCTGCATGCAGGACCTCTGGGCACCCTGGGCACCCTGTGCCTCACTACCGGGCGCCTCACTAGCACCTGTGGTAGGAAAAAAAATTCCCCAAACTCCATCCTCCCTTTTCTCTTTAACTTCCATTAGTACTGACCTGCTAAGAAGAAATGCTTACTGGCAAAGCAGTGGCATTTTCCAGAAAAATGACATCACAGGCTTTCAGTTCTTTGAAATTTGCTTTGTCACAAATATTAACAAATGGGTACATATTTCATTAAGAAATGCTGATTTCTTAACAGAAGTTGCACAGCAGCCAGAAACACTTGGAAGTAAACCAATAACTGAATTTTAAACTAAGTGAAGGAACTGAATCACATTCGCTTTTCCTAAATAAAGCAGGAACGGAAGGATTCAGAGTGAGCTCAGCTCCCCTGACCCATAGTTATCCTTACACTTATTTCTGACAGTATTTCAAAAGCCATCCTTGACTTAAGGCAGTGCTAAGTCCAGAGGCTTCTCACAAATACCTGCCTAATACAATGCACAACCTTTATCAAGTCACCATTGCTTCTGGGCACTTGGGAAGAGAATGAGCTTAAGAGAACACCTTCAAAAATGAATTATTTATCATTCCAGGAGGCAGCTGAAAATTTCATTCCCCTCCTTCCTGATACTGCCTGTGGGTGTGTTTCTGAGCATCTTTCTTCTTTGAGGTTCAATGTCTTATATGCCCTTGTGGCAATGAAATGCTAGATAAATGACTTGTATGTTTCATTGGCAAGGTCTGAGGTCTGTGGTCATCCTCACTTCTTGCAGGAGACTTTTGCTAATTAAGTATTGGCCTTTTCTCTGCAGCGTGAACATTTTCACTGGCCTTGAACAGGAGGGGCACTCACCAGGTTGCTTTACCTCTCACTTACCTTGGTCCACAACGCCGGTGTGGGATGGAACGGTGCTGGTGAGTGCAAGGACGTGATGGGGTGGGAGAAGCGTGCCAGAGGAAGGGATCCCAGCTCATAACAGTTTTATGGGCCAAGAGACAATTCCAGTATTTTTATGAGCCAGCACCTGAAATGCCAAAGGGCTGACTGTGGCGTTAAAACTGACTGTGACTTCAGCAGACACTTCCCAAAAGCATGGGCTGAATCTGGCTTTAGCTTTGGCTTTTGACAGAAAGAAAGAGCCAACTGCAGGACCTGAACGTTGACCCAGATGTCCAAGACCTTCTGGCAGAGCTGGACCAGGGACTGGCTGCAGGATCCTGCTGCTTCAGAGGAAAGGCAGGACTTAAGCTGGCCTTGGAGAAGCAACCACTTTTTACTCTCAAACACTTTTTCTCAAGCAGCAGTATTTTACCTTTTCCTGTTTCTGGGTTGTCATGCTACAGATGACCTAAATTCTCTCTCTCTAATTCTGTTTTCCAGATGGTGAGGTCTGATACAGGCAGGTGTGTCTGTGAGCAGCCAACTGCCCTGCCATGGGGCAACTGCCCTCAGATGTCCTCTCCATTGGAGCAGGGTTTTGTCCCTCTGCACTATGCAGGCCTGGATCAGGAAACCCAAGCAAGGATTACCAGACAACGCTGCAGTGCTTCAGCATGTTGTCTGTCGGTATTTTCAGCCATAGAGGAGCTGGCAAGACTCCCCAGAGCAAAAACTTGCAGTAAGCAACATGCCAGGCTTAACGTGACCATCCCAAAACAGTATCTCTTCTAAATAAACACAGCGTGCAGAAAAAAAAACCCGAAAACTCTGATAAACAGAGTAACTGAAATGTGTTTCTAATTGGAAACTTATGAAAATAGCAACAGAGGGGATCCTCTTTGTCAGGCAGAGACAGTGAGGTTCGAAACAGCACGTCCCAAACCTTCCCTCGCTGGCAAGGAGCAGAGTTGCACAAGTCCTCCATAAACATCTTTATCTGCAGTCACCAGCCGGCAATCCTAAACCTTGGATGAGCTCTCCCCATCATTTCACAATGTGTTGTATTTTTTTCTTCTGGTTTCTAGGAACTGTTTTCGAGGACTGTCAGTATGAGAAAAATGTGTGAACGTGAGGCGCAGTCCCCTCTTTTTTCTCCTGGTCACCGCCTGACAGTGAAATAGAAAAAGCATCGTGTGTTACCGCGTGCCCTACTTTCCCTAACACTTTCCATCCAATACCTATAAGCACATTACAACATGAGGGATCTTACTGTGATTTTGAAGATCCATGCCTGGAGGGCACTGCATGAGGAAATGAGGAAAAGATGATGGAAGGAGTACTGCGAGGAGAGCGTGAGGCACCTTTCTTAATGCCCAGCACAATACCTTATAAAAAGACAATCTTCATAGAGAGGTTTGAAATACTCTCTTTCAGACAAATAGACTAAGGAAAGAACACAGAGTGGTGGGGAAGGTAGAAAACAGATGGAACAAAGATGCCAGTTTAAATCTCTGGCCCCTACACACCATGTTACCAATATCCACGGCAAGGAGCAAGCCAAGCAAACCCCTCATGCATTGGCACTCCCTACAGCTGCATAAAACCAAAGGCTGTGGGTAAAGCCCCTATCTCTGCTGCCCCAAACCTGTGAGCTGAGCAGCGTGGGGACAGACAGACAGATGGGATATCAGTTCCTACATACAGGTCCTGCTGCCAAACAGGGGTTACAAAGAAAGACCTCTGAAGATTTCTCATACTTTTTGGCTTATCCTCTGTGTTTGCTCTTAACAGAAATCAGCTGTTCCCCTTCTCACTTGTGCAGCATTTGCAGAATAGACTGTAGCATCTGGTCTGGTTGTTATTAAAAGATGAGAACATCCTGCATTGTGAGGAGGACACTACTTCTGGCAATGAACACAGAAAGATCCTTCACAGTCAGGTTTCCAGAGATCTGTCTGGATTATTATCTGCTATTTTTTCCCCATTCTTTTTTTTCCTCTCTGCAGACATAGCCACTGTTTTTCTTTCCTGTTTCCTGGCATTTCTCAGCCTGCCCTGTGCAGGGATAGCAGCGGGGCTCTCCTGGGAGGAGCTACCTGGCAGCATTTGGATGTCAGAGCATCATTCCAAGCTGCTAAGGGCTTCTTTCTTCATCTGCGGAAATGAAGAAGTAAACAAACAGGGGGGGGCTGCCTTGGTGTTTAGGCTTGGACTTTATTTCCAAAAGTGCTCACAAGGCGGAGCGCAGAGGAAGACTGATGAAGGGATGGGAAGGAGGGGCCACCAAGCCCTGGCTTCCTCCAGATATGTGCCAAGGTTTTAAGACCTCCGTGTCCAAACCCAGGGATGGGGAGGGGATTCAGGGGAAAAGGCACAGATTGCTTTTTGGGAGGTTCGGGGTGGATGGCAGAGAGGCGTGGGAACAGGAGGGCCCCAGAGAATCACAGAATCCTTAGAGTTGGAAGGGAACTTTGAAGGCCATCCAGGCAACTCCCTTGCAATGCACAGGGACACCACAGCTAGAACAGGGTACCCAGGGCCTGACCCAGCCTTGCCTTGACAGTCTGCAGGGACGGAGCATCAATCATATTTCTGGGCAACTTGTGCCAGTACCTCACCGCCGTCAGTCTCCATCCCCATCCCTGGGAGGTAGCAACACTGGCAGGACAGAGCCCAGATGAGCAGATCTGATAGTGGTGGTTCTGCACAGAGCTCCCTCAGAGCAGGAGTTCTCCAGAGACCCTTTCCAGCCCAGCACTATCGTGACCCCTCATCAACAGCACCAACACACGTGGGCTGGGAAATGCTGGCACCCAAATCCACAGGGCTATTAATAGAGGGACCGCAGCTGATCTCTGCTGGCGCAGCCACTCTTGCGTTTGGCCTGGTGGGGACCGTTAATCACTGGCAAGTTGCTGCAGCATATCAGCTCTCCCTGGGTTGTTTGCGCTTCCCTAAGAGTTGAGACATCCCGAATCTCCAGCTGCTCATCCCGATCCCGCTGCCAAGGAGCAGCCAAGCGCTCACGGGCCGCAGCCCAGCTCCTCTCCGCTCTTTTCCTGTCCCACTGTGAGCGCGGAGGAAATCTGTTGAGGCAGCACAACTTGGCCCTGGCTCCGCATTGTTTTTGACCAGATCAGCAGTCTGGAAACTGGGTCAATTTTTCTAAACATGCGGTTTAGAAATGTGCTGTTTCAAAGGACGCTATCCAATGGTGTGAGACCAAACACTGGATTTGTAGTAAAAAGAGCTAAATAAGAAGAAGCAAAGAAACAAAAAAAGAAATTCAAAGCTTCTACTCACAATGACAGAGTGCGAGGAAGAGCTCAACAAAATGGGAAAATAGTAAATTCCATCGTTTGTGTTTAGGGAAACTGAGGTATGAAAAAAAGGCATCCAGAGCTGCTTGGAAAATCACAGATAGAGTTATAATTTCTCAGCTACATAACCAAAGCTAATCTGGTTTTCCTTTACAAGTTCTCACAAATATAATTCTAGGGGATTTCTTCTATTCTCTCACCTCAACTGCAATGGCAATGGGAGTGCAGGGAGATCGGGGAGTGCTTCAGACAGATAAGACAAGGAGCTCCAGATGGGCAAAAGCTGGGAGTTAGTA
The DNA here is from genome assembly GCF_019232065.1 of Centrocercus urophasianus. Taxonomy (NCBI): domain Eukaryota; kingdom Metazoa; phylum Chordata; class Aves; order Galliformes; family Phasianidae; genus Centrocercus; species Centrocercus urophasianus. The sequence continues at coordinate 1,354,420 of NW_024884966.1, forward strand.
TCAAAGAGGGAAATCCAAGACCATATATGACCTGGTTAACACAGTCAACGTTAGAAACACAGGCTGCATTTACCCTAAATATATATGCACAATTCTGCACAAAAGTATCAGGGCAGAGCTGTTAACTGCAATTTTAGATTACAAAGTACTCCTCAAGTCACTTTGTTTTCCAAGCTACAAATCACCAGATGCTCTTAGAGGTTTCAGCTTCGTTCTCTAGGTACCCATGCCCTTATCTGTCAGTAGGACTTGCTACTCTTTGGAGCGCTGGGAGATGCACACAGACCTCCCTCCACAGCTATGAAAGTACCACAGAAAGACCCGATTCTCCACGCATCCCAGACTGATATTGTACCAGAGAATCTGCAGGGAAAAAAGCAATTACAGAAGGTCACACTCAGCCCTTTTGAACACCATGTATTTAACTTCTTTTTGCTTTAAGCCTCAAGCTAAAGATTTTCCTTTGAGACATCACTGGGTAGAAATGCCCAACCTGCTCCCTGAAATGAACCCACCACAGCCAGCTCCATCACCCACCCGCAGTTAGAGGTCTTTATCTGATCTGCTCATAACTTCACCCAGTCCAACAAACAGCTTTGGAGAATGATGCTTTCAGGCTGTGAGAATTTAATTGTGTGTTGGGTGCTTGAGCTGCACCGTCCCCTCTGCTACACAAATATGGGATGTAGCATTGCCATCCATAAGAGGTCCTAGGAGATGGATTTCATCCCAAAATACTGCTTAATTTCATCCTGACCATGCAGAAGGTGACTAGATGGTGCATATTAATCCCTGAATATATGCTGAGGTTACTTCCTCCCTTCCTTCAGTAACCAGCTCAATGCACTTTTTATTTGGTGCCAACACAGGGCTTGGTGCTGAGCTGTAATGGCAGACTCAACTCCGTCTCCTGCTTCCCCCCAAGGGCTGTAAGACTTCACCCCAATAATCCAGTCATTCAACCCTCGCAACCCAAAAGCAAGAGATTATTTACTCTCACTAAAAGGGAGGAATGACAGCTGACATTGCTCCTCTTAGGAAGCATCTTTAAGTCTTATCTCCCAACAGTACTCTGATTTTGCTCTTCCCCCACCGTTCCACACGTCTCCATATTGGGCAGCCCTTCAGAATGAGCAACACAGCTCATTTTGTCTCAAAAGTGGCTTATTTCTGGCTAAGGCATGACAATGACAGTGACATCTCAAGATACGAAAGGGAAAAGGAACCAAAAGCAATACCTCCTAAGAGCATACAAGGGAGAAGCCTGTGGGAATCATTCTACTGGATCAGAAGGATGTTTTGGTTCTTCCAGCCCTTGTGTTGACCATGTGAGCAGTAAAAAAAATGGGTCAGAAAGCTATAAAAGGCAGAGGGGTTATTCTAACTCCTCAGTAACCTGCCTGTGCAAAACTGAATCCTGCCAAAGCTCCTTTTTAGAATTGTTTTTAGCTGAATGTGTGTTACCTATACAATCACGCAGTCGATTTTCAGCTTAGACAACAGCCTGCAGCAGGGAGCCCCTGCCCTGCCTCCCAAAACCAGGGTGTAACCCAGGCTGGAGAGGACCAGGAGGACTCCAGCCCGAACTCCTGCTCCAGCAGCCTCAGCTCCAGGTCAGACTGGGTTGCTCTCTTTATCTGGTTGGGTCCTTTAGGTCTCCAAAGATGAAAGTGGCACAGCCTCCCTCCACCTCTGCTGATCAGCCAGACTGTGAGGAGTTGTTTCCCTTTATGAGCATGCAGGTTATGTAGAAAAGCAGTAATATATGAGTTCCCACCTGTGCCCTGTCTAGCTAAAGTGGATTGCCCGTTGTAGGTGAAGGCAACAGAAAGTGCTAGCACTGATGCTATAGCAGTTATCCCTCCAAAACTAGTCATACAGCAGTACATCACACCACACCGACCTAAGTCCTGGATGAGGCTTCCCTAAAATCAAGACCCAGATTATGAGCTGGGGTGGAAGTGCTTTCAAAATCCCCCAGATATTATCTGCCTTCAACTACCACTTAAGAAGTGCTCAGATCCTCAGTAAAGCAAAGTTTACTCAATGAGTACTAGTAATACTCAAGTTTCCTCGTTGAACTTCAGAGTAAAAGGTTTCTTGAAATGAACAGAACCTTGTGCTTCTGTGCTACCGTTTCACACGCAGACTCAAAGAACAGCTGGGAAGGAGAAGAACGTGCTATGAAACCAGGCACACAACTCCTCTCCTCTCCTCCTGCAGACAGCTCTGGGTGAATTGAGCATTGCCTTCATTATCAGCATCTCCTCCTACCCCTGACACAAAGCCAGAGGAAGAACAGCATCCTCCCTCAACCCCCTCCTTGTCCATATATGTATTTTGCTGCTTGGAAACTGTTGTTGCGTCACGCCACACAAATCACAAGGTTATCTGCAACTGCACTCCTCGGGTCTGACCAGGAAGAGGTGGGGACAGCGCAGCCGCCACCCTGGACAAGTGCCATAAACCCAAATCCCTCCACCCGGTTTGGAGATCTACCTGAGCTTTGCCCACTTCAAGCTCTTCCCACAGCCCCACAGCACCAGAATGCCCCTTGTAATGCCAGTTGTCAGGTTCCAGAGTTAACAGTTGTGCTCTCCTAGGAAACACGTTTGCTGACAGCTTTCAGACTCAGGAAGAAAAGCGATGTTTGAGATCAGGGTTAGAAGGTGCCCGTTACCACCTGCAGACATGGAAGTTGGCTGTTTGTGTTCAGTCAAAAACTTAAAAAGTGCTGCAGAAATGGAAGAGGCCAGCCCTGGAGGGCCAGGACTGCGTCCCATTGCATCCTAACTTTGCCCAACAACTTTGCCTGGTCATGAAAGTGATCTGCGCAGCTGAGAGGACACAGCGGGAGAAAAAGAAGCAGAGAACATTAACAAAAAAAAGCCATTTTATTGAAAATGAAATTCAAACTTCAAATTAATATTACAATCATGAGAAAATGCCAAACAATTCAATTTACAGTTGCAACATACAATACAAATAGTCCCTTTGAAGTTGAAGTAAACCGATCCACAATCATCGTCTGTGGCATAAAGCAGAATGTGTTTGTACAATATGTGCATGAAAAGCAAACCTCCGGTGACAGCGTTTGAGAAAAAATAAAAAAATTAAAGCTTGTATTTACACAAAATGCTACAAATATTTCGTTCCGGCAGAAATTCAAGACTGGTAAAGCACTATTTAACAAAAAAAAAAAAAAAAAAAAAGCAAAGAGTTATCTGTAAACATGGAAGTAGACAAACATCTAAAAGAGTTCTCAGAAAAAAAATGTTAAAATGAAATGCATTATATTTAAAAACAACAAGAAATTCTGGGGTTCAGAGAATTGGGCTCCTTTGATCTCGTACTCATGGCTGGTCTGGGTTTGGTTATTGCTTTTGTTCATGGCTTGCTGGCAGTGCCCAGCGGCAGCTCCTGGTGGCGTGGCTTTGCTAAGCTCCAAAGTGCACAAGTTCTCCTGCTTGAGATGGCACTGCCATGCCTGGGACCTCCTGCACGGGGCTGCTGGCACCACAGCCAGCACCGGAAAGGGACGAGCAACGCCGTGCAGAGGAGGTGGGAGATGCACTGCGCTCCATCCCCACCCGCCGGCACCGCACCGCGCGAGGAGGGGAGGAGGATTCAATCCTCCATTGGGCAAAAGGGCCATCGTGCCTGTTCTGCTGGGAGTTAATCTTTGGTAGGGTAAGAGACGGAGGATAATAAAGGCCATTTTTTGTCGTTACCGATGGCCAGTGCCAAAGATTGCACTCGTTGAAGGGAAGGGCTGTCGTACCTCTGAGAGAAAGCTCCTTTCTGTTGATGCTAAGCACCTTGCAAAATAATCCCGTAAGGTAACAACATGACATCTGTCTTTTTTGGTTGGTTTTCTTTTCTTTTTTTTTTTTTTTTTTTTTTTTTTTGGTCTGAAATCCTGCATCGAGAGCATTTCCAAGTGATCTTGGAAGCACTTTCCAAAGGCTTCGATGTGCATTTCTGCGTCAGCCCCCTCGGCTGCCATCTGATGGTGGGAGAGGTTTTCCTGAGGCACCACGAGGTGCAGGGAGCAGAGGGTCTCCCAAAAGTCAGTGGGCCGGTGCTCTTCCATCAGCAGGTGCTTAGAAAATCCTCTCCTTCCCATCTGCTCAAGCAGACAGCGCCTGCACGGCAGCGGGAGCCGGGTGCAGGGGTCAGGATGTGCTCCTCACACAGGTGGAGAAGGCGTTCTGTCCCTATCGCCCACCTTAAAAACCATGGGGGGCTTGGGCAGAGTGCTGTCGGTACTGAGCAAAACAGAAGTCTGGTCTGTGCTGGATTTATCCAGAAACAAAACCAAGTGCTTGAATTTTACAACAAAGTCTTAAAAAAAAAAAATCTGGGTTGCTGCCTGCAGCCACTCTAACAACATTTCAACACAAAAGCACCCTAAAAATTACTTAATATGCATACAGTAAACCTTAAAAAGCCCTTCTCAGCAATAACAAATAATGTACAAATATAGTACCTTTTATTAAATAGGAAACAGCTTGCACTGGCAGTACATCTTTTTCTCTTGCTTACTAAACAAAAACCAAAACTGAAATGTGTAACCAGACACTGGCTTTTTAAGTGCTGCTGAGACTAACAAACGTATTTTACAGTTACAAATAAATGGACAGTGGTATGCTTCAAGCTACCACAAACCAACAATAAATAGAATCAATTACAGCTTCCATCTTTGAAGGAAAACTATTAGGAAAAAAAAAAAAGTGTCTTACTTATATTTTAAGCATACTTGGTATACAACCTTTAGAAGGCAAAGACTTTTTTTAAGAGCACGCAATCACGCAGATTGGAGGAATGTACTACGCTAATGATGACTAGTTGTAGTTTAACAGCTTTGCTATCAACTAACAGGGATGGTGTTGGTGTTGTCCTCGTGGCTCTGTGTGGCTATGCCTGCTGTGGATTCACTGCGAAAACTGGAGGCGGCCCAAGCACAGCCAAGGAACATCAGCATGGCCCGCGGCCCCTGAGGAAGATGCTTAGATTTGGAGTCATTTAGGTTGGTGAAGACCTCAAAGGCCATCAATCCCACCACCAACCCGACCATAGGTTATGGCTGTGCTGAGGGCAGAAGGGGAGGGTCGCAGCCCTTTTGAAGGGCTAAGCCAACACCAGGCTTGGGCATCCCCACCAAGCAAGGGAAAAACAACCTGCTGGGCAAAATGTGTGCACCTCCAATAGGCACTTAGGCAGCAGACAGGTTGGCTTAAGGGGTTACAGGTTAAATTCATTCTCCCTGCGTCAGTGTACCACGCCTGGGAGCCCCAGGGTGGCCTTAAGGTGACTGTCTTCAGCGCCGGGTCTGAAGAGCGGAGTATTGCTGAGCTTGTGCTTGTTTCTCTAGTATGGCAAAGTAAACCCAACGTCTTTAGGAGTTCAGCATTTAATGCTAGTGCTCAGTGATTCCAGGCTGGGAAGCTTCTATCTCAACTTTAAACTTCTTTGTTCCATAGAAAGGGTTGAAAATTTCTAGGGCAAGAAAAGGTTGCACCAATTCCCCCTTACTCCCATTTCTGAGAAACGCAACAACTTGTTAGTTCTGTAGTATGTGATTTTGATTTTTCTTTGGGGGAAAAAAAAAAAAAAAACCAACAAACTATCAGAATTCAAACCAAGCTATCACAATGTTTTAAATATGAATACTTTCAAATTTTGAAGTTCTGAGAATCCTGGGAGAGGAAGAAATCAGGGGAAGGGTTGAAAATATTTCATCCTTCCTACCGCTTTTTCCAGTGTCTCCACAACTGCTGATCAAAAGGCAAGACTGTGTTGAAGGCAATCTGACAGCTAATAAAATATTCTGAACACAATATTTCCTTCATAAGTTACAAAAGAAGATCCTACATCCGAAGTCATTTGATGTGGAAGTATTTGGGCTGGTTTTGTTTCGTTTGTAAGTCACTTGTAAAGCGGTTCACACTGGGACTGCTTCTCAGAGTTGGGTCAAGTTTTGAGGTTCACACCATTGTAGAAATGTAAAAAAATAAAAATAAAAGGCCAACAAACAAAAAAAAAAAAACAAACTACTTTTAGAGACCGAAGTCGATATATCATTACATTAAGAAACGTTTAAAGGGTCCAAATGTCATTAAATAATTATAAATATTCTTTTAAAGTTATACGATGATTCATGTTCGCAAACAACCTCAAATTTTATACACTTATAATTTAAAAAAATATAAAAAAGAATGTAGCTGAACACAAACACTATGCATACCATTTTGGCTCTAGTAATATATATTGCCGTTTCCATATTTTGCATAAGTAATAATGTTTCGTTCTTAAAGGTTTTGGTTTTCTTTTTTGGTTTTTGGCTGATCGAAGGCAAGACGAATGGATACAAAAGCAAAAAGGAAACCCTGGGGCTGTCTAGCCTAACTCGAAGACTTGTTCTCTTTAGGTACCCAAAAACAAAACAAAAAAGGAGTGAACACAGAGAAGTTCCAACTGTTATCTGCAGCAAGGCTCGGTCAGAGTTTTGGGACAGCTATTTTCATCTGAATGTGACAAAGTAAATTGGAAGCAACTTGATCTTTGCTTTCCTTCTTATGTGCACCAATACAAGCTAGTTGAATTGCACTAGGTGTGTGAGCAGGGTCCCATACGTTGTATGATTGCAACTGTATCTGGAGTTCATGATGAGTTTTTAAAAATGAAAGGGAACGCAGCCTTTGCCTTGCATCACCGTGTTTGTCCTGGTAGCTGGGGAGTCCATTCTCTCCTCATTGGCAAAAGAACTCACTATTCATTACCATGCTTGTGACAAAAAAAAAGTGGGAAAGTGGGGGTGATAATTTTTTTTGTGTGTGTGTATAGAAAGTACATTTTAAATATCAAAGAAGGAAAAACGGTTCCAAGAAAAAAAAAAAAAAAGCTTTGATCCAAATAAACTGAAACATGGGTGGTGCTGTGTTGGTTAACTCTTGTGTTATTTATGGCCGTTATCATCCCATCTACACAGTTGCAAACATTGGTAAAATCTATCAATTTTTTTTTTTTCTTTCTTTCTTTTTTTTTCTTTTTCTTTTTTTTTTTTTTTTTTTTTTTTTTTAAGAAAAAAAAGTGAAACAAAAGCCAGGCACTTCGTAGTTTGTCGACCGTTTGGGTTTTTGGCTCGCAGAGGTCGGGCCGGGCAGAAGCAATCTCAGTACGGCCTCCAAACGGACTCATCCATCCTGCCACTAGAATTCAAAACGGTTGGGGAGCTGCTGTGGCTGCCATCCGCCTCCACACCGTCACTCTGGTTGGGCAAGTTTGGGTTTAGCAGCGTGCTGCCGTTGGACGTGGTGGTGCACGGAGGAAGCATCCTGGAAGGGGAGCGGTCCCCTCCCGGCACCATGGGGAACTGGTACGATCCCGACGAAGTGCCATAGTAGAGATATGGAGTGCTGCTGGTCTGGAAAGGTCCACTTTGGTTTTGGGAGGAGCCGGGGTAGGGTGGTGGCAGGTAGGTGTGGTAGTGAGTGGTTGCGGACATACCCAGTGACATGCCTGAGGTGACGGGCGGTGTATAGGTAAAGGTGGCTGGATAGTGCATTCGTGGGTTGGAGAAGCGGCTCTCAGTGAGGGATGAAATGCTTGTGAACTGCCTGGGATCTGAAAATGGGCCCAGCTCGGAAGCACCTAAAAAATTATAACAAAAGATGGGGGAAAACAATTCCGTAAATACCATTTTTTGTATCAAGTGATGATAGAATTTAATTTATTTTTTTAAAGAAAACCCACTTCTTCTGGTCCCCAAAAGAACAGCAGATCATACCCAGTAACACATTGCAAGGAACAGAGTCATACACCTCTCCTACATGCGCCGGGCCAGAATCGTCCCTGCTCTGACTCCACCGATGCCAATGGAGGAGCGGCACTGCCAACCCAAAGCGTGCCGAGTCGCGAGTCAGGCCCCCCAAAAAGCATCTCAAAAATCAAGATCTGAAGAGAGCCAAAAATATCAGTGCAGAGTCGAGTTTGATTTGCCTTCTGCTTTCTGAGCTTTGAGGGTGTGCGCTTGGGTGACTGGTGTCCAGCTGTTCATCGTGGCCTCGATGGAAATGAAAGCTGGGGCTCTATGTCAGCACGTGCCCCCAGGAGCTGAGGCCGTAAGAAAAAATGGCAGCTGTGCAGCTTGTAACAAATGCGTGGCAGCTGGCAACACCGAGTTAGCTGCCCCACTGACACCAATGGAGTTACACTGGGGTGCCCGAGCCCCACTCCTTGTCCTAAAGCCACCTGCTCAGCTATCCTTATGAGTAGGAAATTGTATCTGCTGCATCTGAGGGACTTCAAACTGGGCCAGGATGCTAAAATGATAGGAAAGATGCAAATTTTCCTCTTCACTGTCTATGGAAAATTACAAGCCCAGCACTGACTCTGCTACTGAAAGAAGCTGTTTTCCTATACAGCCCGTGCAGCCTGCTTGAAAAAAGACCACACAGTTTAGGGCTACTATAAACGCCTGAATGGTAACGCTGTGAATGTGATTCTAACGCAAAACAGGGGTGGGTAAACTCATTTTGCCTAATTTTGAATCCCACATCAAACGCCCAGAGTTTAGGAGCAGAACGGAGAAGCAAATGTTAGCAGCTTGGAGACTGCAGGGTGGACAGGAGAGGGGAAAGGGACGGCAGGAGTTTGTTCTGATAGCCAGAGAAGCGGGGAAACAAAAAGGTGTGGGGAAGGGGACAAAGGAAAACAGAAAAAGCCCAACTGAGAAGTGCAGTGCAGAACAGAGGCAACCACCTCAGCCAGTACACGGCAGGCAATGAATATGTGTGAATGAGAGAGACGGAGAGAGGAAGGTATAGAGAGCAAAATAATCACAGAATCAATTTCTCACTGCAGACACAACTACAGCTCTCCAATACTTTAGACCCAAGGGCTCACCCACCTCTTGCTGAACTGCCATCTGAATTACTTAAAAGGAAAACGCGGGCTCTCCTGGGTGCCAACCGATGTGCCAAACACCGAAACCCCACACAGCCTCCATGTGAAAGCAGCAGTGCTATTCCTTGCCGACATGGGGGGCAGCAGACCTGCAGCACCGTGCAGCCCTCTGCAGCCCTTTGCCTTTGCAGCTGCAGGTTCGGCAACCCTGCTGCCTTGCAGGGTTTTGGGATTTAAACCACCATTCTCCCCTGCTCTCCCAGCCCATTTAGCCTACGCCTCCAGTTCAGTATCCTACCAGGCGATACCCCGGTGGCAGCGGGGCAAGTTTTGATACAGCATGGATTCAGGCTGAGGACGTGGGTCACTGCCAGTCCAGAGTCTAACCCATCGAGCTGCAACCCAGGAGCGGCAAGGTGCCAGCTCACAATATTGAGAGCACAGGGTCCTACACAGGCAGTAAAGGCCCAATCTTAACTCTGGTGACAACATGATTACTATTCTCTTTATCTGGAACCGAATCAGTGACCTAGGGGTGCATGGCTCTGTCTCCATCATCACCCACAACAGCGTGGAATGTAATATAACTTGTACCTTCCCAGCAAACACTCTGCTGCTTGATGCAACTGCTCTCGTTCCCAACTGCAAACAATACCCAGAGGCGATACCACCCAGATTCAAAGCTGTAATTTTGGAACTCAATCCTGTATATTGTGAACAGGTCTGATACGTATCTGGAAATATAAGGCCAGAACATAATTTCCCCAGCTGCTCAAAATACTGAGTTTCAATCTGCTACTGCTTACACTCTTTTTTTCCCCTTCTTTTTAATTGTTATTGCAACTCTCCCAACATGAACAGAGTTGCTTTTAGTTTACCCTGACAGAAGCTAAACAAGACTTCTACAATCAAAGGAGAAGTGGTATGAGTGCAAGGGTGCAGAGGAGCAACGGCGTTTTTGGTTTCTTTGCAACTGATATCTATATCTATTTATATTTATAATAAAGGGCTGCCCAGGGAGGTTGTGGGGTCATCGTTCCTGGAGTTTTCAAGAAGTGTGTAGACGTGGTACTGAGGGACGTGGTTTGGTGGGAAATATTGGTGGTAGGTGGATGGTGGGACTGGGTGATCTTGGAAGTCTTTTCCAACCTTGGTGATTCTAAGATTCTGTGATTCTACAATTATCAACACAATAATTAAAAGCCAATCTCATTTTCAGGTCTAGATCCAAATACTGCCTGGATGGATGCACGCTCTGTATGACCAGAACTGTGCACATCATGCTTAGGTGTTTCTAGGACAGACCTCCTTACGCATCCCAGAGAATTCACACTGGTTTTACTGTTGATTGTAAAGCACAATCTTACCCACCCAAAGGCCAAATAACCATAATGCTTCCTTATCTTGCTCATGGCTGTGCCTGCACCACTCCCACACCACACTCACACCTCCAACCTTCCCTCTGCCCAAATGCCTTTTGCTATTTCCATAACTTCCTGCAATAGGTTCTGTTCCTTCTTCAGCCTCCTGTATCCCCAGTGTGTAAAGATATTTTTTGGAGACCAGAAGAAGTTTTCTATGGTGTTTATCCTAAAACTCCTTTTCCAAATTACTCTGGAAACCTCTTAAAGAGAAACCTCTGAAAGAGTTTCTTGCTGTCCTCACTGCTATGCCATCTCCCTGATGCTGTACCACCCTCCTGCCCCTCCCCTCATGTTAGGGCTGACTTTGGTTCTGACTTGCAAACCCCAGCTGCATATTCATTCATGCATGGTTAGCTCTTTGCTGGGCTGGGAACATAAGCAGCTTTTTGGGTACGGCACTACTTTGCTATATCTACTTGCACACAAGCAGCAGCGCTGATTGGCAATATAGCAACATGACAGTGCAAGCAAATAATTCATTTACTCCTCTCTCCAGCAGGATTAAAGATTTATGCTAATTTTTCCACTGTCAGAGCAAGAACATCATTTGCATCTGTGAATTCCCACTCTCGTGATAGCGTGTAATAAATGGGTGAAGCACAGAACCTCCACCCTGTGCTGTGGCCACAACATTGTGAAACCACATTCTGCACAGAGCATCGCCTTTCCTCCTTGCTGCCAGAAACACAGTGATGAGCACAGGGACAGATCTTCCTGCCCCTGTAACATCTGATCCACTCACAGTGTTCGTCAGCACCAAACCGAACAAAACCTTTATGTTAGAGGGTAACCTTAAGAGGCACTGGCACAGGTTGCCCAAGGAGGCTGTGGATGCCCCATCCCTGCAGGCATTCAAGGCCAGGCTGGATGTGGCTCTGGGCAGCCTGGGCTGCTGGTTGGCGACCTGCACACAGCAGGGGTTGGGACTGGAGGAGCACTGTGGGTCTTTGCAACTCAGGCCGTTCTGTGATTTATAGGTTGGGACACACATTTTCTGAGGGACACAGGCTAAGGATAGAAGCGTGGTAACACTAACATGCCAATACTAAGATTATGTAAGATACTATGTTGGAGAATACTTTGCCAGTGTGTTTCAGATTTAGAATAAGAACAATTAAAATTCCATGTGGTTTCACTTATTTTGATGCAGAAGCCTCATTAAAAACCCCGGCCTTGGGAATTTGCCAGCAGCCGACTGAAATGGCTTTGCGTTTGCATTTGAAATCCTATTTTACCTGCTGCAGCTTTGCAGCTCCTCTGCTCAGAGCAGACCATGTGCCCCAGTCATTTCTCTTTTTCAGGTTACAGATGCCAGCCATTCACCTTTATCTGTCAGTGGATAAGCCATGCTTGCAGTCAGCAGAAAACAAGTCAACAAATTTCTGCCAGGTTTACAGCCCTCGGACCAATCACTTCCAATTATTAAAGATCATAATGAACTGTGAATAGATTAACTCCATGTTGGCGCAGCAAGCTGCCATCAACTTGAAGGAGATACAGGATCACTCCATAACTTGAAAATGTTGCACATGGCTCTGTCATTTCTGCAGTTTGCTTTGCCTCTTTATGCTATAAGGCATCACAACAGAGCAGAAGGACCCCTGGCTCACTACATATGTCTGATAGGGAAATACCTATCTGAATGAGTGCTGTGGTATTGGAAGTCAGTGAAGAGACTACCCCAAGGCAACGCAGCTCCGTGCAGCTGAATACATTGACCAGTATCACCTGTACTCGTGAATGGTGTTTGCAGCCTGGCCTGCCTACAGCTGCTCATCCCACCTCGATGAGACACGCTGCACTCTTCACATGAGGAGTCAGCTTTCAGCCTCACACAGCTCTGCCAGACGCTGGATGTTCTGGCTCAAGGTCCATGCTGGGCACCTGGCTCGGGCAAAAACTGATTTATGCACTTATTTGTTTTTAAAATTTCAGCTGAAACTCTTCTGCTGGGAAAATATATATATATTGTTTTGCTAATCTTAAGTTCTGTGCAGACTTCCTTTAAAAGGCTGTACCAGTTCCACACTTTGAAATAAGGATTTGAACTCTGGAATCGGAGTGATTTTTGTGTGAGAGATGCTGCCATGCAAACCCAGCCAAATATGAACAAATCACAAACATTCTGCCTACAAATGGGCAGAAGAGGCTGTGCCCCTATGCAGACAGTTGCCCACAGACTGGGATGAAGTTCAGGACTGCTGAGTCTCACTTTCAGAAAAGCCAATGAACACCAGTGGCACCATGGGACACTGCACCCCATCCTCAGGTCTGTCCCCACCAAGACCCAGTTGGTGAGTGACACAGCCCATGTCAGAGCCACGGCCCCAAAGGGTGTGGGGTGGAACCACACAGAACGGTTTGGGAAGGTGCTCCTCTGCAAGGTTTGCTTTTGTTAAGGGTTCTGAGAAGCCATGAACAAAGCTGGACACAAACAAACGTGTACAGGACAGAGCTGGAAAACAGCATTACAGATAGCTCTCTACATGCATCACAACACAGGGGCACACAGATCTCCTCTGGACACTTATCAGAACATTATAACAAAGACGTTGTCTATTTATCTCCCAAATTCACAAGGAGCAGTGAGTGACTTTACATGTCAGATCCAGTCTCCGGGTTCTTTTTAAAGCAAGCTCCTTCTTTCTTGGGAACACTGCACTGCAATGAACTGTATACAAGTACAGAAATATTAGAGCAGAGCCCATCAAGAAATTCGGAATTCCTTCCTCAGTAAAAAATTCAGTGCTCTGTAATAAGCAAGGCCTGGGGAAATGCAAAGAACAAGAAGAAAACAAAATATTGAAGAGCTGCTCATTAAGTTCACACTGTCCATCTCATGCAATGAATGAGACAGGAATCCCGTGGGAAAAGTATCATGTGATCCCGTAATTAAAATCTGCAATATAATGCACAAGCAGAATGAGGCTGATTTCATGTTGTGCAGGCAATGGAAGTGCTGTGATTTCCCAATTTCTGAGTGCTTTGTTTCAGCCTCCAGAACCCTCAGAGCTGCATCTGCATGGGGCAGTGCTGGTTTTGTTTTGCTCTCCCCAGGTATCCTCCTCAGCATGGGGGAGGTTTACTTCGCTCTGCATTTTGTGACATCCTTGTCCCTACCCACCAGCATTTAATGGAGGCACGATGGCTCCTTCCAGGCAAATCTTCAGTTCCAAAGGCTCAGCACCAACTTCTTTCTGACTGCACCCATGGGATGCTCCCAGGGATTTGCAGACATCTCCTCCTACATCAGTTCCTGCTGTTGCTGCGAGTGCTCAGCTCTGTGCTGGAGCTCTGGGCCATTCCTGGCACCCACCTGTCCCCAGGCAATTGGCCGTAAGGCCACCGCACAGCACCCAGCCCTGCCCACTCCACTGGCTGTTGGGTTGTCTGTGGAAGCTTTTATCATCGGAAATGGTGTGTTTTCAAATGCCTTTTCCCTAGCTTAAAAAAAAGGGGAGGGGGAGGAAACAGTTTTTCTTCCCTTCTTCCCCCCATTTTTTCCACCTGGCAGCAGCCAGCAGGTCTCCCTGCAAACAATAGCAGCAGGAGAGGTGTGAACTGCCCCCCCTTCCCCTTCCTTCACCTCAACAAGGTGTTAACTTCAAGGCCTAGCTGGGACCATTTAAACCGCAGATTATTAAGCACAGCAGTCTCACAAAAGCCAGGGGGGAATGCTTTAACCCCTTCGGAGCCTCACACTGCATACACAAGGACCCAGCTCTGGTGCATCTTCTCTAGCCACCCCTCTGCACCTGCAGCATGCTGCTGCCTTCTGGAACGTGGGTAGCAGGGCTTCGGCACCTAAATCCCACTGATTAATTCACAGATAGATGATTTCACTGAATTTATGCCACAGCACCTAAGACCTTTGGCTGGGAGAAACACCCCATAAATAACGTAATTAGCAGCGTCCATTAAAGCAGCATGCATGCAGCAGCAGAATGCTTCCCAAACAAAAATGTTGCACTGCTTAACTGCAGAGTGGATTTCTGTGCTGTACCAGTCTGGGCTCCGGCACAGAAGCTGGGCTGGGTGGGATGCATGCTGCTGGAAGGAGGCGACGCTCTTCAGGCACCCAACTGCACCTCAAGAGAGCTTGACACGAACACGTGGAAATGGTGGGTAGAGCCCATCTCACATGGGCCGTTGGGAACAGCTGGGAAAAATCCTAAGCCAGCATCACCTCATCTACAGACATTGCCACTGGTGAAGCTTCCCTTGTACAGGAATCACAAACCTTTCTAACGGGAAGCATGGGATGGGGACAAACTGTTGCACTGCAGAAACACATCCTGGGCTCATGGTGTGGCTGCTGGGCTGGCATGGTGGGGAGCTGCCACGTTCCATGACCACCTCTGTGTGCCTTCAGCCTTGGGCTGTCTTCAGGTGGAGAGGAACCGATGGAATCTCCAAAGCCCCCCTAAAATCTCAGGCTATGCATGTGTTACTTTGGGAGCAAGAAGTCATATTTCCTGGAAATAAGTCTTTAGCAGCCCTGCTGCATGGCACAAACATGCATGCAGGCGCACGTTGCTCACCATTCCGCTCTCTCCCACTTTTGCCTACTGGATTTCAGCCGCTGCTGGTTTTTGCAAGCCCCAGACCAGATGCATCAGAAAGAACATTTGAGGCTTTTCTTGGATAGCAACCTAAGCAGAGTTGTATACATCAAGGGAGTGAAACCACGGGGCTGAGATCCGTGATGAACATACAGCAATGGAGAATGTCAGTACAAGAATCCCATACAAATCCAGTGAATGGGAAGATAATATACATTGGGGCTGGCGGTCTACTCTATTACTTTTTTTTTTTTTTTTAAGAAAAATGTGCCTTAACTGTCCAGTATAAATATTTGTTTCCAATGTTGTCATGAATTGTACTTTTCCACTGCATGCTAGCAACTCAGAAATGCCATTGGATCCGTTGTACAGGGGCGGGCGGCGGGGAGGGAAGCCCTTGGCACTTCTCTATACTTTCACCCTTTAAGCCCCTCGTTTTCCTCCCTGTCCCAAATTTCGTTTCACGTCCTGGTCAGATAAAATGAGTCCCTCCCGAGGATGAAGGACAGAGGATTTCTTGCTGCTTCTTGATTAAGAACTTTTAAGAATCCGGGAAGGAAGATATTCTTTGAAACTGGATCTACTGTAGGATGGGAGCCAGCACACAGGACACCGTGTCTTTCAGAAAGGGCCACACACAGTGCCACTCCAGTCATATGACTTCTCTGTCACATCCTGAAGCCATTTCCAGCTCGTGTGCGAGTTTGTACTCCCATTTAGAAGAGGATGGGATATATTGGGAACACACATATGGAAACACTTTCAGGGAATCAGTTTCCATGAAATCCATAATGAGCCAAGTGGCTTCAGATGTGGCAGCATGCCTCAGATTAGCCAAAAAAAAAAAAAAAAAAAAAGAAATAGAGAGAGAGAAAGAAGAAGGAGGACAAATCTACCCTTTCAGTCCTTATTTCAGTTGTGAGGCAGGGAAAAAAAAAAATAAATAAAAAAAGAGAAACCACTAATGACTGATGGCTACCAAAACAGGGAGCCACAAAAATACAAATACTGCAAGTGCTTCCCCCCGCCCCGACCAGTGGCACTGCCATCATGGCCCCACAGCTCCCCCCAAATCCCCAAATCCCTGCTGGCTCCGGGCGCCGAGCTTGTGCCGGGTCTGTGTGTGTGTGTGCATGGGCCGGGAGGGGGCCTGCCCTTTGATAGCATGTGTGAGTAATTAAGAGCATTTCCAAAGCTGCAGCTTGGTGATAAGCTGTTTGTTAAGCACATCTCTCGAGAAGGGAGCCCTGGACAGCCTGGTATTGTATTAAATGCAGAATTGGTGGCCCTGCCTGCCGCAGGAGGGTTGAGCTTCATCATCCTTGAAGTCCCTTCCAACCCCTGCCATTCTATGTGTCTGATTCTATGTTCAGGAGGGACGTCCCCTGGCACGGGTCAGGTTGTGCCTGGGTCTGATTGAGAAGGGGAATTTATGGCTGGGGTGATGCGCTGGGTGCCAGGCAGGGCGGTGCATCACCCACATGATGTGCCCAGATGTGCTCGGTGATGGCTACCAGCAACTGATACCAAAGGGGACAGCAAGGCCATTTGGGGCCAGAAGGAGAGCAGCCTCCTCAACTGAGCTGGTGGGATGCTGAGGTCATTTCTGGATGGCTGAGGAAGTGAGAAGCACGGGGGAATGAGCACAGAGTGGCAGGAGTTCAAACAGCAACCGGATAGATGCTACGTGCATCCCTACGGCAGCTAGCCGCGTTTCAGTCACGAGAAAATAGCCAGGAATTTGGCTGCTAACGGGGGCCGTATCCTACAAACCCTACTTTTCCTGACAAACAAATGACTCCACAAATAGTCCCTCTGTTTTCAATAGGGTTATTTGTGGGAGGAGGGACCACCCAACACGAGAGCATCGGGCCCTCGCGCCGCAGCATTCGGAGACCTTCCCGGGCGGACTCGGCACACACAATCCCCGCAGCCTGCAGCCTCCCCTGGCTGCTGGCCGTGCTGTTCATACAATGCTCTCCTCCGCTTCCGCCTGCAGCAGCGGCGCTGCCATTTGTTGCTCCGGAGGTTCTTTCCACTGGAGCTCTGCTCACTCCACTAACTCGAAACTTCTGCATCAGGGAGAAGGGCTCTTTGAAAGTTTTGCTTGGCTTCGCTTTCAAAGCAGTGTCTGTATATTTTAGAATATGTAGGATTTTCCTTTGATTTAGACCTCTCTCTCAACAATAGACAAGAGAAGATTTCTCTGCCGAGCGACTTAAACAAAAACAAACATATTTTGGTTACTCGGGCCTTGTTCTCAAAATGCTTTTTTTGTTTTTTTCCAGGGAAAAATCAAACCCTACAAATTGTTATGCAACACAAAAAAGCCCTTAAACTCACAGACGGAGATAGGCTGATTTTTTCCCTTCTGACAGAAACTAAATATTGAGCACACAGGAAGAAAAGCCGTTTCCCCAGCCCCCAGACACTGACAAAAGACGAAACTCCTTCATCTAAACAATGCAAAACACGCTGTCCTCTAAAAGAGCTTTTTTTCCCTCCTTAGCTGTCAGCCCTGCCCACCCCCAGGTCTGTCCTCCCCCCGGGATGTGCTGGGTCTCTGCAGGCCAAAAAGACATGCTCACTGCGGGCCAGCAGCTGGGGGCTGTGCAGGCATTCTGAGCAGGAGCTGTGCCCAGACCATCAGCTGCTCTGAGGCTGAACAGAGCTTAACTCATACAATCATAGAATCACAGAACGGCCTGGGTTGCAAAGGCCCACAGCGCTCATCCAGTTCCAACCCCCTGCTGTGTGCAGGTCGCCAACCAGCAGCCCAGGCTGCCCAGAGCCACATCCAGCTTTTGACACTATACACCTTTCTGTATCAAGGTTAGAGGCGCTGGATTCCTTTTTCTATTCAGCATTGCATCACTTCATATGATTTTCAAACACATTTCGTAAAGCCGGTGTAAAACCCTCTGTGCATTTTTTCATCTATTCCAGACCTGGTCCACATTCTTTACTAAGTTAAGACAAGCTGCTGCAAGCTAAGGCTCTGTCCATCCTAAGCTCATCCACACAGCATTTCCATTCATAAGTTGAGCTGAAGCTTCAACCAGCCCAACTGTGAATGCTTCTAAATACATGCTTCTTCCCCAGGCTGTGAAGTCTGAATATGGTTTTTATCCTCCCAGGAAACGGGTGATGAGAAGGAGAGACAGGCTTTGGTCAGTAACAGCTCGCACTGCAAACACGCTCTGGGCTGTTTGCTGTACGGCACCTTCTGCTGTGCCATGAGCAGCTCAAATCACTATTGATGTCTAAACTTCAAATCAAGGTAACCACGTCTCAGATAAACCACAGCAACAGCCCACGTGTGGGCTGAGCTCATGGTGAACGTGAGATACTGCAGTTCTGTAAGAGAGGACTCATGCAACTCACAGCCCTGAGCTTGCCATAGGCTGGAAGTACTCACTGCTACCAATGTCCGACTCATGCAGAGCCTGTAGTTAAGTCAGGATAACTTGACTAGTCTCCCAGTTTTCTGTATTTTGCAGACTCAAGTGACTTCTAATCAGGATTGTAAGAAAGAAATATACCGTGGAGATACTGCACAAGATAATTACACAGTGGGGGGAAAAAAAACATAGTTTTTTTTCAAGTTAATAAAGCCCTCTTACTCATTAATGCTGCTAAAAGGACAAAGGTGCTGCACTGTTTCCTGACCCCCTTGCCCTGATGTGTTTTGTGACCATAGGCACATCACTTGACTTTCCCGACTAGGTTTTGCTTGCTGTAAGATGGACATTTGGTACTTCAAATTAGCCATGTCACAAAGCTGAGTAACACAGCGTGGAAAATACCATGAGATTTTTTGTTGGAAGATGCTGGAAGGGTAAGAATATGAAAGGTAAAACCGCTGAGACATCTGACCAGCTTTTTAACCGAGACACACAAAAGACAGAGTGAAGAGAATTTGGCTTGAAATAACCTTCCACGTGCAGTTCTGGTGTCTGAAATGAAAAGAAGGGACACAAAGCCTGCAGTACCATCTTCAATTGTCTTCATCTGCTTGAGAAAACACCTCAGAGTGGAGCAGTGAGAGGCGGAGGCTGAGACCCAGGCGCCAGGCTGCAGCTCCACGGCAGCTGGAACGGGTTCCTATGTGGGCAAGGAGCCTTCAGAACAGCTCCAAACCAGTCTGGCCCACCTACGTTGGGCAGGCCAAACTAGGAACTGGTTGGGTTTGGACAAGCCTTAAACCCAGCTTCCTATCTAATTTTGGAATCTAATACGATCGGGCTCCTAATTAGGCTCCGGTGGTACTCAGATCCCCACCTTGGCGCTCCTTTTCGCCCATAAAAAGAAATCACGGAATGACTTGTAGCAGGAATCAGAACGAAAACAAAAACAAACAAAAAATCCCTTTAAAGGGAGACATTTGAGAGAGGAAGAGGGAAGAAAGGGGAAGAGAGGTGCCTTTTTCCCACTGCCAGGATTCCTCTGTGGCTCCTCTGGACCTGCCAGTATCCACATCACAGCTCCCGGGGACTTCCTCTGTGGAGCTTGTGCGGGACGCTTCTTCCAATGAGCCATTTCATCTCAGGCTTAAGTTGCACAGCTTCTGGGTCGGCAGCCCTCCTGGCATTTTTGAGGCACTTGCTTCCTTCCCTATTTGGGAAACCAGCCGCCTTTTGCAGAAGGTCTCACTTTCAGTCTTCAATCCCTCGTTCAGATCCCAGCTTTTGCTATCAGTGGTTATATAAATGTTTATGCTTTTTCACACTGAGGTCACTGTTGGTTCCATTTGTCAGTGCTGACCATCCCTGCGCAGCACTGGTCTGCTCATCAGCCAGAAACCATCCTGCAGCGATGACTCCCACTTTATGGCCAGCAGTTTAGGTTAAGAGCCCAGGGTTGTTTGAATGCATTCATAAATTCCTATTCTGAAGAATTTTTTTCATGTGTTCTTGTATAATGTCCTTTTTGACTTCCTCTGTTTTTAAGTGCAATTTCTAATTGTATCTATTTCAACCTTGATGAAGTTTTCTGGCTGGGATTTTTCCTTCTTTGGGACAGGGTTTTATTTTTGTTTTGAGTGGCTGCAATACACAAAACTAGCTGGCTACACTTCACAGCAATAGCCAACAGATGTTTGATCCTTTTTTTTTCCATAGAGGGGCACAAATCACATAACTTCACAAGGTCTATACCAGGCAACAGGGACACTACAGACCCACAGGAGATGGGTTAGTTCATCTAGGACCTGCTTTGGGATTATTCCCACCTACCAAAGTATCAAAAGATTCCCAGAGATCTATCAGCAGCGACACATCCAGATATAAACCTCCAGCTTTGGAACCCCATGCAACTAGGGGATGTATATGTTCTGGCTTTGCATTCTGTACAATCTAAGCAATCACTTACGACCACCCAACACAGATTGAGCCTGATGGGGCTGGTCTGCTTTCCCAATGACAACGCTGACCAACGCCGCTCACCTCTCACTGCAGGCTGCAATGAACAGCTTTGGGATTATTTTCATGCTGCCCCTGAAGAGCTATTTCGTTATCTTCCTTCAAACCACACCCTTGTATTCCCTTCTGACGGACGCTTGCTCAAGTTCAGCTCAAGTGAAGCAGAACGCAGAGCAGCCACTGCTGGCTCAACTCGTGGTTCCTCAATTCCGCCTTACATTCTGTTGTACAATGGGCAGCAAAGATTCCAGCAAAGGCCCATTACCTCCATCACTGCAGCACAGCACGGGAAGCAGCCGAACTATGGCATGTGATATCAAAACCTTGAGCAAGACCTTGCCAAGGGGAATAACAGGGAGGCTGAGTTCCAGATCCTGGAATCCCCCTTTAGCCCCACATACAGCCTTCAACAACACACGGTGCAATTTCTGCATGGAATTAAATACAGGCATTTAACATCTAAAAACAAAGCAGTTCATACTTTGTCCTACACCTGTGCTGCCTTCCAAGCACTGTTGCTCAGTGCAGTAGCACAAACTAAAACCATGTAGACATACCATTCGCTTCATAATGTTCTGCCAGTTCTAGACTATAAGTTAATGTATGAAATAATGTGCTTATTTAAAGAAAAAGACCATAAAACTGCTTGGACATCTATAGTTCAGACAGCAACAGCCCTCCTGATCATTAGAAATAAAGAGTGCAAGCCATGCATGTAGCATCACCAGCGACTCTGAGCTCTCTTACAGGTAGGCTCTCTTCATGCTACCTAAATGAGAGGGGCTTTGTGGGTACCCCTCCTAAATCAGGCATACCATCTTCCAGTTCCCATCTCTAGACAAACCTGATGTTCCTTTGGGAAAAACACTGCTAGTTGGCTTGGAGGTGATGTGCTCTAGTAGGGCTGAGGAAGCAGCACACCAGCTTTCCTTCTCTAAACCACCACCACAAAAGTCGCATAATGGGCACAGCAGCTCTTTCACCAGAACTAAGCTTCTCTGTTCAACAGGAGCTTTGGTTGCAGTAATCCAAGGGTTTTGACACACTTTCCACTCTTTTCTTTCAAAACTGCCCATGGAATAGGCAAAACCAGCTCTTCTTTAGCAGACAGTGCATGACAGGTTGGGCTGATCGGAGAAGGGAACTTCCCCTACAAGATATATTGTAGTGAACCTACGGCAAACCCAAATCACCAGAATGCTTTTGCGCCGTGCCCCACCAGCCTCCTCACAACTCCATCAGCTCTGCCCCCACCAACACCCAACATCCCCAAGACCACGGCAGAAAGCCCACACTCATCCAGCTCCTCCCTGCATCCATCGCTGCCACAGCAGAGCCTGAGGCACAGAGCTGAAAGCCAGTGCTGCAGGCCATCAGATGAAGTTGCAGCAAGTTCAAATGAGTGGAAACTAAAGTTAGACAAATTCAGACTAGTAATGAGACCCACATTTCCAAAGTGAGCTTAATTAATGTCTGCAACCAAAGGTTGCGGTGGATTTTGCTTCCCTGTAAATTTTTAAATGAAGACCAAACGAGGTTTTGTTGTTTCTTGTGTTTTGTTGTTCGTTTTTGTTGGGTGTTTTTTCTTTTTTTTTTCCCCAAAAGGTAACTCTCGGTTCAAATGAGAGCTAATTTGAGGAAATCTTACAGCTAGGCTCAAACCAGAGGATCACACAGGCTTCGCTGCATTAATAACCCATGAATCTATACTTCTGTGCAAAACTCCTTATAGCAAAACAGTTTATCTTGAACTTTATGCATCACCGTTGTTAAGTATACTTGCTGTCCCCAAAAGCTTGCCAAGAGGACACAGCTGTGTGCAGCCCTCCTGCGATGCTGAAGCACCACATCCATCGCCCTCAGCATCACGATGGGGCCATAAGTTGCTCGCTGGGCACATGTGGGTGCCTGCTTTGAGCCACTGGTGCTTGCTGGGACCCTCTACTGCCAACACAGAGAGAGCCTGTCCCAGCCATCACCTGCTTTGATCCCTTCCCTCTCTCTTTTTGAATCAGTCTGAAAGTAAAGATGAAGAGATTTGCAGATTAGCGTCCCCAAATACCCTGCCTTTATGCATATGGAATAGTTCCTTCTCCCTTAATAACATCCTCTGTGAGCCATGTGAAGGCGTGCACCTTCCATTTATCTCATTCATCTTCCTCTTCGGCACTACCCACGCTTTTTAGAACAGCCTGAACGTCTCACCTTCTGCTTGTCACCAGTACAGCCCAGTATCACCAGTATGAATGCTCTTTTTAATCTCACAACCAATCCGGCACGACACGAGTTAACCAAGGACGAGGCAGCTACAGCGATGCCTACCATCAGCCACCTTTGCTTCTTTCATTGAGCATTTTAGTGTCAGTTTTGCAAAAATGGGGCTTTTAAGAAGCTGCACTGTTCCTGCCTCTCCTGTACCCACCACAGTCACAGACAGAGGGACCAGATTCTTCTCCACCCGCATTTCATGGAACCATTTCAAAAACTCCACTTGTGCAATTAATTGAACAAAATTCAGTGCAACAAAGACTCAAGGCCACAGAGAATTAAGGGCAAAAGAAGTGATCCTCATCATCCTATCTGATTTCCCACATGTAACAGAATTTCACGTCTGGAGTCGGATTTCCTCTCTGCATGCACGGAATGGCATCGGTCGCCCCCACTGGCCCCATCCCATGAAATCCCACTGCGTGAGCAACCCACATGCAGCATCCTTTTGCTTTGTAGGACGGGGCCCGGGGGCTGTGGGTGCCTTAGAGGAAGAAAATATGAACAGTCAATTTGCTTCTAACTGCAGTGGATGGAGATGGTCCTCGGAGATGGGAAGGACAAGAGATGTTCAGCATGGCCTCAGTAATTCTTTAAATACGGTGCTTATGAATAGAGGTGGGAGAGATACTACATAGGTGCACACGGAGTCAGAAAACCCACACATCCCCCCAGGTCAGAAACCAGCAGCGATTCCACTGTGAGAATGAAGGAAACATCAAATGCCTTTGCATAGCGATGGAGCAGAGAGCTCAACCTCACAGCCTTCTGCTGGGCGTTCATTGACCTTACCAGGAGAGCCCACATAGGTAATGAGTCAGGATCTGGCCCTTTGAAAGTCTGGAATCAAGCGCCTGATTGCTCCATTAACAATTAGCATTCTGTTTACAAAACCCAGCAGAGTCAGTAAGAATAATCATTACAAAACATGCTCAGACTGCGATTCCGGTTTAAGTTAATATAATTTTAATGAGTTCTTCAGAAAAGGCCTGGCACTTATGGAAAATTTCCTTAATTAATATCAGACCCTAAATTAGTAATAAAAAAAAGCCCTGAATATCATTTGGTCTCAAGCTGGAACCGAAGTATGTTTTGGCATCATTACTAACTGTTAGCAGCAAGTTCTGGAAACAGATGCAAATCTTGATATGTATCCTAAATATAAAACACATTGCAAAAAAAAGGCTCAGATAAAAATATATCTATACATCCACATATATTCGAGTGTGCTATTTCCTGCCTGTATCAGCAACAAATTCATTCTGTTTAAAAACATTCCACTTGTTTCTCTTTGGTATTTTTTAAATCCCTTATTTCGGGAACAAAACTCTTTCCCTCTGCTTTCATTTTTCCTGTTTATTTCCTCTCCTGACAGCAGACTCGAGCAAACGAAAAGGGCTTAAAGACGCCCATTATAACACTCGGCTGTCTGAAAATCAGCCCGCTTGTTTTGCCACCTAAATACGGGTAGAGGTGCCTAATTTGAGGCCACCCACACCAGAGGAATTTGGCCCTCATCCCTGAGGCGGGGATGGTGCAACGTATCTTCTGGACAACTGCTCCAATGAGGGACTGTACCCAGGAGAGACGGTGCGACCGAAACCCCACACACAAGTGCCAAGGTGCTGAGATTCCCAGGAGGCACCGAGCGGGCAGGAGACTAAAAATGGAAAACCTGTGGTAAATGGAATAAATAGTGCCACTGAACATGGGGAGGAAAAAAAAGAGAGGAACGGAGGAGATGTGCTGAGGTGGGGGAGCAAAATGAGGGAGCTGTTTTGAAGAGAACAGAACCTCCCAAGCTCTCCCAAGCTCTCTACTTTGCTGTAACTCGCATTGAAAATTAGGAGGAACGGAGACAGAAACAACTTTGAGTCTCTCAGCTTCCATTAAAAAAGAAAAGAAGACAGAGTGAAAATTCTTCTAGTCACCAAGAAAAACAGAAGAGTAGATGAGTGCACCAGAAATGGAGCTGGCTTCTTGGGTTTGCCAAGAACCTGAGACAATATTGCTGAAGCGTGAACTGCCCACTCAGTTCAGGCACTGCTAACACAAGTGCCTTGCTGGCAATGGCCGTGGTATTAACTACCTCTCTGCTCCTCAGTGCATCTGAAGAGGAAGAGAACTGCACTGTAAGGACAGTTCTAATATCTTCTCTTGTTAAGAACACCGGCCTGAAATGCGCTGAGTACATCCAACGAAGTTAGCAGGAATTAAGGGATTCAGGAGCAGCTAGTTCACAGAACCACAGGTTTTATTCAGTTAGTGGTTGTGAAGCTGAGCTCCCTCGAGGAAGACAGATTACTTTCTTCCAAGTAATATCTTTCAAAGATCAAATCCAAAAGAAAAAAAAGGAGAGGGGGGAAATCCTTATTTTAAAGTTTGTGTGTGCAATGTGTGCACAAGACATTGAACAAAATCCAAGGCAATTGCAAGGCAGGCTTAGAAACCTAAGACGACAAGCAGCAGAGGACCTCAAGGAAAACCAGCACATCAATGTGAGCCACTTCCTTATTAAAGTACAACACTCAACCCAAAGGTTCAGCCATAGCAGCTTCCCCAAGATGTGTTCTATTTAGGTTTAAGATATGTAGGCTTACAAGAACGAAAATTAAACTGTGTAAAAGAGCGGTACTGTCACTGATTAAAGCGCAGGCAGAATGTGCAGAGTTGGATATATCCTTGCCAACCCTCAGCAAGTTGGAAGAACTGCAAAGTCTCTTAAATTCAATATCTGATTAAGGTCTGGGATAGTCCAAACTGATGCCGTGATATCTACTGGGCGAGACGAATTGATGGGAATGTTTGGCAGCACCAAAGCTAGCAGACAGCCCAGGGTTTGGTCTGTTCTCTGTCTCTCCGTTCCGTATGGTCACAGCAGCAATATTAAACTTTTAGCCTCCACAACCGGGGTGCTACCTGTTAGGAGTGGCTTCAGGGCTGTGCTCATTCCCAAGCCATGGCTGGGACCTGCTGGCAGCACACTGGCCAAGCCCCAAAGCAGCCCAGCCTTGTCCCTGTTTTATTTCTTGGTATGGAGATTCCCTTACAGCTGGTTCAGCTCAGAGCACTGGGTCTGTGGACTTTTTCAGGCTCAGACCAGGGTGTCCCTCATTTATCTCATTTATTATTATATACCTCACATCTTTATTCAATGGCACAGTAAGTGCAAAGATAGCAGAGTTCACCCTGCTCACTGCAGGGACTCCAGTGTTTGGGGAGGGCATGGGGACACCAAGCCAGCATCCCTGGCTTGTGCCATTTGCAGCAACGTGTCCCATATACACAAATATCCGTGAGGAGGACCAGCCTGTGGCTGGAAAAGGCAGGTCTGGTGATTTGTACTGCTATTCAGCATCACCTCTACTTTTCTTTCTTTTGCCAGATAGGCATTTGCCAACCACTGTTGCATAGAATAGGCTCTTTCACAGCCAGTATTAATGTTACTGGGCAAGTCTTCCAGCAGCTTTTGCATTTGACCCTTCAACTGTCTTTCAAAGGTGAAGCACAAAGCAAAGCATTTAGGCAGAAGTGCAAGCAGATCCAGGAACTGTGTAGAAGTCTCCCTGTCTTCCTTCTCAAGAATATTTTCAACACAAAGATTTAAGCTCAAGCCCCAAGAGTGGATAGAGTGGATAGAGGTACGGGTGAGGCAGATCCTGGCTGGCTTAAACCAGGTCTGAAGTGTAATGAGGCTGAGATATGAGTATGTTTATTGAACCATTTAATCATCTCTTTGGGATCTGCCCCACCAAATACAGACTATCTGATTAGACATGCCTGTACCTGAACTGTTCAAGCATACGCGTTGTAGAACCCATGGACAGAAGCAGGCTCACCAAAGCACTGCCAGGGATCACAGCACATCCACAGGCTGGTCAACTTAACTGAGTCCTCCAAATGCTGTTTTGTCCCCACTGATTTGGAAGTCAGTTCCAGGTGACTCTCTCAGGTACAACTACCCTACCCTGTCCACTACCCTGTGGACATCTAAATCCAGAGGAAAACCAGGCCTCCTGCTACTTTGGAGCAACCTTTTTTGACTCCAAGAGCAACCCAGCCCGTACTCCTTGCTCTGAACGTTGTATGTGCCAAGGACTTGTTGGATCAGACCTGAAGCTTTACGTAAAATGACTCTGATGTGTATTTATATGAATCATATATATTAATTACATAATAGACACTTACGTTCCCCATCCCACATGCAGTTTGGTTACAAAGACTGAGTGCCTTCACTATGAATCATGCAATCAGACCATATCCCTCAGGCAAAACTCTCTCTAGAATGGCCATGTTCATATATTCCCATGGTTTCCACTACAATATTACTTAATTAAGAATATTAATCTGCTGGGCCACCAACTTTCACTGCCTTTCAGGGAAGTCGAAGCAGACAGGTAGTTTAATAAAATATAGGGAAACATGCTCTTGTTATGATTGAGTCGGTGCAATGAGGTAAGTCAATTGTATGGCCTCATGAGCTTATTTTTTTATTTATTCTTGATATGAACACAGACATATGCACCAGAGAGATTATTAGTCCACAAGCTGCACGTTTTTTGCAGCCAGTCTTTGGGTGGGCTCTTTTTTACTTTTCAGCTATTGCTGTTGCGTATTATGAGCAAACTATCACTGATTAATTGTTGGACACTGCAGATGAAGTACCAGTCCCCAGTTGGAGAACAAAAGATGAATATTTGAAGTCTGACACCTACATTGTCACGGGTGCTCATCTGCACGTGTCTGCAGCGTGCAGGCAGACATTTCAGCTCTGCAAAGCAATCAAGTATGCGTCTAGACACTGGCACGACCAGTTCAGCCACATTACACCAGCCTGTCTGAGTAACTCAAGGAATCAGCTTGCTGCCCTTTTCCCCTCTTCCATGAGATGGAGAAATGCTTGTGCTGCTCTGACAATCCCTCACCCCACCCTTTCCTACAGCTCCCCAACTCTTCTGATGCTCAGCCTGAACTCTGGTCCAAGCACTGGCGTCCTCGGCACCAAGAGCTGTACTGCTCCACGATGGGGAGGAGTGTGAGCATTTTGGTCAGGAACTGGATGCATTTCCAGCCTTAGGAGTATCATCAAAAACAGCTCCTGTGGGCTGCCGCTGACCATGCCATCACTGCATTGAAAGATACCTTTGCTTTTTAAATGGTAAGCTTTCAACACGTGAGTGAGAGCAGCCCAAGCAGAGGTCTAGTCAAAGCCACAGAGGTTTGTAGAAAGGCTGAGTGATGTGAAGCTGTGGCAGGTAGTCAGCCTCGTGCCTATAAGGTGCGACATTTGAAGCCTGAGGGGGAAGTTTCACCCATTTTTCCTCCTGCATGATGTTAAGAACCAGGCAGTAAATATGGCATTCATTAAAATTACCTTGTATATTTTTAACAGCCCTGATAATCAGGTTTCTGCCACCATATTGGGAAGCAGAGTTTGTTTTTATTCAAGGCCTTGTAAAATGCTAATTTCTCCCTTATGCGCTGGAGATGCCTGACATTTTCTAATATTTTTAAGAGTTTCTTAGTCGTCATTTTTCCTCTTCAAAGCTCAGCTCTTTCTGAAAGATGTGTCAAGTAACTGAGCGGCGGTTTGTTCCTCTCAGAGTGCAAAAGATAAATCCGCTGCTGTAATAGAAAGCTTTAAATCTGTATTTTCTCTCTGCTTTAAACACAAAAGGGGCCAGATTCTGCCTTCCTGTGTGAGGCAGAAATTCTGGAGTAGCATTCCCAGTAGGGGCTGCAACATATTTCCTTACTGTTTGGGAGTCAGCTCTCCTCCACCCAGCAATGTCGCTCTGTGATTCTGAACATCAGTAAACACTGCAGACAACCTCTAGCACTTACATGGAAGATGAAAGCCCAGCTTTCTCAATTCTAAATCTACCAGGCAGCAAGATCCCTGTGCTGGGACAGGGTGGGAGCACTGCGTAGATGCTGGTTGAGCCCTCAGAAGACAAAGAGCAAGAATAGCGATGGCAATCAACTGCAGAGCGCAAGGGAAAAGTTCAGCACACGGCCACATAATGTACACAGGCAGGCCTTCAGTCATCCTGCTTGCGCCCACATGCCAGGCGCTCACGTCTGAATGCACCCAGACAAGCAAGGGCTGCAGGGCAGGTGCGCGGTGCAGCCGCTGTGCTCCCAGCCGAGCCTCTCCCGGAGGTGTTGCTGAGGGCACAATTGCAAAAATAACCAATTCAACAACACAGACCATCAGGAGACTCCAAAGGGAACCTGTTTCGGGCCAAACAAAGCATTTTCTCAGCATCAAGCCAATCTAGTTTTTTGCACCAAGTCAGCGCATTGCACAGGGAGCCCACGGGAACCTGCTCCACTACCTTGCACCCCTCGGCCCACACGGAGGCGGTTGGCATCTCTGAAGATGCAGAGCACGCAAGGGACCGCAGAGGGCTTTGCAGCTGTTTGTTTGAGAAACAAAGCTTCCCTCTTCTGAGATGAAAGAAATCAAGGAGTCAAAGCTAATCAAATCCTACACGCCTGCTGGCTGGAGTTCAGCTTGTCAGGGATGCAGTGCAGTGCGGTGCTCAGCATTACCAGTGCTACGAGCGTGGTGGATGGGGAAACACGACAGCAAGAAATTCACCTGGCTGCAAGTCAAACAGGTGTATGGCAGCAGCATCCAAGACTGTAATAGTATCTTGCAAACATGCAAAAAAGTAGTAATGTCATAAGGCTGATTCTTTAGTTTTCATTAATGAATCATAAAGACTTCACGTTACACGTGCTTTTTGGCATATGCTGCTCATATTTCCACACTTGCAAGGTTGGAGCTTTTATGCTGAGCCACCCTCGCCTAAGGTTCCTCATTCTTGGCAAGATACACATGGTGACTGTGTGCCATTACAGGCTCTATCTTATTTTGGGGCAATCAGATTACTCCACGCAGATGGTTTTATCGCTGAGACCATACAGGTGAATTGCACAGTATGTAAATGTACATTTGTTTGATAAAAAAAAGTCTCAGTTCTTAGCTGCTGTCTTGTTTGTGTTCCTAAACAAGTTTCTTCTCTCCTGCATCCTTCCAAAGCACAATTTGTCCAATCTTTACCCTAAACTGACTCAGCTAGTTTCTGATAAGCATCTGAAGTACTCATTAACTAAGGAAGAAACAGGCTTTCTTGTGCTTCTGGATTAAAATGAGGGAGCATGAACCTTCACCCTCACTAATGAAGAAATAAAAGGCATCTATCTAACATCACACACAAAGCAAAATGAAAAGACCAAAATATAAAGAATATCACAGTGATGTTAAAACATGTAAGCAAACATCCTCCTGGGGGGTGCAGGGAGCGGAAGAGAGAGAATTTGATCACAGAACCAGCTTCACAGTAAAAAAAAATATTCTGATCTGAAATGGACCTTGTGACATTGAAACCGTTCATGCTCTGCCCACAGCAGCTCTTTCTGACCCCCACCCACAATGCAGAAGCTCTGATATCACCAACCAAGCTTTGCTGTTCTTAGTAGGGTTTGTCTGCAGCCATTCAGGCGGCCTCTGTACCTGTCAGCGTAATTGTTTTAGGAGAAACATGGACACTACCTGAGAGGCGTCGGGGCACGTCGGTGATGGCTGGAAGTCCTGTGCCTCGGGTGGAGGACAGGGGAGTTGTGGAGTGAATGGACGGCGAAGTCATCTGGCTCAAGTAGGACGGGTACGACTGATCATAGGACCACGGCGGGGACGACTGCGCCTGCCTGGGGTCTGGAAAAAGGAGAAAGAAATCAAAAGGTAAGGAAGAGAAACTGTAAGGCACCGACAGTCTAACTGAAAGAGATGGGGCTACTGAACATACACACATCAGTGTCACAAGGAAGGACAACACAATGAAGCACAACTTGCTCCTCCAGACTCAATGTGTTTAAGCCTTGCTCTGTAAGTTTCCCTCCTGGTAACAATCACAGAATCATCACAGAACGGCCTGGGTTGCAAAGGCCCACAGCGCTCCTCCAGTCCCAACCCCCTGCTGTGTGCAGGTCGCCAACCAGCAGCCCAGGCTGCCCAGAGCCACATCCAGCCTGGCCTTGAATGCCTGCAGGGATGGGGCATCCACAGCCTCCTTGGGCAACCTGTGCCAGTGCCTCACCACCCTCGGGGGGAAAAACTTCCTTCTAAATATTTGGGGGAAATGAATGGGGCAGAGAGCAGAGCTGAAGATTCAGCAGCTGTTCTGTAAACTCCTGATGTCTCTCACCCAGCTCTGACAGTGTTACACTGGGACTCGCCAGTCCTTGAGGATGTGGACAAAAAAGATAACAGTAAATAAGAGACATGGGGGCATGCTGAGGCTGAGCTTGGGAAGCGCATGTAAAAGGCAAGGAGACTCTACAGTCAGCACTTGGCATGCCTGTCAAGTTGTTATCCAGTTCAAACATGACAAAAAAGTGGTTTTAGTGCTGAAAATGCTCTCCAAGAAGGAAAACGTCATTAATCTTATTAGCATCTGTCTAAAAATGTCACATTTGGAGGCTGGCCCAGTTACCTACCGTCACCTCAATTAGAACAACATGAAGCCAGATGGATTGGTATAACTAGCAGAAGCTAATGATGCATTCACGTGTACTCATTAGAGCTCACAATGAAGGAAATTATTTTAAGGATAAATACCGTTTATTTTTTGCTGAAGGTCTGGTGGGCTGCACCGAGTGAGGAAGAGGAAGGGCTACTTTTACTCAGCTGTGCTGCGATTCAGAAACCATTTGTTTTCACTCAGTACGTGGTGATAAAGACACAAACAAAATCTTCAACAGTCAATTATTATTTTTGTTTCTTTATACTGATAAAAACCAAGCACTTTCAACCCCCAACGTTTTTCTGGGCACTGCCAGATAAACTGGTAACTGTCTCCAAACTCGTCCACAGAAACCATCCAAATTCTCCCCGGTACCTTCAGTGAAGCATACCAGGTTCACTCAGTTCAGAGAACCTGCTTCATCAGAGCACTGTCCTACAGCACTGCTTTGCAGACAGGAACGTGACAGCCACATGGCATAAGCAAAGGCACTTTTTCAGGAAATTCAACCTTTTTTTTTCTCTTTTTTTAACTCCTTTCCCTACTCTTCCACACAGCAAAAGCTTGTAGTTTTAGCTATGCCCTGTTTATTTTTTCTTTCAGACATGATTTGTTTGAAGAGATGTCTGGAAAGCAGATACTTCCTTGAAGCAAAATAACTATATAGATTGAAAAAAAAAAAAAAAGTTCCAATTTAATTTTAAGAGGATTTTCCCCGAGTTTGCCATTTATATTAGAGCTGAGTAATATAAATGGTTAATATAAACTCCTCAGAAATCCGAAGGACACTTGATCATTAAATGTAATGAACTTCTTTGTTTTAACAATTTCAGGGCTAGAGTTGTATAGATTGGCGCAGATTCAAATTTGACTGACTGCTCGTTGTTATATCTGATATCGACATATTTCTCTGCCTCATTCCACTACTATAATTCACCATTCAGTCAATGGTAAATGATCTTCAACTGGGAACGGAAAGCCTGCGCTTGCTGGGAAAACAATCTTAAAATTAATGATGTGTCAGGAGCACAATCTCAAACCTAGGGTCCTTCAAACTCCAAGAGCTTTTCAACCCGTGTTTCTGAATCCAAAACAGGGTCCCTTAAAGTTGTGCTTTCAAGTCAGCCCCACCACTGGAAGGAAACTGTAGAGCAGGTAAAGATTGAGAAAAATCACAGCAGAGGATGTTTTTGCAGGAATTTGGTTTAAGTTGGTGAAAACCTCAGGAAAGGAGCTGCCATGTGGAGGCTTATGCTACTTCTTTGGTGTAGCCATCATGGCATGAAGAGATTCTGATGACTCTTTTATCCTCCCACTCTGAACACTCACGCTAGGTTTGGCTTAATTCAACAAGTGCAAATGCCTCTGTGAACACAGGAAGGATCAGGGACATGCTCAGGGACATGATTTAGAGGAGGGTTGTTAGTTAGGATAGTATGGTTAGGTTGTGGTTAGACTAGATGATCTTAAGGTCTTTTCCAACCTGAGTGATTCTATGGTTCTGTGACTCTAACAGCAAAAAATGAATGGGCTCACACAGCCTTTTAAATAGTATTTCTTGTGACAATGTCAGAGGCAGAATATGGGGCTGGATGGACCATCTGCTGATGCCAGAGCATTTCAGATGCTCTCAAGACATTTAGCTTAATTTTTACACTCCCCCTATTGCTCCTCCCATCTGCAGCACCACATCACCAGAATTGTGTTCTAATTTATACTTGATTTTAACTCTTCATGAGCTCCAAACTGTGAGATGTTTTTGCAAAGTGTTCTAGAGAAACAGGACAGGCTGTTAGGGAAGACACTGTGCTGTGACATAACTGCTTCTGGCCCTTTCACAGATCTTTTGTTGAACTTTCTACCTAAATTTAAGGAAAAGAATGGTAATTTGTTCCCTGAGTATTTCATTCACAAAATGGGGTGCTTCTCTTGGCTAGAAGCTTTCAACCCAGATGTTCAAGTGTGAACTTGGGCCTCTCTCAAGCCAGACTGTAGGAAACTCAGCTCCAGGGAAATTATATCGCGTTTTCTCACAGAATGGGAAATAATTTGGAGGAAAATCCTCAACCAAATTGAACAGAAGATGCATCAGAGCTCAGTGACTGAAGAAAGGCTGCAGCAGGCCAGGCTGGAGGTCAGTGTGATTTCTCCACACTGAGGCAGGGCCAAGGTCATGGCTGAGGCCAGGTGGGGAATTCGTCCTGGGGCTTCAAGCATTATCTTTGGCCTGTTGGGAAAGCGGAAACCGAAGATACCAGTTTTACCAGATCCTGAGTAAATGCCCTAAAACCAGCCTCTGTCTGGACATGTGAGGAGCAGAATTCAAACGAGGTCTGCTCGCCCAAAGGGTCACGGTCATTGCTCAGTGCAATTGCCAAGTGCCTGCAGTAAAATGCAGCGGAGCCAACAGCCACCCCACGGAGCCAAAAGGCAGCCCATGTAGTCCTCAGAGAAGACAGGGAGCTGTGGGCCACACACAGCAGCGCTCGGCCTGCTGCGAGGACGTCCCCTGCAATGCTGCTGTGCGGAGGCCTTGGCCACAGAGGCCCCACCTCTCTTCTGGCTTCCCGTACCACAGAATCAAGCCTTGTGAAGGCAGGACGTTGCCAGGTCTATTGCTTAGAGGTGCCTGCTTCCACAGCTTCCCCTTGTGATGCAAATCCAAGTGGGTGCCAGAAGGGAATGCAGCAGTGTGCTCAGCAGGGTCACCTCCACCGTGCTGAAGGGGTGTCATGGCCACTGAGCACACCAGTGGGGCAGACAGTGCAAGGAGATTTGCAAGAAGTTTTCCATGCCTCCGTATAGATGAGACCATCCCTTCTGTTTGCAGAGAGTGGAGGGCCACGCTCGCTTGCCAGGCTGGCAGGCACCCACTGTGAGTGAGAGCCAGAGGCTCTGGGCTGTCACATGAAGCGCTGCATGCGCTGGCAGCCAAAGTGTATCTTTCTAATTGCTGAAAGCCCCGAATATATGAGAAACCCCAGAGCTCTGAGGCAGAGCTAACATGAATTCCTGCCTGACGGAATCCCTAGAAAACAAGGGAAAATGTGAATACAGAAGTACACTGAACGGCTCAGGAGGAAGCCCACCCAACTCCCAGCACCAGAGGCCTGCAACCGGGCTGGCCCAGCCTTAAACAGCAGCAACAGAGGCAGAGGGCCGCTCTGAATTTGACTTTGCACTTGAAAATTTTGGAGTGATTCCTAAGAACCGTCCTCCTTTTGTAAACATTTTTGTTAAGTCTGTGTGGGTGTGAAGAAAAGTGCGGCTTGTGCAATACTCATGAAGGACGGGGCTTTTTCATGCATATGCAAAGTCACGCTGGGTGCAGATGAGCGGAAATGAGTCGGTGGGTGAGGACCAACTAACCCAGCGACAGCCCCTTCCTGATGGCACTGCCAGGTGTGCCTCAGCGAGGCAGGAAAACCTGGGCTTGCACATGCTTTTGTCTCTCAGTTTCAATGCCACACCGATAGCCAGTGGAAGACTTGATCAGCTCCTGATCCACGTAGTCAAGCTGACTGCATCAGCTTAGTGGAAAATAAGAGCTTTGAAAAATCTGCCTCATCACAGAATCACAGAATGGCCTGGGTTGGAAGGGACCTCAAGGATCACGAAGCTCCAACCCCCCTGCAACAGGCTGGGCCACCAACCTCCCCATTTCATAGCATACCAAGCCTAAATTTGGATGCATAATACTAAGCCCAGAAATAGAGCAACTCCTCATGGCCCATTTCTCCCACTGATTATCCAGCAATGTCAGCTCTCTTCTTTCAATGGAAAAGTGTCAAAAGAGAGAAGAGAAAGCTGGAATATTGTCCTGCAGAAGTAGCTATCTGTTCCTTTGGCGCTGGATTATATCATATCATATCATATCATAGCATCACAGAATCACAGAATGGCCTGGGTTGAAAAGGATCACAGTGATCACCTAGTTTCAACCCCCGCTATGTGCAGGGTTGCCAGCTACTGGACCGGGCTGCCCAGAGCATACATTATGAAGCATACAGATTTACTATAGACAAAGATCAAATTTCCATTTCCCAAGCTGAGCTCTGGTGCTCAGAGCATGACCATAGGCTCACAGCCCCTCAGCATACAGCCTATAAAACCTAAACGTCACATGTGTACGCACACTTTCCAAAAACACTTATTTAAATCCAGTCGTTGGTTCCAGTCTTGGCTGCTGCCCATTCCATTAGTGCTACTGCTGATACCAAAAAACAGGCTGTCTGGAGCTATCTGTGGTAAACACCCAAAGCAAATATCTTTGGTTATGATCTTAACAAAGCCAAGATGACTTTCTGCATGAGTAAACACGCTATTGTTGTAAACCCAACCCCAGCAAAACAACAACAACAAAATGCAACCTCCTCCTATCCTCTGACTATTTCATGGGAACATTTGAAAGCCCAGGGCTTGATCTGGATTGCCCAGTTCAATCAATGAACGCAGTGGAGTTACACCCCTACGGACACCACTGTAATTGAGACCAGATTTTGGCCTTAAGAACCTCTACAACCATTTTTCCTCTCAGTCCCTCAGTGTCACAATTCTAAAGGAAAAAAAAAAAAAAAAAAGAACTAAGCTGAACAAGTCTTGCCAGTAGGACAACTAAATAGCAAAGGAAAAAAAGAAAAGTTAAAAGAATACTTTAATAGGAGGGACACAGACTTCACCCGATGGAGGTTCATAGTGGCAGCTTGCCAGTTGCCCCAAGGATGCAATCAATTTGCATAAAGCACAGCAGACTGCAGCCACCCTAGGGTTTGTAACAAGGAATCCCAGCTCCTCCATCTCGTATGCTGACTTGTAGCTTTTATCCCATGAACTGAAGGCACAATGCACCCTGTATAACTACAGGATGGGCTATTTCTAATTGGTGTTCTCCAAGCAATCACGTACCGTGCCTGCTGCGTTCAGCAGGATGATGTGCACGGCTGCAGACTGGTGCATGCTGCAGCATGCTGCTGTCCCAGGTCTAACACAGGCAACTCAGGGGAGAGCTCACACACTGCCCAGCTACAACAAACAGCTACCCGGTTTGTTCCATGGCTGGTGGTCTCAGATAGCAGACACTGGGCTGCTGCTTTCGGTCTGACAGGTGCTTCACAGCCCCACATTCACACCCCACAACCGCGCTGAACGAGAGGAGGATTGTGCCATCTCCCTGACTCTGCAGGAGGGCAGTGCCCAGCCCCACCAGCCCAGAACCGGGGGAATGGAGGACAGGTACCATGCGAGGAGCTGAAGCTGCTTTCTGCCCACAGCCTTCCCACCAGCCTCAGTTCTTAATGCTCTACCTGATAGTGGCGATGGATGCTCCCACCAACTTTCACCTCCAAATTCCTTCAGTCTGCTTTCTACAACTTTAAAAACAGTGAAAAACAACTAGGGCTGAAAATGCAGCATCACTGAAGCGTGGGGGAAAGGGGGGGAAGCAGAAAAAGAAAAAAAAAAAAAAGGAAAAAATCACAGGACCTGCTTTTTGAGCACTGCTCTTTCAGTGCTGCAAGTCACAGGTTGCCCATTGATCAGATGGAGCCACCACGGTGATGGAGCAGGAAACCTCACGGAAGCCCCACTCACAGCCCCGTCAGATCTGCTCTGACAGAAGCTCATCCACACTGGTTGCAGTTTAGAAAAAGAACAGTTTTGCTCATTTCATACCGAAGCAGTGCTGCAACGAGCCAGGCTCTGAGCAGGACTGTAACTCGACCCGCCTGCAAGTTGTTCCAGTGCCGTTAAGGGAGAGGGGAAAGCAAAAAAAAAAGCAAATATACCAATATCCAAATGTGAGCAGACAGCATCCCTGATTTACGGGCAGCAAGCGGGGTTCAAATTGAATCTGCACTGCCTCAGCAAAGGCATCTGCTTATTGGGCGATTTGTTTTTTAATGACCCTTCACTGTTGCTTTTGCAGGCTCCTAGTTAAAATGCCATGTTGAATAAGAGCAACTCTGTGCCTCGTGCTGCTGCAGGCCGGTGTTGCGGTGGGTTTGGGACTGCGCTGCGATTTGTAGAAGCTGTACTCTGATACTCGAGGCAAATAAACACGACCCAGACAGAGAGAAGAAATGTAAGAGTGAACCCCAAAGTGTTTCTCCGTGCTCAGGTGTGGGCCAGTCAGGCTTTAAATATTATTTGTGTTTAATCATGCAATAGCTATGCAAGACCTCAAGTGGAACTACACAAAACCAGTTTATGTGCTTACTAGGCATAATACGGATTTTGTCATAGGAATGCAGTATTTACTGTTAAATTTATAAGGAATTAATTATTTCCCCTAAATTACTAGGTAAGAGATTAAGAAACAAAGGTATACCTAAAAGGAATGCTTGCTTAATTCCAAGAAAGGCAATAAAAACATCCTTGGGTTCAGACGAGCATCTGTACTCCTTTCAACACATCCCCAGACCCTACCGGCCCAGCGACCACATTAAGAATCCTTTGGGGAACTGGGGGAGGAGGGCAGCACCAGCAGCCCTATCACCGCACCCAGCAGCCATACATTTTGCAGTTTCCCATGGGCTGCCAGCACCTGATCAAAGAGGTGTCTGCTCTGAGGCATTCCCTTTGTCTCCCATTGGCGCAGCTTGTGTGGCAAGGAGCATCCACTCCTCGCAGAAGAACCGCGAGGGACCGTCCGCAGAAGCATCCCAGTGCTTTGGTGGAACATCAAAGCATGCTGAGCTTTGCAGATTGCAATCAACATCCTGAAGAGCACAAAAAAAGCCTTGTGGGGAAGCCAGTGCAATTCACAGGGCTCGCACCGATGCACCACGCTCACATGAATGGCTTCATTAAATGGAAAGCTAACGATAGTCTTTGTGAGCTGGGTACCTGGCTGCTAGAAATCGAGGAGACGAGTGGGGAACAACATGGCACTGTATTGGAACACTGCACAGCCCCGTATTCACTAAAAATCTGAATACGTAGCAGAGTCCTCATTGCTTTAGGGAAAATGAGAGCCCTCTGGGATTCTAAAGTATCCCATGACTCTGGATTTATCTGTCAAGAGAAGCATATAATCCATAATAGATGGGAAAGTCAGCCTGCCTTCCTGGGTTCAGCTCGTTCACTCTACCCCACCAGCAGCACTTCCCACTCTGAATGAAGCCTCAGCTGGAGCGGGCTTTGAACTCTTCAAGCTGCAAAGCAGATAGGGAACAGCATTCAGCTCTGTCTGCAACCAGGCTTATTTAAACCTCATCTGAAGTTGTCACCTCCAGGAGCTGTAAATGCTGCTGCTGATTCATAACGAGGCAGAGAAGTACTCTATTAATCAAAGCCAGCAGAACATTTTCTACAGGAGGCATTTATGTGAATGAGAACAGCATATGAGGTTACACTTAGAGAGGAAGAAAATTACAAGGGGATCTCAGTTCTCGTGCTTCAGGGCATAAGCTGATCACCAGATGGGGTCAGGAAGAATTTCCCCCTCCTTCACTCCTAGATGCAGTTTTCCACAATAGGTAAACTATGGAGACACAGGAGAGAAGCTGATTTTAGCCCCAGATTTTGCCCAATTTGGGGGGGAACTGCCATGTCCTCAAACACGGTCAAACAGAAGAGAGTGGTTAGGTGAGAAGAAATACTGGGCTTCATCTGGTAGTTCATACCCAGGAAATGTTAAGTACAAGAGTCCTGACTTCGCATGTCCAACTAAACCTGGCCAAAAAGACTGCTCTGGGAAGGTGGTGGGCATTAGATGTAATGAGTGATACCACATATTTAATATATTATAGATGTTATAGAAGTCTAGTTAAAGCTAGACTTCATGAGCTGGGAGCCACAGCCCATGGGAACCTTTTTTTTTGTTGTTGTTTCAATTCGCTCAGTGCTTGGGGTTCAAATTAACCCACTTACTTCTCTTCCTCCCTGCAAATTAATAGACCAGTTGAACTTAAAAAAAGAAGAAAAAGAAAGAAGAAGAAAGCCACAACACTTTGTTAAAACCACTAAGTTTCAGCTGGTATCATGTCAAAACCACTTGAAACATGAAACCAGAAGTCTTCCTAGGTTGACTCAAAGACTATGTCTACACCAGGAGTGCTTTACCAGTACAGGAATACCGGTGTGTTACGTTGGCAAAGGGCTCCTGGTGTAGACACAACAGAACAGTAAAACTGAGTATTAAGGCTGCCTAGAAAATTGAGTTGAGAGTTTTGCTGACAAACTTTCATCCAAGTTGAGCCGTCCAACAGTTCTAGCAAGTGAACTGGTCAATGGCATCACCTCTTTGCATCCCGGAGAGATGCAAATACATCAGCAGAAGTTTCGAGCGTAGCGATGACCATAATTGGGTAGAGGTTGCTTTGAAACTCCTTTGAAAAATACAACCAGCTCTACATTTAGAAAAACTAACAAAATCGGGGTGGTTTTTTTTTGTAGGTTTTACAGTTTTGTTGCAAACTTCTGGCACAGCTGCAGTTAAGCATCTGATTTCAGGCGTACGGTCTGTGACACGTGGCATTTCACCATTTCTCTCAGCACACTGAAATCTGTCCCTCAGCATGCTATCATAAACGTTGCATACAACCCTCATAAGCAACCTTTGGAGATTTCTCCGTAACGCAGTCTGTTTATTGTAACACTGGTCAGCACTGGTGCTGGAAGGAAACTGCCACATGAGAAGATTGTGTTATTGTTCTGACAGGAAGACCACTGAATTCTGGGTGCTTCTCTCAACAACAGTGCAAAATATAAAGGCTGAATAAAAATATCTGTTCTAATATGTGCTAATAGGTACTATTACAGAGCCAGAGGTGAAGGCACAGCAACATGGCAGTTAGGATTTCACCAGACTCCTATTCAATTTACCCAGATTGACTATTTTGAACCTATGACAAAGACATTTTAAGAAAAGAAAGACATTTTCAGCTTCAAATGCTACAGAAAAAAACACTTCCCACCTAGCTTAGCCTGGAACACCTCTCTCCCTCTGTAATAGCCTCTACGTCTACAGCTGAGATACACACATCCATAAGCAATTACTACCATTGCCTGTGCAAGTCAAACCTATGGTTCTGTCTCTTACCTGTAATCTGACTCTGTCCTTGTGGATTAAAAGGACTTGGTGCAGAGTTCAGAGAGGGCCGTGGGCTCTGGGTCGGGACCCCTACTCTCATACTGGGATGAGGAATGCGCCCTAAATCACTGAGGCGTTCAGGGAACAAACTAGGTTTAGAGTCATCAAGCTTCTGTCTGTGCCCTGGAAACAGCAAATCATAAAATAAAAGCGTTAATAACAAGATTTAGTACTTTAACATACAAAAAAAAAAAGAAAAAAAAAAAAAAAAAAAAAAAGAGGTCTCTAAGGACCTGTTAGCAGATTAATGGACTATGTAGGTACCACCGCTACTCCCAGTAACACAGTGACATTGGTGGGGAATTGGTGTTTTGGTGTTTTGAATGTGGTTGTGCTGGCAGAAGCCTTGACTAGCACTGCTGTGCCCGTGTTGATATGTAATGCAGTAATTTGGATCAAAATAAGCCCTTATGGACACCACACAAGGTCTTTATGGTTTGTTTTTGTTTTTTTTTTCTGCTTTAACTCCACTGGAATGTTAAAGGGGCAAAAGTTTTTTTTCCAAAAGTAAACCTTACATGTACAAGTCATCGAGAGGGACAGTTATTCCACGACCGGACTACATGTTGTGGATTTTTGCTAAGAAAACTCCTCCATAACCTGAGAGCATCTCCAAAAAGTAAATAGTCACTCTCATTTGAGAAGCTTCTGGCCAAGACTGGGTCCTACACTGCTCTTATATATTCAGCCTTCCTCCATGCTTGTACTTCTCCCCAAAAGCAGCCTCACTGCCCTTATGCCACAGGGCTGCCTTTGGAAAAGTTTCCATGGATGCTTGGTTGTTGAAATGCAGAGGGGAAAAATGCCCAAAGCAACAGGATGCACCAAGTGGCACCTTGGTATTCTTCATATTGTCCTTCGGGTGTTTCAAGAGGAAAGGTTTTACTTCTGTAATTGCATTATGTTATATTATTACGTAATGTTGTATTTTTGCTCCCAAGTTTCATTTCTTTTTGAAGTAGTAACAGATGCTCCTCAACCAATGGTGCCTTTGAAGGAGGCAGAGAAGGCATTACTTCTATCATTCAACATATGGAAAAACAGGCATGCAGCGAGATTAAGGTCAGTACTAATTTTACTTAACTTCAGCCATTTATAAATCAGGCATCTAGTCTAAACTCTTCTAATGTAGACTTCCTCTACAGTTAATGGAAAGAAATAGCTACTTCCAGAGGGCAATTCATCTCATTTGTCTCTGACACTAGCCTTAAAATGGGATGATTCACCTTCTGAATTTGCTTTCTCTTCCTTCTCTGATCAGAGAAGGAGCCCACATGACTAGTTTAATTAGGCACTCTCACCATTAGTCAACTTCGCATGGAATTAATCTCACCCAAAGTTAGTAACTAAGGTCACATGAAAAGCATCTGGCAGAGCTGAAATGGGAGTCCAGATCCCCTCACTGCAATCCAGACACGCAGTTGCCTCCATCCCTGTAAACAGTGCCAGGGTATTGGCACAGGCAATACATGGGTTGGATATTTTTATGCTTTTAACACTAGGAAGGGTCTCTGGTGTAGTCTGGGCTGGGAGCAGCTCAGACTCCTCCAGATGATGCCCAGAGGTTTGAGATACACTGCATTCTCCCTCAGCAGTGAAAACACAGCCCTCTGCTTGGAGGCCACGAGAGTTCAGCTTTGCAGACACAGTCAGATTGCCCACATCAGTCTTAGGGCCAGAGAACCAATTCTGGCACTGTTTTATTTGTTTTAACAGTATAAATGAGGCCTCTGAGTCTTGAAATGTATCAGTTCATCTCTCTTCATGAAAGGTAATTTAATGCTGTCATCGTAGCACTGAAATACGTGGGTTCACATCATCCAGCTGGGACTACAGTGTCCAAATGTGGCTTTCTCTATAAAAGACAGCTAACTCTAAACTAAATCTAGAGAAATCAGGGTTCTCTGTAGACTGTGGAAGACCTCAGATCACAGACTTGGAGACGTCCAACAGCTGCCTGGATGTGGGCATGGCACAACGCTCCGGGTGGCCCTGCTTGAGCAGACGTTGGAACTGCCTGACCTAGAAGGCCATCAACCATTCTGAGATTCTGCCATTCTGTCAAAACTGAAGGATTGAGGTTGGAAGATGAGAAAAAACAGCTAGATGGAAATTAATTTTAGAGAAACTTCTCTAGCAATTAAAAAAAATTAATTAGTTGACCCATTATTCTGTGCTTTGAAGTATGATTTTTCTCCCCTGTGATGACTCAGTATAAAAACATGGGGTAGGCGTGAGCTTTCCCATTAAAGAGGAGGAGTTGATGTATGGCAGAGCTCTGCAGAACAATCAGCTGGCATCGGTGACTCCTCTCTATGAGGTATCAATCACTTCAAACGGGGAACGATTTTTGGTGGGCTTGTAACAGCTCTGTAATGGCAGCCTCATTAATTGGATAACATCTCACCTGGTAGTCATTTGCACTATCTCTCCCATCTATGTAAATTAGAACTTGTATAAGCTGGGTGCTAATCTAAAGAAATAACTTTCACACAGATACATACGCACGCAGTCAGTGCTCTCTTGGGATCTCTCGTTCTCTTATATTTTTTTCCACATTTTTTCTGGCTTTGCTTTTGCCTTTGTCAGTCACGTTGACCAGCCTGGTTTTCTCAAGGAACCCATTGCCCCTCTCCTCTTCTATTCGTCCCTCGTCAAGTTCCAGCATGACCAAGAAGGCCCAAAATAAGATACCCCAGGAGCCTATCTCTGAGCTTGCACACCGGGGCTGACTTCACCTGGGAATGAATCTATTCCCAAAGTGAAATTTATTTTGATGGAAAAATTCTACTCTGTGTTTACATTTTGGCTCAAGGATTACACTGAGCTTTTCTAATGAACCAGTGCACAAACTATTTTGATTGCCTTCTGCTCATTCAATGAACGCTCAATACGTAGGGGATCTCTCCTGTACCAACTTGTGCCCAACAACCCCTGCTTTGTTTCTGTCATGCTCTGGTTGCCCATACCTTTTCTGGAACAGAGATTGTATTTAACTCTGCATTATTATAATGAACTATCAGAAGAAGACAAAATTAAGCAGGATAGCAGGGTACTTTCACGTAGACGGGGAAAAAAGAAGGAAGAAGGATTTCCGTGTATGGTTGATCTGAAATAATTACATGTGGATGTGGGTGTTGTCACCTAGAAAAGGTAGGGAAAGGAGGGAAAAGAGATCTCTGCACATCTGGAAGACCCCAGGCATCAATGCAAGTGCAGAAATCAGCAAGGGGCCAAAGGCAGACTTGCCTTTCCCTCCTGGTCATTTAAAATTTAGGGCTGTAACACAGGGTCCCCTTATGACAAAGAGATCCATAGGAGCCATGCTCCTGCAGCACAGCGTCCCAGTGAGGTGAGACTGCATTGCAACTCTGCACATTATGGGCTCCTGTTCTTTAACAAAGCTAAGACACCCACATGGAAAGCAAACAGGAGACTCAACAAAAAGCTTCATACTGAGGAGGTGTCTGCAAAGAAGCGGCAACTGAAAT
This sequence comes from Centrocercus urophasianus, assembly GCF_019232065.1. Classification (NCBI taxonomy): domain Eukaryota; kingdom Metazoa; phylum Chordata; class Aves; order Galliformes; family Phasianidae; genus Centrocercus; species Centrocercus urophasianus. Next base: position 1,398,114 of record NW_024884966.1, read on the forward strand.
AGCTTTCTTGCCCCGATTCTTGTGCAAGAAAAAATATAAAACAATCCTATTAAGTACAGAGCAGCCGTGAGGCACGGGCTGAGACTCTAAAAAGGCCTTCTGAGTAGCACATCAGCAGCAGCAGTGAAATATGCGATACATGTTTAAAACTCATTCCACAGACTGCTTTTCATCTCCCATTGATGTATGTGTCCGTTGACAGAGAAATTCCTGATCCCAGGGGAGCGTGCTAAGAAAAGCTGTATTCCTTGGTCACAGTCATGAGGCATCATTTTCTTTCAGGAAAAAAGATTAGGGCAGTGTGTGGATAGCTCAGCCAGAATCTGTGATCTGCTGTGGCAGCAATTACATTAAAAAGGAACATGAGGCTACGGAGAGGGTAGGAGAAAATCACGCCGTGGCTTTCTCAGTGCCAGCACCCAGCGCCTGGGACGGTCCTGCCAGCAGTGCTACACTGAGGCCTGGTAGCTCTGTCACAAAGAAGACTGCATGGAATGTGCTGGCCTTACCAAGGGGACAAGCTGCAGGCAGCCTCACCTCGCCAGGCCACGCAGCCCCGGTGTGCTGACAGCACCTAGGAGCTGCCATTCGGTCCCCACATCCCAGCTGTGGCGGGAGATGTAAGGAGCCTTCATCTCCAGCTTAATCAATTCAGTTTAAAGGCGAGGAAGGAACATCTCCCTGATCAAAGACACACGACCTCGAGGCGGATGGGTGCGGGAGCTGGAAGGGGATGGAGCGCATCCCTCATCACTCAGCCCCCGCCGCATGGCTGCAGAAGTCAAGATGTAAGTGGGGCTGTGGGAGAGGCTGACTTGCAGAAAGAAATGTGGCGTTGATGCTTGAAGATTCTTACCTCCTCGGGGAGGAGGGCTGTGCCTTTTTATCTTTCAGTTGTGGGTGTGGAACTGAAAACTAATTAGATTGTGCTACACGTGGCCCAGCCAGATGCTGACACTCAGGGACTCCCTTTCTTTGTACCACGTACACCGCCCACCTTTTTGTTTTTCTGTTGTGTTTTTTTTCTTTCCTTTCTGCTGGTATCAAGGAGATCTGGTTACCAGATTGTCAGCAGATGTTTTTATCGCTCTCAAGTGGGTTAGCTATTTTCAGTCATCACCCATTTCTTTCTGCCTTTTTCACTTCTGTCATTGCATCAACAAGAGGCTTCATGGGAGTCAGGTGTCTCCATGAAAAAGCCAAGGGAATGCAGAAAGGCTGTGAAAGCATGAAGCTGGGCTGTCCCTGCTGAGCTTTGTGTGCTGGGATAATTCCAGCAGAGCACAGGGCAGTGGTCAGATGTGAAGTACCAACAGTAGTGGTGTTTGCCCCGTGTTGTGAGTGTGCTCAGCAGAAGGAGGAGCCAGGGCAAGTTTCACATTATCAAAGAATGCCTTGGGTTGGAAGGGACCTCAAGCATTATCAAGCTCCAACCCCCAACCACAGGCAGGGCCACCAACCTCCCCATTTCACAGCAGCCCAGGCTGCCCAGGGCCCCATCCAACCTGGCCTTCAACACCTCCAGGGATGGACGGGGCATCACAGCCTCTCTGGGCAGCTGTTCCAGCACCTCACCACTCTCACAGCACACAACTTCCCCTGACATCCAACCTCCAGCTGCCCTCCCTCAACTCCAAACCATTTCCCCTTGTCCTGCTGCCATCTCCCCTTTCCAAGAGCTGACTCCCCTCCTGTCTGCAGGCTCCCTTTAGGTACTGCAGGCTGCACTGAGGTCACCCCGCAGCTTCTGTTCTCCATGCTGAACAAGCCCAGCTCCCTCAGCCTGTCTTTGAGTGAAGATGCTGCAGCCCCCTGAGCATCTCTGTGGCTCCTCTGGACCCTCTCCAAGTTTGGGCTGTCACTCCATGGAAGTCTACAGCTTGCAAGGCAACTGAAATAAAAACCCTCCTAATGCTGAGGCTGGTAACTGAGACCTCCTATGAGCAGTGGATCTGGGTTAAGTTTGAGACTGAAAAAGAAGAAAACTGCAGTGGAAAATGGACTTGTCTTCAGGCTAAGGGGCAGTAGAGAACCACCTACATTATGAGCTAAAAATTACAGTCTGCACATTACTTACTTTACATTACACATCTTACTTTAAGAGAAGCACACCTGAGCCCAAGAGCACTAGTTTTGATTATTCCCATTGTTCACTAGAAGTACAGAACTTCACAGATCTGAAGAACAGGTACATTTTTCCTGCTGACTTCATAAATAGATACATCCTAGAGACACTCCATCTTTTAATGGAATCATCATAGAATCCCAGCATGGCCTGGGTTGCAAAGGCCCACAGCGCTCCTCCAGCCCCAACCCCTGCTGTGTGCAGGTCGCCAACCAGCAGCCCAGGCTGCCCAGAGCCACATCCAGTCTGGCCTTGAATGCCTGCAGGGATGGGGCATCCACAGCCTCCTTGGGCAACCTGTGAACAGTGAATGCTAATATACTAGTGACATATTTCTGTGTACATGCTGTGGAAGCCACACCACACGTCCTCTGAATTTTATCAGGATTCTTCCTTAAATTCTCTTTGGACATATTCCTGAATTTCATGCCACTTGATCCTATGGATCAGTCCCAACTGGAAGACACTGGTTGGAACTCAGCTCCAGGCTTGTAGGACTGAGGTCTCACTTATTCATGGCAAAGGAGTTCGGACCTGAGCCCAAGGCTCCTTTCCAGCTGTTGTGCAGGGACAGAATAACATTGCATATTCGGCATAAATCAAAGACATTCACTGTTCTCTTACAAATTTCAGCAAGATAATACTCCAAAGCAGCCTTAATCTATGCTCTGGTGGTGAGAGTCAGAGAGCCATCAATGAGCAAAAAACCAGAAGACACACATTCGCCCTTCACAAGTAGGAATGTCTGTCACATCCAGTGACAGCCCCCCCGGGCTGCCTTCCCTCTGCCATCCCCTGGCCCACTCCCACCAAACACACACAACCCAAAGTTCAGGAAAAAGAAAAACAAAACGCAAGAGAGACAAACAGTTTTTACCCATGAAAGGGAAAAGCTTGGAACCCTTCCAGTCTCTTGGGTAAAGACACAATTATGAGAAGAAAAATATAATCTACCCAAGAGACATAATTACATAATTAGGCCATAGGCTGTGCATTGGAAAGGTTCTTATAATTCCTACAGAAAGGAGCTACATAGGTGAAGTAAGTGCATTTAATTTGCTCAATGGAGGGGGAAAAAAAAAGATGTTTGTTTTTAAATAGCTGAGGGCACCAGTTTGCATTAGACTGGAAAGCTTATTCTCCCAGAGCACTATTAGTGTCAACAGGAATCACACAGACGCGGGCCCAAAACAAGACAGTGTCTCGTTCTGTTCTGAAAAAATGGCATATTTTCTACCCCAAATAGGTAAGATTCACACCTGAAACTACTGCAGAGAAGTGAAAATGAGGTATGAAAAAAAAGGTATGCTGGGGATGGCTCAGTTACTACGCAGTGAATCTGATGCAGCCCGTTGCTGAAACCTCACTGAACTTCTACCTGCTGAGTGCTGCTCTCCCAAAAGCCTGCAGTTTGCTGGTGCTGCTCCAACACGGCCAGCTCCAGCTCCCAGGGGAATCCATTACACTGCAACCTTCCAGGAGCGGTGGCTCAAACCCAGGATGAACTGAGGCAGGGGTAGGTTTGAACTTTGGTGTTATCCATGTTGAGTTCAAAGGCCTGAACATCTCTGGTGTCAATGGTGATCTCCCTGTTGACTCGCTGGGAGCTAAAGCTCATCCTGCAGGCTGCACTCTGAGCCTGGAATGAATTAAGTGCTTCCAGCAGGTTAAAGGGAGGAAGGGGCAGGAAAGGCGAGGGGAAATCATCCCACGGGTACATAAATCGTGTCCCTGAGTGCCCACGGGAATCATTCTAACTCTACCCTAGTAAAGCCTCTGAGAATATAAAGTGCTATCAGTGCTTTCTAAACATCAGCTGGGGTCTGTGGAGAGCACATACACAGCTGAAAGACAGAGCCGGAGGTCAGGGTTTTTCAGCAAATTGCAACAGCTGCAGAGCAGCCTCTTGGTCCCAAAATTCCTCCATGCAGGGAAGTGGGTGCAGGGCTTTGAGAGCCCCAGGCTGCTCCTGCACACAGAGAGCAAGCAAGCAAAGGGAAGCTGTGTGAACAGAGCAAAACTGGAACATTTTATGAATGAAAGTGGAGAGGCGCTTTGAGGACAGGAAGAAGCAGAGCAGGAAGGAGATGGAGTGGGGTAGCTGCGGCTCTGGTCCTCCCCAGCATCTCAGCTCACCCCAATGCTCTGCTGTGGCAAGGCCTCGCTCTGCAAATCACTGAACAAAACAGCAAAGTCTCTTCTTGTCACAAGAATGCTCTGCATTTCTTTTTTCCTTTCCTCTCTCTTTTCAAGTTATGGAATTCTAACTTGGATTTTGAAGCTTGCTCAGCACAGCTGAGCAGCATCCTGCATGAACATCAGCACAGAGGTGCACTGGGAGGGGGCAGGTGGGAGCAAGGCTCTGCCTTCACCTTCAGCCATCACTTAAGAACATAAATGAACCTGTGTGCTCTTGTGCCAGGAAACCAGCTAAGAACTGCTGGCATCATCACTCAGAGACACTAAAGGCAACTCATATAAACAGTCACGCAAGTCTCAGTCCCTGCCTTAATTCCCTTTGCATGCTGCTATCTGTTACGCTCCCCCCTTTCTCCTCCCCACTTTTTCTTTTTCTTTGCTTAAGAGGGAACAAGGGAGTATAAAGGCCACACTACAAAAGGGCAACAGCTCCTCATGCTGACTTTATCCCCCTCATCCTAACCCAGCAATATCTTTGACAAAGATACAGACATCACCCCTGCCCGAAGTCTGTCCTACACAGAGCCCACCAACCTCTGCTTGCTGCAGCAAATGAAGAGGGCAAGGAGGGGGTGGAGAGAAAACAACGCTGCTCCTGGAGCTGGCCGCCCTCCAGCTGGCAGAAGGGCTGCTTTTCTTACTGCTTGCGAAACCTGATTCCTTGAATAGAACAAAATGGGGGTGATGTAAACACAACCATTAAAGCAGATTGGAGATGCTGTGCTGTCCTGCAAGCCTCTGCTCTCCAGACGTCAGTAAAGGTGCACTTTTGGCTTTTGTTTGGCACTTCTTGGTTTTGTTTTACAGCCCCTAAACCAGGAGTGTACTGCAGGATGAGCACTGCAGTTTGAATGGGAATTCAGGCATGGAAGAGACAACAGTTAAGCAATAATGGATGGATGTGTGCATGTTTGTATTGTATCTTTCAACAGATTGCTTTGCTGCATTACAGGACTACTGTGTTTATATCCCAGCAGTAAGCAGATTGTTTAAACTTCATCAAACAGGGATACTTCTAAAATAACCTTGCTAATAAAACTCAGATGGTTAAAGAAACCTGAAAACATGGTTAAAAATAAAAAAGATGCAGCTTCAATCTACTCTCACAGGGGTAATGTGATATAAACTCCAAAAGAAAACAGTCTTTACAAGTCAGACTTGAAGGATTATCTCATGTATCAGCACCCTCTGTGGCAGCGTAGCACTTATCCACGTATCCACCCATGCTAATGCTCTTGCACAATTTACTACAGCCTTGATAGACAGATAATTGCTTTATCCACCCAAGTGTAATAAACGGAGTCTACTATGTTAATCCTTGTATTCTTATTGTCTGCGAATGCCAAGTGAGGGAGAGACCTGAGCCTCATTCCTACACTACTGGAGTTTACTCACCCTCAGACCTGCTGAAGTGTTCTCATTACATTCCACTCCCCTGCCTGCAGTGCCAAATATTTCGAGTAGCATCCAGTTATTGTTCTGCAAGGGGCACCTACACTCAGGCTGTATGGAGGCAGCAGCCAGGATGCAGCAAACAACAAAAAAAACCCAAACCAAACCACCCTCAAACATCTTTTCCTACTCAGTAACACAGAACAGCTATTATTTGCTCTTGGGCACAGCACAGAAAGTAATTAACCTGTCCTCCTAAACCCGGGCATCAGCTCGTTAGTGGGGAGTCCCTCAGACAGCTGAGAAATGCAGCTGCTGGCTCATCAGCCTCTTCCACAAAATCCATAATGTTTTTTTGTTTTAAATGTCAAAAACAGGCGCATCCTCTAAAACGTTTATGGATTCCTGGCGGCTCCTTCAGCTAAGGTTTGTGGCATCTAATTTGTTAAGACAGTTTGATGGACGTCTCCCTTTCTTCCGTCTGAAAAGTATAAAGAATTGGTGGTTTCCCCAGTAAAAATTATTCTTAGCACCATTCTTTGCTCTTATCTTATAAAAGCCATATCAAATATTGCAATTTTATATGTTGCTCTTATCCTCTGGGCAGCCTGGTCTGGAGGCTGGCGACCCTGCACATAGCAGGGGGTTGAAAGCAGAGGAGCACTGTGGTCCTTTTCAACCCAGGCCATTCTGTGATACTATGATTCTGTAATTATTTACACATTCGACAGCTTGTTTTAAATAGCCCAAAGATGATAAAAACATGTGGGTTGATCGGGACAACTTTCACGTTCTGGAAGGCACTGAGCTTTCTAGGCAGCACGAAGCAGCACATGCATGAGACACCAGGCTTCACAGAGCACAGGGCGTCCTTGGGGATGGTGCTGCCTGTCCTGGGGGCAAGTCCAAATTGTTATCGTTTGGTCATGGTCCACCTCCATCTGCTACAGCCAGCAGGGGAACTTTTGCCCCCCAGTGAACGTGGGGGTAGATCCAGCTCTGCTTTCAGGGCTCAGAGGGTAAGAAAGTGTCTCATGGATGGGCAGTAGGGGATACACGGAGCGGTGCTATAGGGCTGCCCGCTAACTGTACCATGAGGTCTAATTGGAAGGTGTTATGCATTAAGGTTCGTCTTTGGCCAATTAATATGATTATTTTCTTGACTAATTTGGATGATGCAATACGGAGCAGGATTTTGAGCTCTCCAGACTTCAGTGGAAGCGTTCAGAAAGCAAAACAACTTTAGCAAATTGGAGAAATGACATTCAGTGTATCATTGGTACAATGGCACAAAGTAATGCAAGTACATCGCAGTACCCTTTGGCTTAAGAAATGAAATGCTGAAATGCAGCAACAAGAAAGCAGGAGGCAGCAGCACTGCTGGGGATGATGTGGGGATAGCAGTGAGTCGGCAGCTGAATGTGAGTCAATAGTAGCAATCCATCTTTAAAAAAGTGAAGCAAATGCAGTTCTGGGAAAGATTAATGGCTGTGTTGCACAGGAGACATAGAAGGTAACTATTACACACAGAAGCTCAGAAGTGGTGAGATATCAGCTGGACTGCTTTATCCGGTTTGCAACACCACCCTCTAAGAAAGATACAGACAAGTTAGAGAGAATCCAGAGAAGAGCAACAGGAATGATAAGAGATTGAGTAAGCATGACCTACATGGAAAAGCTGAGGGAAATGCATTTGTTTAGTCTGGGAAAGAGAAGAGCAGGAAAGGACATGATAAGAGTAACATGTTTTCTAAAGAGAATGGTAATCAATTGATCTCTATGTGAGCAGAGCAGAGACGACGAAAAAGCTGGCTTCATTGGAGGCAGAGCAGATTTAGGAGATTAATGTATGATGGCAACCTCCTTTGTAAGTAGGAAAGAAAAAGCCCCAAAAGCAGAGTTGGTCAGTAAGTGGAAGGCACAGTACGGGAGGATTTAAGAACTTGGACAGATGTCAGCGATGAACTAAGCATATACAGTACTTCATCTCAGGAAACAACAGACCAGGTCGCCTGAGGTTTCTTTCAGCGCCACTGTCCTAAGCCTCAGTGTTTGCCTGTGCTGGGCTGAGTCACGTACACAGCGTGAGCAACATGAGAGCACCAGGTCAGGCAGCTCAGGGCTACCACGGGCCTGGTGCTGCACAGCACTCAGCATCCCCTCCCATGCAGGGCACTGGGACATCGGGCTGTGGCTGTGCAGGTGCTCCAGGCCACAGGGAACCAGGGGCTGGAAACGTGGCAATTAACTGCTCTGTGCCATAGGTTCCTCCAGCTCTAACTTCAGAACAACGCTGGCCTGACAGTGACTGCACGATTAATTTCCCCATTAATTTAGAAAGCGTGACTCTGAGTTTCCAATTGTTTCCAGGGGAGAAAAACTGAATTAAAACTAATATTCCATGTCCAATGCTTGGGAGTGCTGCTGCATCCCCAGATGAAGGTCCAGGAGACCATTAGCATGTTACTTGTCCACAATTGGTTTCGGTTGTTGGTTTCTTGTTTGATTGTCTGCTGGCTATTCAGAGTGACGGTCACACATAGAGAAGCCTTAGTCATCCCCTCTCCGTGTCAGTACGAATAACAAGAAACATCAAAATGACAGATTTCATGGGGAAAAAGTAACAGTGAGCAAAGAAGGACATGTTCAAGGCCAGGTTGGATGGGGCCCTGGGCAGCCTGGGCTGCTGTGAAATGTGGAGGTTGGTGGCCCTGCATGGCACAGGGGGGTTGGAGCTTCGTGATCCTTGAGGTCCCTTCCAACCCAAACCATTCTATGTTTTGGACAGTGTGTGTCTTCTTCAAGAGGGCAGGGAACTCCCCAGTGCAGTGAGAGACTACGAAATTTGTAGATTTTCCAACCAGACAGCCTCAGTATGTACACTGTTTGCTCCCAGTAGTGCTTCATTCCTAATCTCCTCCTCCACAGGATTATTACTTTCTTTTGACAATTTTTAAAAATGCCTTAAAGCTCATGAGATCACAGAATTGTTAAGGATGGAAAAGGTTGGAAAAGACCACTAGGATCACCTAGTCCAACAGGCAACCCATCCCCACCATGCTCACTACACCCTGTGGCTCAGAACCACATCCATCCCCTTTTGAAAACCTCCAGTGACTCCACACCTCCCTGGGCAGCCTGATCCAATGCCTGACCACTCTTTGAGAAGACGTCTTTCCTAATATCCAGCCTGAAAGCAAGCCTCTGGCCAAGGGGAAGCACACGTGTATGGGCTAGGTAAGCACCAGGCTTTGCAGGTTGCTAATTCAGTGGAGCATTTATCCTGCTCAGCAGTGATGCAGAGAAAAAGCCCTGGGGAAAGCGAGAGGGAAAGGAGGGGAACAAAATAGCTCACAGGCCGTGTTTGGCCACTAGGAATGTCATCTTTTTTGAAGGGCTCAGGCAGGGGGTTGACCCTATAGCCTAAAGTTGTAAAGTTTGTTTAGTAACAGGGAGCCTCCCGTGAACTTGAAAACAATAAGAAAACAGAGTCCTGGAGAATAAATCTCACCCCCTGCCCCAATTGCCTGCAAGTTTGGCTACCAGAAGGTAACAAATCCGGAGGAATGCAGGTGGTGGGGTGACCCGGCAGCTGGAGAGTGTCCAACACAAGCAGTGGCAATGCCAGTCAGCGCTCTGCTGGAGGCACTGACAACACCCAGGGAGAGCCTGGAAACGCCGCACTGCCATGGGACAGGCTGCACTGGTTGCTGTAGGGAAGGGGGCAATCAAGGCTCTGGAAACCCCAAACAGCCCTTCTACTGCTTCTAGCAGCATCCAGCGGCTGCTCCTTGCGATATGGCAGAGAAGGTCAGTCCAAACATGACTTGGTCATTATTTCTGAATCTGAGTCTCTCCATCCCTACACCAGAGATGCTCAGAGGATGTCCACTTTTATATGCTCTGCTTTGCTCCTAGTGCTCTGAGCTCCCCTAGGTCTGTTTCTGAAAACAGATGGTAGCTCACTGCCTTTGCTTTCCCCAAGCTCTTATTACTACCGCGGTTTCACCACTGAGTGGCAAACCACTTGGGCATTACTTTGTGGGTGCAATCCTCCAGGACAAAGAAAGAAAGAAAAGGAAAAAAGAAATGCAAAATCAAAGAAATCAAAGCTGTCAATGCTCAGTTATAAAAATCACAAGTTGTTCATATGGGCAGCTGTGAGGTCAATAGTGTTCAAAGATGTACGCAAGCCCACTCGCACAGCCCTACCAATACCTCTGTGCCTCCAGCTTGGAACTATTGGATCATCACTGGCACGTGCTGCAGATAATCTTTGCCTTTTTAATTATTATTTTGGTGAGTCATTAAGGCTGGATGCCCACCACAGTGCACCAGTGGAAAAAATCTCTGCAACGCAAAAGTGACAAGGGTGTTCTATGCTGTTCTCTTGAAACAGTCAAAAATAACACGAAAGTGTTTAAATTCTGGAAATACACCCCATCCCCATGCTATTAATACCTCCTCAATAGTTTGTTCTATTTAAAGCAGGTCTCTTTCTTCGGGTTTTATTTTGTGTGTGGCAAATCCTCATTTAATTCGCAGGATTAAAAAGAAAAATATGAACCTAGAATTGGAAAAATGGGAATGGTGTGGAGCCTGAGCATTCAGCCAAAGCCACAGGCAGAGGTTTTATCACCATCTTCGGAGTGAGCCTGGCCCTTGGAATATTAGTATTTGCTTTGTTTTAAATGTTATATGACCAAGTGAGGAATAGTAGAGCTGCTTCCACTGCAATGGGGACAGTTAGGTGTCTGACCCCTTTGATATACAACCGTAGATGCAAGCTGTGCAGTCTGCCTTTTAGCACTACTGCTGCTGTTTTCCACTGACAAAACAGGGGTTTAAGCCACGCACACCATTCATTAAAGGACATCACATACAGAGGATGGATTTTCTTTTCTATAAGCCCAAGCTTGACCAAATTCCATCAAGGAATAACAGAAAACAGAACACAAGGTGCTGTTCCCATTTTGTCCAGCAATACCAGAACAAGCAATGCTGGTGCTGCTGAAGAAATTGGATATATCCTATGGGTGTGTTGCCTTGCCTTTTTTTCATTATTACAAGTAGAACTCATCTGTCTTAACCAATTTAAATGAAGTAAAAAGGCAAAAACAGAAAGAGGGATGGAAAACTTTTCTCAGCTTCAACACAAACTATGAAAAAGTAAAAACTTAACAAAGAAAACCATTTTGTTAGGTACAAGTTTATAGAAAACTCAGTGCTGTGGCAAAGAAAAAAAATGCTTTTAACACTTCTCCAGGTGGAACGGATGTTCCTTCTCCTTTCACACGAGCTTCCTTCAGAGCCCTAGGGCCAGTTATCCTTTTAGCAGCTGCAAAGAGTTTTGGCTATCAGTGTCCCCACCACTGCTATGTCCTGCAGTGACCGGTTTGGGTGCATAAACAAGATACAAGATATACCTCCCCTGACAAAAGGTTCATAGAATCCCAGCATGGCCTGGGTTGCAAAGGCCCACAGCGCTCCTCCAGCTCCAACCCCTGCTGTGTGCAGGTCACCAACCAGCAGCCCAGGCTGCCCAGAGCCACATCCAGCCTGGCCTTGAATGCCTGCAGGGATGGGGCATCCACAGCCTCCTTGGGCAACCTGTGCCAGTGCCTCACCACCCTCTGCATGAAAAACTTCCTCCTCATATCCAGCCTAAACCTCCCCTGTCTCACTTTAAAGCCATTCCCCTTGTCCCATCACCATCCACCCTCACAAACATTTGTTCTGTGTACTAATGGTTCCCCTTCATCAAAGGACCAACACAAAACCCAGTTTCTAATCCCTGATGGTTTAGATGACCCAACTGTAACCAAGGGTGCTCCGATGCTGAGATCCCACCCACCCCAGTACCTGGCTGCATGTCCAACAGGACATGGTTTACAGTTACATACCTTGTATGAAGAAGGGATAACTTGCTTCTTTCTCTGTGTTGCTGATATCACACTGCATCATTAAAAGAGAACATCTGGCCCCACCGCTCACCGTTTCACCAGGCATGGTGGTGATTTAGTTTCTGCACATCCTTCTGATGTGACAGCAAAAAGCCTTGTGCGTGCTTTGCTTTCCTTTGGTACAGTCCCTTCATGGTGCTTGAGAATAGCTGGCTTGCTACTATTTAGACTGCCCCTGAGAATAATATAGGACTGTTTCTTGTTTTTAATTCTGGCATGAATCTTCATTAAATTGGGAGGGAGCTGGGCTTGTTCAGCATGGAGGAAAGAAGCTGCGGGGTGACCTCAGTGCAGCCTGCAGTACCTAAAGGGAGCCTGCAGACAGGAGGGGAGTCAGCTCTGTGAAAGGGGAGATGGCAGCAGGACAAGGGGAAATGGTTTGGAGTTGAGGCAGGGCAGCTGGAGGTTGGATGTCAGGGGAAGTTGTGTGCTGTGAGAGTGGTGAGGTGCTGGAACAGCTGCCCAGAGAGGCTGTGATGCCCCGTCCATCCCTGGAGGTGTTGAAGGCCAGGTTGGATGGGGCCCTGGGCAGCCTGGGCTGCTGTGAAATGGGGAGGTTGGTGGCCCTGCATGGCACAGGGGGGTTGGAGCTTCGTGATCCTTGAGGTCCCTTCCAACCCTGGCCATTCTTTGATTCTGTGATTCTATGATTAAACTAAACTGGTTGTACATTTGTATAAAACTGATACAAGAGAATTGTGGCTGCTGAATTTAAAGTGAAAGTCAAGGCATGCTCACTCGTCAGTGGAGATGACTGCAACTCCACCAAACTGTGGTTTTCACACCTTCATATTTAGTGCCTGGATGTTTCCTTCTCCGCTTTCACAAAAACAGCAACATGAAAAACAGGTCAAAACCTCCTCCTGGCAGCGTGAGAGCAGCGGGGCTCTGCCATGCACATACAGCTGCAGGACTGCTGTATTAAACCTCTTACCCTTTCAAATTGGGGTAACCCTAAAGTCGCCTTGAATGTGGCATTAAAATGAGCATTACTCATGCTAAAGCAGTTCCTTCAGTGTGCAGGTTGGGTTTATATGCATGATGGCACATCCAGTATTTGAAGGAAGTGTACAAACAGGAGGGGAACGGCTGTTTGTGAGGGTGGGTGGTGATGGGACAAGGGGAATGGTTTTAAAGTGAGACAGGGGAGGTTTGGGTTGGATCTGAGGAGGAAGTTTTTCATGCAGAGGGTGGTGAGGCACTGGCACAGGTTGCCCAAGGAGGCTGTGGATGCCCCATCCCTGCAGGCATTCAAGGCCAGGCTGGATGTGGCTCTGGGCAGCCTGGGCTGCTGGTTGGCGACCTGCACACAGCAGGGGTTGGAGCTGGAGGAGCGCTGTGGGCCTTTGCAACCCAGGCCATTCTATGGTTCTATGCTGGTTCAGCTCACTGAAAGCAAGCTTACACGTGTATGCAAACAAACACACCAGCATCCTCACACATGCTGAAAATGACATTTCTGTGTCTGCTCACGAGGGAAACAAAACATAAATTATGCACAAACCTAACAAGTTTCTCTAACTCTGCCTGGAGATGTGAAAGAGAAGTGGCCCTGTAATCACGTCTCTTCAGAGAATACTGCCATATGGTTTTAAGAGAGGTTTATTTCCTGAAGCAAGAGAGTACTGCAGATTCTCAATCCAACTAAAATAATTATGCAGACAATTTCACTCCATTACTTGCAGTGGAACCCAAGCTGTGTGGTCCTCACATGCTTGCTGACACCTCTAAAGAGACATTAAACCATTTTTATATAAAAATTCCCTTTATGGGTGGGATGTAGGATGAATTTCCTGGAAGATTAGCACCTGTCACAGTGCATAAGGCCTGCTTCTGACTGCTGCTTTAATTCCCTTTGGTTGGCAGACAGCAAAAACTGATTGTGAAGCCTTCTGAATACACACCAGCGAAGCATCAACCTGGGGTAACTGTATCTTCACAAAGGGAAACTTCTCCCATTGCTCAGCTTTCCTACACACTTATTTTACCTCCCCCATTTGACCCTGTAGTAGCACAGAACCTAAGTACCAATGTGCACAGTGCCTTAAGTATGAGGAAATTTAAATATAGCCTGAAATTTCAGCACGTGCTTCAGTTCTTTGTTGAATTATGCTGTGAGCACAAAGCAGACTTTGCTGAGAGCTTTTTTTTCCAAAGCACCCTGAGCTGCTGCTCTCTCACCTCCACCAGACAGAGCAATGTGCAACACTTCCCACCTTTCCATCAGCAACGGGTCAAAATCCAGCCAAAACGAAGCTGCTTTGACTCGAAACAATAAAAAAAAAAGTATTAAAACACCACCTATTCAACTTCGAATATAAACTGCAGGAACCCTGTAAGAACAGGGCTGTTAACCAAGACACACAATGATTAAAGGATACTGAAGGGGAGAAGTGAGACCACCCCTAAAGCATGGAAATATCCCTTTTTGTCCAGAGTGCCATGAGGCTTTTTTTGGTAGCTGTGTCTGATTTTAGTTACAGTAGCTAGCTTATGAAATTAGCAAGCATTCTACTTTTCAGACTAGCAAATCCAATTAAAGCAGAAGAAAGCATGCACATACTTCTGTGTGCCAATCTGCCTATGCTGTTACAAAGCCATCATTCCTGGTAGCAAGAGGACGAAGGAAGGGGATGAGGGCTTGCAGCACAACCAAGGGGTTTTTCAGAGTGCTCTTCTCAATGGTGTGTAAGGTGCTCATTTCTTCAGATCAGAAAGGTACATTTAATGAGAACTAACAGGAGAAATCAGATGTGTACCAGTAAACTGTGGGGCAGAACCAATGCTGACTGATCTTCTTAGCGGCAGCACTGCCACTTCTAACTACAGAACTGTACTTCCAATAGAATTCCATCTGCTGTTAGCGAAGCTGCCCTTCCAAGTACAACCAAATAATGTTGGTTTGTTAAGTCAGCAGTACCTTCTAGTTCTCATGCCCTACCAGAAGGATCTGAGCTCTCCAACACAGCAAAGAAATACTGAAAATGTTAGCGATAGCACTGTCTTGCTCTGATGTTCTAAAAAAACCACCAACATATGTTTGTCCACGCTGAACTGAACAATGCTCTCTCTCCCCCAAACCTTCTGTTTTCAAAAAAACCCCTGAACTTTGGGCCAATGTTTCCTGTGGTGATAGCTGTGGTTAAACCATATTGGTGAGTTTTGCATGCTTGATAAGCCCCTTAGTGCCATGGCAGAAAAAATGGTTGCCAAGTGAGGTGTGGCACATGGAGATTGAGGTTTGAAGCAAGATTTGGGCTAGTACAGCTATTCCAGTTCATATTTGGTTTTGCGGGGAGAATAGAGGGCTCTTTTGGAGAAGAGAAGGCTGTGGGGTGACCTCATGGTGGCCTTCCAGTGCTTGAAGGGAGTGAATAAACAGGAGGGGAACGGCTGTTTGTGAGGGTGGGTGGTGATGGGACAAGGGGAATGGTTTTAAAGTGAGACAGGGGAGGTTTAGGTTGGATATGAGGAGGAAGTTTTTCCCCCAGAGGGTGGTGAGGCACTGGCACAGGTTGCCCAAGGAGGCTGTGGATGCCCCATCCCTGCAGGCATTCAAGGCCAGGCTGGATGTGGCTCTGGGCAGCCTGGGCTGCTGGTTGGCGACCTGCACACAGCAGGGCTTGGAGCTGGAGGAGCGCTGTGGGCCTTTGAACCCAGGCCATGCTGTGGTTCAGTGAGAAGGGCAGCAGCTTTCCTTACTATTTGCTGAAACAGAAGGAAAATGCAAGGAGAAGGGCTGCTGGGTCTGGCCAGCTGCAGCCACTCTTCATGCTACATGCCACAAACAACCATCAAACGTGGATCTTAGGGAATTACCCATGGTGGTTCTGAGGTTTTAAACCAGGGCAAAAAAAAACCAACAACAAAAAAAGACAGAAAAAGTGCTCTCAAACACTGGCTGACTCTGTAAACTGATCTGATTTTCTGACAGTTGAATTGAAAGTTCCAAGAGGCAACCTACTTTGTCACTGCAAAATAGAATGCCACTACAAAAGCATTGAGCCCCAGTGCCACTTTCTTGCACTATAGGCTGGAGCATGCCCATGTCCTGAAGTCAGTCTTCATTTAGGACTGCCAGGTCATTTGGGCATTCTGAAGTCGTGAACTCAGCAGTCACGCCGTCAAGAAGCACCTGCACAGCAGTAATGGCCAGCATTCACGAGGTGCTATTAATGCGCTTGTGAAAGAACAATGAGATCTCTGACCACAGATGATAACACATGTAGTTTTATGCCACACCTAAGGGCAACACTTGTGGAACAGCAGTGTTCCCTCAGTCTTTTCACACATGGCACGGCCGCTGGTTCAAGAGAAATATTGTTCATTACCTCAGTGCGGATTTCCGCTGATCTCAGCCCCTTGCGATGGAACTTGTGAAGCTCTGCTCCCCATAACAGGACACACTGGGTGCCCGTTTACCTGACTGCTGTGTGCAGGCTTGGCCCCACTTGTCCGTGACAAGCCGAGGAGCAAATGCATCAACTGCGTGACTCATAACAACCCCAAGTTAACAGGTGAGACTCTTGGAGAGCCAAGCCCTGTCAAACACGGCGAGGAGCCGCCCTGCCCGCTGCTGAGGTCTACAGGAAATTACCAACACTGACAGTAATTATTTCATGGGACATCTTGTCAATTAATCTCAAAATTATGGGCTTGTAGGAGATCATTCTCTTCCTATCAGCACTGCGCAGTTTATTAGCAGGTTCTACAGCGCTCTCTCCCATGCATCAGGAATTAGTGAAATTAAATCAGTGTTATTAACGCGATGGTTCAGAACTCACTGGCTGCTCACCATTCAATGGAGCAATGAAGGAAGCCGTTTATCAGCTGACAGGACAAGCAAATAGTATTTACACAGTTCTCTCTCTGCCTTTTTCCTTG
The DNA here is from genome assembly GCF_019232065.1 of Centrocercus urophasianus. NCBI lineage: Eukaryota > Metazoa > Chordata > Aves > Galliformes > Phasianidae > Centrocercus > Centrocercus urophasianus. Next base: position 1,414,677 of record NW_024884966.1, read on the forward strand.
CTTGACTCTTTGCAAACCTAATCCCTTTTTTTTTGTCTTTCTCTTTTTCATCCTCTGATGGCTTCTTCCAGAAACCAAGCAGAGACCAGCAAACATTTCCCCTTCATTCTCTCCAATTCACTTTTATTTCTCCCTCTTTCTCTTCCCGTTTGCAGCACACATATGCTGGGTTTACCCTCCTCCTGCTCACTGACTTGAGTACTGTGTTCAGTTTTGGGCCTCTCACTACAGGAAAGATATCGAGGCCCTGGAACGTGTTGAAAGAAGGGCGAGAAAGCTGGCGAGGGGTCTGGGGCACAGGGCTGGTGAGAAGCAGCTGAAGGAGCTGGGAATGTTCGGAGGAGGCTCAGGGGAGCCCTCCCTGCTCTCTGTAACTACCTGAAGGGAGGCTGTGGTGAGCTGGGGGTCGGCCTCTTCTCTCGTTTAACAGTGATAGAACTTGAGGGAATGGCTCCAGGCTGTGCCAGGGGAGATTCAGGCTGGACGTCAGGGAATAGTACTGCTCCAAAAGAGTGGTCAGGCAGTGCCATGGGCTGCGCAGGGAGGTGTGGAGTCACCGAGCCTGGAGGTGTTCAAGGAACGTTTGGACGTCGTGATGAGGGCCATGGATTAGTGAGAACTGTTGGTGATGGGTGGAGGTTGGACTGGGTGATCCTGTGGGTCTTTTCCAACCTTGGTGATTCTGTGATTCTATGACTTCTCACTGCTCTAGCTATAGGAGCACTAGGCACTGAAGTCAGCTTTCTCAGAAATTACCATTTTGCTCCACTCCTCCGATAACTGCAAACCCTCAGAGACAAGTGTGTTACCGGAGCAGTGATTTACTACTTCTTGGCCACTCCATGGCTGCACCCTGGATGACATGTACGTAGTAGCAGTGCATGTGTCAGCATAGCTGCAAGTAACACAGCGACAACACACAAGAATTCACAGCTCCCTCCTTCCTACCTAAGCTTTTCTACACCAGCACTGCAATGAACAGGAGGGCCGTGCTGGTAACACACAGAGGAACACACCTGGCATCCCAAATTGCTCCCATGTGTCCAATCTTGCTAATGAAAGAAGAGGTTAGCAAATATCAGAGGCTCCATTTCAGAAATATTTATACGGGCAGCAAGGAGAAGTGACAGGAAAGCCAGTTATTAATTACAAAAGACAACAAAAAAAGTCATTGCAATACTGCGAGCCAAAGGGAAAAGGGATTTCACAGCGACTGCTTCGGTACCTTGCATTTAGAAATGCAATGAGCCAAATGTTTCACAAACAAGGCCACAATTTATGGCTGTCTGAAAAGTAGAAATGAATTGGCAGAAAAAAAATAAAAATTGTTTTTCTCATGTATGTCAGGTTGCAAAATTCCAGATTAAAACAGCCTGGAGGCTTTCTCCTCTCTAATTTATCTCAATTATTTTTAATCCCTTAGGGGAGAAAAACCCAACCAAGTCTTACAGCAGCAGGTTTATGCTTAGTCCACTGTCAGTATTTCCAGGCTAAGCCTCTGGTTTTAGGGTTTTCTGACACTGTTGTAAAGCTCATTCATGCTAACGTTTTCTTTGCCTAACAAACTCCATAAATTTTTAACTAATGCTTTAAAAAATAAATCCTGCTTAGGCGCTCAGCTAATGGGAACTGACTTTTTTGGAGCTCGCTTTCTGTTCCCAAAGCAGAAACCGATCTCGCAGAGGAGTTTAATTGAAACCTGCTCGCTGTCCACGTCACAACCCCTGCTATTCTTCAGCCCTGACCCGACACGGTGGGAGCCACGCTCACGCTTTTTCAGCCTGCAGCTGTGCCAGCTGAGCAGGTCACTGCTTCTGGCCTCTGCTGTTTCATCACTTTGCTACTGTTGATAAGGAATGGGTTGCTGCTACGCCGACTTGTTTTGACTGATGCTGATTGGAGGAGTGATTTCAGAGGCTGAAACAAGAGGAGTCTGCCAGCAAGACCATCTCCCAGGGGAGAGCCAGGAGCAGCGACCTCCCTGGCCAGCACTGCTGGGGTTGACTACACTCAAGATGCCCTCAGGTCTCTTAAGCCCCACAGGACAGTGTGCAAGGCAGGGTGCCGTGCCCTCCCTGGGCATGCACTTAGTGTCACTGCAGTCTAGAGAGCTTAGAGATTTCCAGTTTTCCTTGCAGGGAGCATAAGGAGATTATGGCAGGGGCCTCCACCCCAGCACTTCTACTGTACTTGCGGGACGGTCTGCTATCAGTTCCCTCCAGGTTCCTGGGCAGCCTGAGCTGGTGGCTGGTAATGCTGCCCACAGCAGAACTAGATGATCCCTGAGGTTCCTTCCAACCCAAGCCATCCAACCCTTCCAACCTAAGCGATAGAGTCCTATGAAATACCCCAAACTGACCCATTGTTTCTCTTTTCTTCCCTTACAAATATCTTAATCCAGAAGGGAAGATGGGAACTTCCTCATGGACGTGCATATTTATGACCGCACATGGACCACCTGTATTTACACATAATAAGAATTAAACGCTATTAGGGATGCCAGAATGTCAGTACAAGAAGAAACACCACTTGCCAGACCATTACAAAGACAGAGAAGAGAAACGGCCCAGAGGATCGGCAAGGTAAGGAACTGGAAATCCCACTGGTTCACAGGAGCAGAGCAAGTGGAAAAAAGAAAGCCACTAATTTCTCCTGCCCCTAGTACAAGGAGGGTCACAACTTGCTGAGAAACAGCAGACTGAAATACACAGATACACGTTTGGGTAACTTGCTTGGAGCTGAAATGATGAAACGAGCTGCTATTCATGCAGGAAGCCCAGTGATGCTCAGCTGTGACTTACGGCCATGGCTGACAGCTTGCCCACATTTGCAGCGCAGCCCCACTGCCTGGCATGCAGCTCACCATTGTGCTCTATGCCCATGTCCTGGACAAGAGTTGCAAATCCATCCTCCTCAGCAAGCAAGGGAGGCCACAGGGGATTTCAAAAGCAAATGTCTTACATTGGCCCTTGGCTGCTGCATGCAAAATACTACAGACTGTGGGAATTACAGGGCTCAAGGTAAATAAATGCAAGGTATTTTTCCATACTTGAAATATCTGAAAAGTCAAAAGTGGCAAAACATAAAGCCTAAAATACTCATCAAAGTCTCTCCAAAGAAATTTCACCCCAACCAAGCTGAGAAATAAAACCATTCCTGCTTAGGAGGAATCCCTCAAAACAACACTTTTTCCTCTGCTGCACTTCTGTGATCAGTAGTGCTTGCGGGGCTGACAAGGAAGAACTGGGAACTCTCTTTACACTCAAACCTGCTTTGCTAAGGAATTCAACAACTGATTACTGAAAGGAAACTAAGGAACTAGGCTCCACTATTGCCAGCACAGGAGCATACAGATACACAGCCATGCTCCTGGGGTGGTGCAGGTCACCGTGTCCCAGCGCGGGATGCTAACCATCCACATGCACGCTCTCTGACTGTGGCAAGCGTGCAGAGATTCCACTTATCTTAAGCCTCTTTTATTGAGGGCTAAGCTAAATCAAACCAACTTACATTTACGGGGGCCCAAGAACACCCACCGGGCAGCTGCTGCGGCTCAGCTGACGTGGGAACTCGATAGTGTGTCTAAAGCCTGAATTCTTCTCACTAAGGACCCAACTGGGGGCTGAAATTAAGAGCAACTTCAGGTCTACCTTCTTTCAGACTGCTCTGGTGCCCAGGTCTAGAGCTAACACTTCACAGCAGGGCAAATTCCACACGTACATACCAAAGCTATAAGGATTCTGTATGTTAAATATAAACAGCTTTGCTTGGGTTTAAATATTTGAACATCTGTCTACAGTGTTGTGAGCCCGAATAATAGGCTGCTGCACGAGAATCAAATGATGGTAATTATGGAGTGAGAGTGAACTTCATGATGGGCTGTTTGGTAAGCACACAGTGTTACTATATACATACATATGTATTTATATAGCATAATAAAAGACAATGCAAAAATCTCCATAAGCACAAACAAGTAAAATTTACATGTTAAAAGTTGAATAAGTGAGACTGTGGTTAGAAACAAAGCAACAGGCATTTATGCTGAAGTCTTCAACATTTCAACTCCCTCTGCAATGTAAAAACAATGAAAAACAATGGTGTTCTCATGAAAAGGCCAAAATTACAATGCAGAGACTGCTCCTCCCCGCCAGACAGTGGAGTCATTATTACTTAAATGCACAGAGGCTAAGAAGCTATAAAAATATCTGAGCGTGGTGATTACCCTTTTACTTCTGCACATACACACCTTGTTCCATCAAGCTCTTGGCATCAAAGCTTTTCTTTGTGTGCAGGTGTGAAAGATTTGTGTACAAACCAAGTAACTATCTCAGTAGCTATTTGGTCTGGAGGAGCCCATGAAAGCATCTGACACAACAACCTGAGGGATTCAGTTCTGCTCAGAGCTGGGACTGCTGGGCTCGAGAGCAGCTCCTGCACCCTCTGCACAACCCAGACTGATCCTGACCTTGGTGGGATTCCTCTCTTCTGGATAAACGTTCCCTTACAGCAGAAGCGGATACGAATGTCTGCACCTGTATTTTCTACTAGCAGCTGCTGTCTGAAAATGTCAAAAGTGTTTTGTGCGATTCGTTTGGAAATGAGCTGTGCATCCTGAGCAGTGTGAGCGACTTGCTCCAATTTACACCATTCTCACTTCCCAGACTGGAACCCTGTTGCCCCACAGGGTTAGCTCTGCCAAGGACCATGCCCTCGCTGCAGCTCCAGATGGCTGTGATGCAGTTGTATATTCTGGCCAGTAGACTCAAGGCTGGGGTTAAACAAGCAGTTTGTTCCTCTCTTACATAAGCACCGAAAGACAATACTGCATTCGAGCTCATAAAAATATTTTAATTGGTGATGATTTCCAGACAACTATGTCAAAATTAACTCAGAGTTGATGCCCACTCGCTTCAGTTTCATTCATCTGGGTTCAAATTATTTGCTTAAAAGAAGAAACATTTCCTTTTATACACACTTTGGTTTCAACCTCCAAAACCATTGCTAGAAATTAGTCCTAACCACCCAGTCGGCTGCTCAGAAACCGAGCTCAAATCCATCACTTTAATGACATCAATAACAAATACACAGTTTTAAACCCTATTGTGAGCAGTGGCATACCGAGGAGCATGTGTAGCTGTCATCTCGTTAGTCGCTAGAAAAACACCAACCAAACCAAAAGAGCCTAACCATGACAAATTATTCAGGAGTTTAACCTGAGACATTAATGAGCGCTAAATAGCTTGTTTTCATGCGCGCTTAAGGAGATTTGTTTCAAGTCCCACCAGCCTCCCCTGAATGTCTCTCGGCAGAGCAGTTCGTTCTTGTCAAGCTGGTTTTCCTATTGCAGCTCAAGCAGCAGGTTGGGATGTTTGTTTAAGGATGCCATCCACCCCCACCCTCCACATACACCGCACCAGAAAGCTGCTTCCACCTGATAAACTTACCTTTCTGATTCACCCCCACGTGCAGAAAACACAGAGCTGATAAACACACACGCACCTGACTGCCACCACGTCAGCAGTCAGTGCAGTGATACAGGTAAAAAATGAACGTGGGGACAATGGTTCTGTCTGCATAAGTTTCATCTTTTCACTCTATTTGGTTCCATCTCTCCAGTCTGCACTAGAATACAGCCACACTAGCATAAAGCAACCAAGCAGGGATGAGGAGAGGCTGGGACCTGTCACTCTGTTACTGAGCTGTGAGCAAGGGCTGATGTGATGCCAGGCTCCATCCTACGAGGCAGCCTTTACCCCCTGCAACATGTGCAGGTAGCTCAAGGAGCCGGAGTTGGCCACCTGAGAGCTACACTGCTCCGAGATCCCAACGCGGAGCAGGTCTGCGTGCTGGGGGCTTGGAGCTGTCGGGATGGAAAATGCACCACTTCCCATCCCAAGGATGGAATCAAATCAAAATAAAATGTGTTTTCATTTATCAAGGGACACTGAGTCTTTCTAACTCACATGGTGATACACCTTGCCTGGGAATACACCTTAAAGCCACAACTGCAGTGAACAGACATCGCTTCGTACTTCAGATAAGAAGAACAGAGACCAAGGGAACATGGTGTCCAGCTTCCACTGCTATCAGTAAATTTGAACATCTGCTTTTTTCAAACGACACAGGGGCAGGGCTCAGACCAACGGACCTGGAGGTCCTTTCCAGCCTCGGCCGTTCCATGATCCTGTGAAATGTCACGAAGACACCAGGGGCAGATGACAGACCTGAATGTCTCAGCCACTGATCCACCCTCCTACACCCCTGCCTGCTTGTCTGACCACAGAGAAACACCCTGCAGAACGTTCAGTTGCGAGAATGAAGGAATAAAATGGCACTGAGAATGGTGTTTTGCTCTTGTTAAAGAGAAACTTTTCTTTCAACACACAGCCTCTGTGCTGCCCTTCCAGATATGCTGACGTAGGATTTCACTGCACTCACTCTGTATCGCCATTTAAACAAGACATGAGCAGCCTTCCAAAACAGAAGCCGTCTCAAACACACTCCAAAAAACTGCATTGTGCTCCAACGTAAAACTATTCTTCAGTCCATATGGGAGATCTCAGGCGTTTGCTGGGTCTGGCTTCACTTTTAATAGAATTTATGTTGGAAAAACCATTTTATTTTGACCAGATTGTTTGATATGTCAATTCATTTTTTTTTTCCCTTTTAAATTTTGGGCCAAATTTCACTCAGTGGAATCCTCTTTGAAGACACGATCACGTATACGCAATTGTTCCTTATTGCATCTGACCCCTAAAATCTAATCTCTCCCTTAACTCGCGTCCTTATAAAAACACGAAGCCTCCTAATAACGTCAAGTTGTTCTGCATACCGAATGTAAATTGAGTGAGGGCTCTGGAATTCTTTTAATAACTCGTAAAGTTGGGAAGTTTTCAGCTTGGATTCTGGAAGCAGAGCTCAGGGCACACTGAACTAATTTAAAAATGTAAAAGTCAAAAGATACGACCCATGAGTGACAAATTAAAGAGGGAACGCAAATGACTTTCAGAACGTGCTGCCTTCCACCACGGACTGCTTATGCAGTGTGGCTACTCTGGGGTCAACATTTTCTGGCAGCAAAAGACAATAAAAAACGCATAAACTCAATTCGCATGGTAAAGCTACTGTATCTGACACAGCACTAAAGCGGAGGCCCACAGAGGTTACTGAACCCTGGCTCCCAGCTGCATCAATCCCTGTTTTAATCACCCTCCTGACAACGCTTCTCTTTCAGCCCTCAGCTGCTTGGCTCCTAAGGATGGGAACACCGGGAGAGTAAAAGCAATGGGAAAAAGCTCAAACAAAGTTGTAACGGGAAGGAAAATAAAACTGCCTGTGAAGGTGATTTTCGCCCAGCGCTGCAATCTATCTGTCTCCAATAAAAGGCTGATTTAACTTCAGAGTAACCACCCAAAGCCACAGCAGACCGCTCACCGCCTGAGCTCTGTTCCAGTGACTGATGGCTTGAGAAGCAGCACACTCCCTGCAGCACCACGTCTTGTATTTTCCTGGAGCACTCCTCATCAGTCTTGCGCACTCTTTGACCAGCCTGGAGCTTGCTGAAAGCATGAGATACCACAAAGGGCACAGTCCCTCCATTTCCTACAGCCCACAGGGCCAGAAAGAGCCTGGTAGCTGTACCAGCCCTGCAGGACCCCTCTTTTTGCTCCACTTGCACAGACCCTCTTACACACACCTGGCAATCACTGCAACTGCTGCATCACCTACAAAGTAGCAGAGTGCATTTTTTGAACAGGAAGGATTTCCACAAAGGAACATATTTCAAGCATTAATGGCAATGCAGAATGCTTCTGACCAGCTTGACCAATTTACTGAGCCAAACGCTTGTGAAGACAACTCAGATCACTGGTTTACCATGGACCCAGCATCTGCAGCAGTCTGAGTCACGCAGATTCAAAGGAGGAGAAGGCAACAAAGAGCAAGCCTTGTTTCACCCACTGACATCAGTGTAAACACAATACCAAAAGTCTCTGCCTCAGTACCTATTACCCAGGTATGCTTTGCTTATTTTCACAGAAGGGCTGGTAATTTGCCCTGGGTTTTGCACAGCTCCACACCCTCCCCAGGAGACTCTCAGGTGCCTTTCTTCACACACGCAGCCTACAGCTGGTCCTCAGCAACAACACAGCCTCTCCGCTCAGCCCAGCGTGCCCCTCACTGAGCCAAAACAGCCTTGTTCCCCAGTGCACAACCAATTCAGGCCACAGTTTCGCATCTTTCAACGTTAATTTCCCATGGTTGTTCTTAAAGACAACTTTGTTTGTTTTCTTCCCTAAAAATTCCTTTCCAGAAGCAAATACAAGCTGACAGCCCTGCCCGCGCCGCCCATTCGGGGTGCAGCAGCCCGCTGAGGCTGGCCCCACACGCCGGGTGCTGCGAGAGCCACGGTCTGCTGCACAAATCCCTCCCAGCTCGCGCTCTGGGTGTGTTACAGCCTGTAAGGTCCGCACACATCGTGCCAATGGAAATGAAGTGTACGCGCACCAAGTGATCTCTCTGAAGAGGCGCAGGGTGGGGAAGGAGAGCGCTGCCAAACGCCGGTGCCTCGAGGCCTTCTAACCCCGACCGCCCGCAGGCCGAGGCAGCCATCGCTGCAGCTCCGCTCAGGGCGCTGAGGCGATTGCTGGAGACAGAACCTTGCTCGGCACCCTCCTGTTCTCCAGGCAGGGCAATGCTGGAGCTGTGCAGACCCCCACAAAACTCCCCTTGAAGCTAACGGGTCGCTTCTCAGTGCAATGTCATAGCGCTAGATTAAACACATTAGAGGTGGTGCTGGTGGGAATGCTATTGTAGTTGCCCAGTGCTGCAAGTTTTCAGTTGCTTGCAACATTTCACTGCTTGGATTCTATTTTTCTTGCATGAGGGAGAAGCACATTCCTTCAATTTTGCCCCCAATGGCACAGACGTTCCTGGAAATGAGCCTAAGGAAAACACAGCACCTCGAAAAACATTTTTGGCAATCATTTCTTGAAGGAGATTTTTTATTGCTCTATTTTGGCTCTGCAGGTTGGCTCTTTCATCAGAAATGTGCCCTGTGCAATTTCCATGCCAATCCCACCAGCTTTGGTAAAATTCTAAAACTCCGAAAAATAAAATCTCGTAGAATAGAAGTTCCTTAGGTTTTATCATAGAAACGTAGAATCAGCAAGGTTAGAAAAGACCTGCAATATCATCCAGCCCAACCATGCACCCACCACCAATGTTTCCCACCAAAGCATGTCCCTCAGTGCAACATCTACACACTTCTTGAACACCTCCAGAGATGGTGATCCACCGCCTCCCTGGGCAGCCTGTTCCAGTGCCTGATCACTCTTTCAGAGAAGAAATTTTTCCTAATACCCAACCTAGACCTCCTCTGGCGCAACTTGAGGCCATTGAGGCCATTCCCATTAATTAGCTAAACATTTTCTTTGCAGCCTGGCAAAGGGAGCTGACTGCTGGCCCACAGATCTTATGCTCCTGCCACACAACTTTTTGTTGTGACAGTAGTTCAGTTGCTCAGAAGAAAGTGTTCACAGATCCTATTTTCACTCTGTGCTCATACTTCTGGATAGGAGACCTTCAGGTCTGTACCTCAGGTGCATTAAGCATTCACCACCAGCTCAAACCAAGAGCTTCATTTGAACACATAAACTACTATCCATTGTTAAGAGCTCTGAGAAATGAGATCCCGTGCGTCTCAAATGGGGTGCCTAGGATTAACAAACACTTTTCAACTGAATTCTCTTTGTCATGGGACCACATGAAAAACAGAAGGTCTAGGTTAACAGTATGTGGGCATATTGCATCCTACAGAACACTGCTGTCTGACGGATAAATCAGCACATACGCTTACAGTGAAGGACTGTTCTGTCACGCACACATAAAAGAGGTGACTTGAAGTTGCACTGATAACTGTAATGTTGACAATTCCAAATTCTGAGAGCTGTGACATGGCTTTCGTAGCATGTGCATAAAGCAAGACCTAGGAGCTATGGAGATCTGCCATTTTTTCAGTAAGATTTAATTCTTTCACATCAGCACAATAACATTTATCTGATGTGTGAGTATCTTCACGTTACCTACCTTAAAATCTACTCTTTATTCCCTTTTACGTCAACTCACTACAGAAAGCATAGCTCTCATTTTAATTTTTAATGCGGCACGGCGTGTGTGTACCATACACATGTGAGGTGTTTACTCTGTGCCTCATACGAAAGTAAATACGCTTCTCAGAAAGCTTCCTTCACCCTTGAGCTGTGCCTGAAGAACAGTCACTCTTATCTGGAGTTTGGGAAGACTCAGTCCTCACTACTCTCATATCTGTCTATAATAAAGATTCTCTACAAAGGAGATGCTATCAGGTTTCTCTTTTGGTGCCACCTGTGTCTTTCTGGAATAGTAAAGATCAAGAAGAATGAAATTAAACACGCAGGTTGATAAGCATGCATACAAGCAAAGCACAGATCCCACGTAAATACAGAACCAGAGTGCATTTCCTATGCTGTAATTATACAGTCCGAGTTCTCAGAGATGCTCATCACTGTGGCTCTTATCACGGGCACTGAATACTACTGCATGAGACCCCTTCCAATCAGCAGTAAGCATACCCCAGGCTCATTCTTCCAAAGCAAAAGATAAAGGCTAATTAAACTGTCTGTCTCTGTCACGAAGCTGAGGAGGCTGCCATATAAAAGCCAGACTGCTGCTGAGCTGCAGGAGGGCCACAGCCTCTGGGAAAGGAGCAGTAACAAGCACACCAGCATGAGGAAAAGCAATGCTCCACACCAGGGTGTACATTTCTGCAGACTGCCTGGGAGTTTCAACCAAGCAGGCATGGAAAAGGAAAACATGAAAGACTGCACACTAGTTAGTTATGTTTGACATGGAGGGGCTCACCTACATCCTCAGTTGTGATAAACTTCAAAGTGCAGCCCTTCAATGTGACTACAGAAGAAACAGGCTTTAAAGTCCCCTTTCAAGCTGTTTATAGAATAACATTCACCTCTAGAGATCCACATGATGGTACTCAGGGTGGGACAAATCAGCCTATAAACATGCCTATTTTACTCCTTTGACTGTAATGGGCTGGAAATGATAAACTACAACATCCTATCTAGCTTTTATACAACTGCACTTGAGGAGAATCAATCCACCCTGAGACTCTTTGCAAATTTTATACGTCTCTTTACAAAAATGACCTTTATTCGGACTGTTTAGTTGACAAATTAAAATGCAGAACAAATTACATTAACAGTTCTATCACTGAGCCTTCTTCTGCATTCACTGCTTCTTTCTACAAATGTGGTAGTTTTGGTAGATTGCTGCTTTTACAAATGATTGTTCAAAGATACCAAAAAAAGAGCAAAAGTTATGAGTGGACTCATAGCCCTGATCATCACAGCCAAAGAATGTCCATTGTAAAAGCAACAACAACAAAAATCAAACAACAAAGAAGTTCAACAAATGTGAAGTTTATGATAATCAGAGAGCCCAGGAATGAAAAATTATGTTATTCATAATTTAGTTGGTGTCCTAGAAGCCTGGAACCAACCTGGTTGCATTTCGTATGTGTATGGCGCTTAATGAGTTCACTAGATGAGTTGAATTAATTGCAGTATATTGTTGTCCAAGAACATGAATCAGAGTCAGGGTCCTACACAAATGCAGAATACATGCCCAGAAAAGTTGTGGAGGCCCCACCCCTGGAATTGCTCAAGGCTGGGATGGATGGGGCTTTGGGCAAACTCATCCAGTGTGCAGCATCCTTGCCTGTGGCGGGAGTGGTAGAACCAGATGGTCTTTGAGGTTCCTTCCAGCTCAAACCACTGTATGATTCTATAATATATATGCAGCCCTTACAAAGTACCCTCAGTATCCCTAACCAATGTTTTGTTTGACCCAGGCTGCCCAGGGAGGCTGTGGATGCCTCATCCTTGAAGCTGTTCAAGACCAGGTTGGATGGGGCCCTGGGCAGCCTGGGCTGGTACCAGATCTGGAGGTTGGTGGCCCTGCACCAGCAGGGGGGTTGGAATTTGATGACTCTTGTGGTCCCTTCCAATCCAAGACGTTCTATGATTCTGTGATCTGAATTTTCAAAAGATACCAAGTAGTTGTGAATATCATCCACTTTTACAGAGCGAACTCTGGACTTCTGACCCCTTTCACCACTACCTCTGAACAATGGGCTTCTTGGAAATTTAATCTAGGATTTACCATATGTAAACAAACAAACCTGGCAATACAACTGTACCTGCAAATACCTCTTCCCAAGAAGACTCTGTAACAATAGGAAAATCTCGAGCATAACTATCTGCCTCTCTTACCATGTATGAATTGATACTCTGGAATATAAAGAGATACAGAACTATTTCTAGCAAATTAAATTAATGGAGCAACTGCTAGCATCATCCATGTCTTCCACAGTGCATTTCTGTGGTGTTTGTGCAGGTGATGACTTTCTTGTTGAGCTCCAAGAGCATAAAATAAAACATCACCAACTGCCTCTGACTGCACAGGACGTTTAAGACCATGCCTACTACTTTGGGAATCCAGGAATAGGCAATTATATGAAGATTTAAGGAAGCAGACAACTAATTGGCATTACTCACATGGATTACAGACAGGCACAAAGCAGATTCTTTACCTGTAAGTGCACTGATTAATAGCTATTTGGCATCCAGAATTGAAATTAGCAGGGCTACTACAGAAGCAAGGTATTATAGAGTGGGAGTAAAGTTCACAAGGCCTGTAAGAGAGTTTGAAGAGTGATGAAGGTGAAAAGCATTTATGCTGGCAATAATCAGGTAAAAGGGTTTGCCTCTGCACACTGTGGGAAAGATCACATCTCAGTAACAAAGGGGAATAGGCAGCATGTAAGTCTGGATAAGGAAAGAACTATTAATATATTCTGATGTGAACGAGGAACATTGGAACATTGTAGAGTATTTTCCCAGGTTAGGAATGCCTTTAAATATGTTCCCCAATATTCTTTGTAGATAACACCTACAAGATGGATTGTAATCTTCACACTGTTTCCTATGCAGCTGCAATATTTTAGGGTGAGAACCTTATTGAATACTATGCCCAGAGCTAAATAACAGGAGTTTTCATCTGAACAGTTCACACAAGACAAGCTGAATAGGACCTGAGTAGTATTTGTCTGCCTAAATCCTGCAGAAAAGATAAGTGATGCAGATAGCATCATTTTTGAAGACGTCTGTATTGCACTGATTATGGCAGCCGTACCGATACTTCAAAGCCAGCTTTAAACAGATCCTCACATTATCAGAAGTGTAGCTGGACAGTTCACTGCTCATGAAAAGTCAAACCATCCACCCAGGGAGCTGGGCAAATGGTTGATCCATGCTGAGCTCTGAATCTGCAGCTGCGCAGCCATCGCTGGGCTCACCTGCCCAGCGAGCCCCGGTTATCCGAATTTAATAGCAGTGCTTTGGTACAACTATAATATCTTACCATTCCATCTGACTTCAGCCATCTCAAAAACAGGGTGCCTCGTCTAGGCTCGTCATCTAGCCTCCATTTATAATCAATGGAAAGGGCTGGACACCCCTCAAGGGCAATTAATTCCACTTCAAGATAGATATTAAGATAGGTGGGATGAATCACTCCCTGCAAGTGCCTGTGTCTTTTTGTTGAGTGCAGGGGTGATCTACTCTACGTGTGTAGTTTTTGGAGAGCTGAAAGCCATCCTCAGTCAGTTGTGACCACTGTCTTTTCAGGGCAGGGACAGCACTGTGCTCAGAACAGTGGTTCACTGTACATGAGACACGTAGTAATGGATTTGAGCAGACACACGCATTGAGGAACCCAGTGGCCTTCGTAAGAACAAGGGTTGTAGCACCACATACATACTGCAGTGTGACTCTACATTTTTTCCCCTGAAGTTTCAATTGAATATGATGTTCTTCCTCATTTTCTCTTCTGCATTGCTTGTCTGATGACATCACCATCTGCCTTTCACTTCAGGAATGACCACATTGCAGTGGGGAATGGAGTTCATATGGAGAATAAAAATAAACTTTACTCAAAAGATATAAAGAAATTTCAATTGCTAGTAAAGAATTTTTATGTCATTACTCTAGTTACTCTGATGCAGCACCTCCCAAACAGATTTGCTCTGCTCCCTGCTTCCTGACCCACTTTCAAAAGGGAAGGAAGAGATATAAGAGATGCTACATGGAAATGTGGGAGAAAAAAAGCAACAAGCTAAAAGCATTTCAAAAGCAAAGACGTACAAGTGTTCAGGTCCTCCTAAAGGAAAGTAAGGAACAAAGTCTCAGAAAAGCGACTTCAGCACCTCTTTATACCTTCTTCCTCCACAGTATCTGTATGAAGTAGTCTCACAGACTTTAAAAAACTGCTTTCACTTTTCCTTTCATCTTAGTTGCACCATATAGAGATAAGAGTGCACTCACCCATGCTGCTGACTTCATTTGCTTTGTTAGAATTCCTCTTCCCAACTATATTTTAATGGAGGCTGCAAGCAAGCCTCTCTTATAATAGGAGCATGCAGCACAATGGAGCCGTGATTTTATTTGTGGCTTGGACAGACCTTTAGAATACAAACAGCAATAGCTGCAATGTATCAAAATCCACCATAACGGTTATCCTGCATGCCAAATGTACTAGGACTAGGCTGTTTTGAAGCAGCATTCTGTCTACAAAAGAATGGAAACGATCTGTTTTCAGTTGACAAATACAAACCACTACTATTGGTGAGCACATCTTTGGGAATGGTTTTACACTCAGACTTGCCCACTTGTTTTACATAATCCTCTAACAGCCTTTTCCCTCTCATTCTAATAGGGAATCCATGCTCAGCTGCCACCACAACAACGGTGAGAGTCAGCCCGGTGAGAGTCCTACAGATCACTCTGCTTTCAGAGCTGCTCCTTGTAAATTCCAGCAGTGACTGAACTAACTGGATGTTGCTTCCATCTCACTCGATGAGATCTCACCCAGAAGAGAGGTGGCCAGCAGGGAAAGGGAGGTGATCGTCCCTCTCTGCTCTGCCCTCATGAGGTCCCATCTGCAGCACTGCCTCCAGGTCTGGTGGCCCCAGTACAAGAAAGACAGGGAGCTGTTGGAGAGGGTCCAGAGGAGCTACAGAGATGATCAGGGGACTGCAGCACCTCCACTACAAAGACAGGCTGAGGGAGCTGGGCTTGTTCAGCATGGAGAAGAGAAGCTGCAGGGTGACCTCAGTGCAGCCTGCAGTACCTAAAGGGAGCCTGCAGACAGGAGGGGAGTCAGCTCTTGGCAAGGGGAGATGGCAGCAGGACAAGGGGAAATGGTTTGGAGTTGAGGGAGGGCAGCTGGAGGTTGGATGTCAGGGGAAGTTGTGTGCTGTGAGAGTGGTGAGGTGCTGGAACAGCTGCCCAGAGAGGCTGTGATGCCCCGTCCATCCCTGGAGGTGTTCAAGGCCAGGTTGGATGGGGCCCTGGGCAGCCTGGGCTGCTGTGAAATGGGGAGGTTGGTGGCCCTGCATGGCACAGCGGGGTTGGAGCTTCATGATCCTTGAGGTCCTTCCAACCTGGGCCATTCTGTATCTGTGTCCCATGCCTATCCCAGATATGCATCTGAACCAGTGGCACAGGTACGACCTGCTACATTCCACGAGGAGCCCCTTGCCCACCCCCACAGCTGCTCACAGCCTCTGCAAACACTCAGGAGCTCTTCTCCAGACTGGAATTAATAAGATTTTCTCAAATCACAGATTAGCAAAAACGAACCAACAGGAAACAACACCGAATCTTGTATTTACGCTGCAAAAAGGGCCTGGTGCCACATGTCTGAAATTAGAGAGGAAGGCCCTTAGTGGGAGCTGGGGCCAGGCCCACACTCCTCAGCCAAGCATCCGTACCGCTGTGCTCCAACACCACGCAGATGCTCAGAGCAGAGAACCCAACCCCTGCAGCAGCACCACCACAAATTGTTCTTCTGCCTCATTTCTTACAAAGGGGCATTGTAATGCAAGCATTACACTTTGCAAAGTCGTTCAGAACAGTTTACAAACCACCATGACGCCCACTGCGCCTCGCTTCACTCCCAGCCGTGCTGCTGGAGATGCGGCCCGGCGCAGCTGATTGCAGTGCAGATGTGTCGCTGGGAGAGACACCAGCACTGCCATGGATCTCCTAACCTTGGCTTAGATGAAAACTCAGGACTTTTTCATAGTACCTCGGAGTATTTAGCACTGAGTTCAATTAAAACCTCCTCAACTGTGCCCAAGCTCATACACTGCATCTCTCTACGCCGCATAAATTCACCACAGAGAACAAAAACTCAAGGTATTCTTGGGGAGGAAGGGGCTGGTGGTGTGGTTTCTGAAGGCAAGCCAGACAGTATTCTAAGCTGGGGACACACGGCGTGTTTTAACTGCTGTGCTAATTCTGCGTAAGGAGATGTTAAGTATCTAGCTCCTTGCTGTAGCATGCCATGTGTCCCTGAATAAAATTACTGCCATGCAGGCTGTTAGGGAAGGAATGCGTAAACAGACAATGTATCCTTGCATCAGTTCCACCAAATGTTGCACAACACGAATGCCTCTCGATGTGTCATTTCCTGCTTGGCCACCAGCCCAGCTCCCAACAGTCAGTCAACATGAAAAAAAGAATAATAATAATAATAAAAGCTAAATAAATAAATAAAGAAAGAAAGAAGGAAAGAAAGAAAACAGAAAGAAAGGAAGAAGAAAAAAAAAAAGAAAGAAAAAAGGAAGAAAAAAAATTATACTGACAGATTTAAAGTTGCTCTGCTCGCAAGCACATTCCATCAGCCCCAGCCTTATCCCTCCACCCTCTGCCTTTGAAAGAAGGGAGAGAGAACTTCCTAAACGCTGTTATGGTTTTAAGTCTAGGAATCTCAAACATCTCCATGGCTTATCTGCGCTCTGCAGCCACACGGTTAACACAACGGCTCACCAGCAGCTCCTGCTTGCTTTTGCTGTCTTTTGTAGCATGCACAGACAACGAGGCACTGTTTGCTCATACCTTTCACCGTGGGTGCACCTTACCAGCTACGGCAGCAGGGAAATACTTGGGAGCTGAATGAAATGTAGCAGTTTTCTCCTACCAAAACCAGCAGCCCCAAACTCAGAGGGACTTTTCCACATGTGCTCATACGCTAAATTGCTGCCAGTGATTTTGGACACTATCTTTGATTAGAGATGAAGTCTTTGGAAGCAAGATATAAAAACACAGACACTCCTCCAGCAAAAAGCAGCCAAGAACTCATCTCCTGCTCTCTAGGGCTGCTGCTGAAGGACAAACCACCAGTTCATAGAATCACAGAATGGCCTGGGTTGGAAGGGACCTCAAGGATCACGAAGCTCCAACCCCCCTGTGCCATGCAGGGCCACCAACCTCCCCATTTCACAGCAGCCCAGGCTGCCCAGGGCCCCATCCAACCTGGCCTTGAACACCTCCAGGGATGGACGGGGCATCACAGCCTCTCTGGGCAGCTGTTCCAGCACCTCACCACTCTCACAGCACACAACTTCCCCCTGACATCCAACCTCAATCTGCTCTCCTTCAACTTAAATTGATTAGTTTGGCATTTGTAAGAGGAGTTAGGTAAAAGGTTGTTGGTTTTTTTTTGTTCTTTCAATTCCTTTAGGGTTTATACCTTGCTTCCTGTTGGTTCATTATGACCTTGTGACAACGTGGTTCCCAGCAAAACTTCTTCCAGCCCTCCCAGCTGGAAGGCAGCTCTGAGGGCTAAGGGCTGTGGATGACATAGGCTCTATACTGCAGAAGGGGAGAGAAAACACAGGCATTGGCAGGATTTCCCAATGACTCCCAAAGACCTTATACAATGGTTTCTGGACTCCATCCCTCACAATGCAATGTGCTGTCCCAGCCCAGCACAGAGGCTGTGCAACAAATAAGATCCTGGTTGGAAAAGCAGATAGACTGAAAAAAAAAATCTTTTCCCAGGAATAATCAATCATTAGAAGAAACTGCCAGGCTTTCCTAACAGAGCAACCTGACAGCCCAACCTCTATTGAAATGTTTTAAGATAATAGCAGAGAGGTAAGGCTGTGAGCTTCTACAAGCAAAGGTTTAATACAATCAACCAGCACTCACATTTAAGAACCTGACTTCCTGAAGCATCCAAAATCCCAACTGGAGTCACTGCATCACTGCATGCCATGACTGTTCAGCACGCTTAATGTCAGCCTCTGGATGGCTGTCATGGGATGGCTGCTGCTCCTGCTGCTGCTGGAAAACACGCAGCATTTGTTTGCTGGAGCCAACTTGCCAGCAGAAGGTCAAAGTGCCTTGCCTATAAACAAGCCTTACAAATTCACGATCTGAAGCATGATGTCATGTCTTAAAATGATAAGCTGGCAACAAAGTAAATGACATTTTGTAGAGACGTGCATAATTTTATGTTTACGCTACTTAGAATGAAGGTTCTAATAAGTCATTGGTTGTGTTCCTTTAAAGGGAAGTTTTATAACTGAGATGAATCACAACTGCAAGAGATCAAAGTTAGAAAACATCAATGATGCCATGGGGTACTTTTTAATCTCGTAATGAATGATGATCATGTGCTCTTATGAAGTTGGTCCAACTGCCAACGCCAGATGTGTATATTAAGAGAAAAGTTGTTTGTGATGTGACAGCTCCGGTTGAGTTGCCAGAGAGAAGAAAACGAGAACATGCCTGAGATGTCTGAGTGAAGTACAGATCCTGGCAGAGAGGGGCACTATTGGCAGATACTTAATCTGTTAAGAAAAACACATTCGCTATCAGATCCATTCGGTGACTTGAATTCCTCACTGCCCCCAACCACCTCATTTTCCTCATGCAACATAAACGCCAGATACACTTCCTGAGTGATCACCACCACACAGTAATAAATCTGCACGAGCTTGGGAGCTCCCAGAATGAACAGAACTTCAGTCAAACTCCCACGGTACTTCTGCAGCTACACTTTCCCTGAAAATTCACATTTAATAACAAGTCATCCTGGGGACATCATCTCCTTTATAGCATGCAACTGCAATGACAGAACCTGCAGAACCAAGCTGACCCCACAGCAGAGCTTCACTACGGAGCTGAAATTCTTACACCCAAGGCCTCTTAAAAGGGGCTTTCTTAATAAACAAATAAAGACAGAAAGAAAGATACAATAATCCCATCTGGGCTACGATAACTGGCGTTCTTAGTTACCGAGTATCCCTCACTAGAGCTGAAATCCATGGAAACAGCAAATAGGAGTCATGTATAGAGGTTGGCTAAACAACTCAGGCAGAACCTGGAGATCTCATATTGCTGTATTAACCCAGTCTCACCTTTAATTCACAAATTGCCAGCACAGCTTAGCTGCCATCACAGGACCAGACAAAGGTTCCCCCTCTGTGCCACAGTGAGCAGCCAACACTTTTAGCTGCAGCGTTTTCAATCTACTCCACTCCATCAGTGCATTTGTTGTCTGCCGTCTGAGATTTGCTCTGCAGATGCCTCAGTACACAGAAGCAGCCTCCAAATGGGAACGGCCAAGTGATATCCCCCGGTTTTTACACACTGAGCGCAGTTTGAAGCAACAGTTTGAATATTAAAAAGAGCACTGCTCCAGCAAGAGAGGGATGGAAGGATGAAAATCCCCTTGCTGTGACTGACAGAAACCTCAGATGTGAGAGGGCAGCAGCCTAAGTACCTACAGAACGAAACTTCTCCACAGCTAGCCGCTTTTTTATCTGGTGTTCTAGGAGAGGTACAAGAGCTGGGCAGCTCTCACAGAAGGCATTTTGGTTTCCCTCTCTCAGTTGTGCAGGAGGTGGCACCACAGCATGGATTAACATGAGAAACACATCGCTGCGTGCAGCCTTCTACTTCTGTCTTGGTGGTATGCTCAGCAAAACTCCCTGAAAGCTCCTCACGGGGCTCACTTGTACGTGCAGATCAAAGGCAAAACAATTATTTGAGATGCCTTCACAAAAGGGATATTTTTAATGTGGTTATTCATCAAATAATTCTTAATCTCCAAATGCAATTTAAATGCAGCTATACCTGGTTAATCCAATCAATTTAGAAAGACTCATTCTAGTCAGATTAAAAAAAACTCCAGAACTGACTCATCTCTGCTACCCAGATGCTGTCATACTGGTTGCCTTCGAAATGTGTGAGACAGAGTCAGGCAGAGATCACAATGGACTGACCACGCTTGCCTGTATCTAAAAGTATTGGCCAGCCATAGCATTGCTGGAGGGTGGCAAAGCACAACTGTCGTAAACATGTAGCCACAAATCATTGCTCAGATTCCCTTCCAGTACTTGAAGGGAGCCATACATAAACAGGAGGGGGAACGGCTGTTTGTGAGGGTGGATGGTGATGGGACAAGGGGAATGGTTTTAAAGTGAGACAGGGGAGGTTTGGGTTGGATATGAGGAGGAAGTTTTTCCCCCAGAGGGTGGTGAGGCACTGGCACAGGTTGCCCAAGGAGGCTGTGGATGCCCCATCCCTGCAGGCATTCAAGGCCAGGCTGGATGTGGCTCTGGGCAGCCTGGGCTGCTGGTTGGCGACCTGCACACAGCAGGGGTTGGGACTGGAGGAGCACTGTGGGCCTTTGCAACCCAGGCTGTTCTGTGATTCTATGATTCTTTGTAACTTGGGAAGGCGTGCAGCTATGAGTGCAACACTCTGAGGGACAATCTGATCAGCTACACTGCCATTAAGCACACTTTCTGTGCACAGATAAGAAACAAAGGCTGTGCTGTAGATGCACGGTGTTTGGAACTTTCTTTGGCCCCCAGGGGGTCTGTGATGAGTCCGTAGCTGAAAATCAATTTCAGGTTTGATGAGATTAACCAGGTGCATTAATTATCTGATGGCAAAAGAATTTAAGGGCACACAAAAAGGCACTATATTGTATATTATCCTTCTGTGCTAGGACTGATCCTGTAAGACCGACCTCCTATTGTGCTGTAAATGCCTTCAGTTGGAAGTTTGCAGGAGCTGAGGGAAGCGGCTCGTTGCAGGACTGCATCTATTAGCCTAAATCAGATTATACATAAATACCGTGGGTTCAGCTCTCATTTACACTGGCAGATAATGTATCAAGACCTTGATGTGAATGAGGATCGGGTTCGGGACTGCCCAAATTCAGCCAAGCACTTCGGCGTGTGTTTAATGCGAGTATGTGTGTGGTCCAATAGGCTCCAAATTAAGCATGCGCTTACATATTTTGCTGAGCAAGGCCCAGCGTTTGACAAAGATCTATATTTCATGTATGGATCTCCGTTAAACAAAATTAAGCAGGCGTAAGTGCAAAAATAAGAGTGTAATACTCACTTCTTGGCTCCCTCGGCCCATCCACCGTAACCTTTATGGCTCTGTGGTATGTAGCGACTTGGGGGGGATTTGTCAGGACAGTTATTGTCAAAGTAAAGCTCTTCCCTACAAAGAGAAAAAAAAACAACGAGGAATGAGTGATTACAACATGAAAACAGTCACATGCATGTTCAGTAAAGAGTCGGAGACGTTTAAAATTATTCCCTGTCGTTACCACAATCGCGAAAATTAAAAACATAACTGACCATAGGAGTTTTCCTCCCCTTCAGTTTTACTCTACGTCAAGAATATGTCCATGTGTTGACAATCTAAATGTTCCTTATTTAATAATGGGTCATCATGCAACGACAGAACAAAAGTGATTCACTGCCGAGGACAAGCCAAATTCCTTGCTGTATTGAAAGTGGTGTAAATCCAAAGCGAGGCGGATAATTTAAAAATTTACTCCAGTTTTGCAGCTGCGGGACAGAGAGCAGAATGTGGCCACATGTTATTTACTTCGCACAGCTCCATCGTGTCGTTGTTTGACTACAATGAGATGAGGAAAGGCTGCGTTTTCCCGCGGGAGCCATTAGAAGAGGGAATCAGCGTCTCCTGTCCTTCGTGCTCCAGGGCTGACGTGGTGATATCATCATTACTGGAGCACACTTTTCTCCCTACACACGACTGCACGTCTCTCTGTTCAACACTGAGGCAGCCCTCGGCTTTCCAGCAGCAGTGAGAAACCGCAGCGTGAACGCGCTCTTCCCCCGCCAGGCTGCGGCTGCGTTTCTCAAGGCTGGAGCTCACACAGGCACTGCACGAGAGCATCTGGAGCCCTCGGCCGAAGGGAGCCTTAAACGTGAGCAGAGGGGCTGAGCTGGGTGAGCCGGGCACACGTTCTCACCAGGCACCGGCCACTGACAGTTGTAATCTGTTAGATATGCAACCGTTAGTCACGTCAGATAATCAGAACTGAAAACTGCTTCAAGACAGGAAAAGGTGGGCGTGCAGCAGTGACTCAATAAAACAGTCAGCATCCCAAGCCTGCCTGCTCCTTTCAGCTGCTCCCCCACCAGGCTCTGAAGTGCTTTCTTTCTCTCTCCCTGCCTCTCTGTGCATTTCTGCTGCCGGTGCTTTTCCTCTTGTTGAACTCTGAAGACACAAATCTTAAACGATATCTAAGAGCACAAACTTAGTGCAGGTTTTTCAAGCTTAAAATAGAACAGCTTATGTAAAAGGCATAATATGGAACAGAGCTTTGGCTGTCAAAACTAGTAATTAGTCTTTCTGTCCTGCTGAAGCTGTATATCTGCCCCAAACGTGACTGAGACATGCAACATTCATCACCCGGAGTACAACTTCAAAATGTCTCAGCCCTTTTTCTCATACACTGAAATGTGACATGGATTTTTTTTAAGGACATGTAACAGTCCCTTGGAGTAAAATGCTCTTCCAGGTGTAGCCGCACTCTGGCTGCACCCATCTTTCTGTAGGTGGAGGCCAAAAGGTATAAAGGTGTCAGGCGGCTGAGTTTGGCCTCAGATGCAATGGGGAGACATGGCCAAAGGCAGCTCCCCCCACTGCCCCAGGAAATGGGTCTGTTCACTGATCTTCTGAGTATGACCACCATGGGAGAGTACTGAGGTTGCCCAGTCTATGTCGAGTCCTGCTCCTCCCAATTGTACAGCAGTCGTTTTGCCTGTATGCCATGCCTGTAGGCAGAGCCCAGACGTGCAGCAATATCCCTACTGGGCACACAGTGCCTCCACGCTGCCTGTTGAGGTCTGCAGTGCTGTGAGCCCTTTATCTCTATCCAAGCAAGAATTCAGCCTGCTGCCTGGACACCCACCAGTTTGCCAGGGATGGATCTTAGGCCTCCGTTAGCATCAGCCTCTGAAAACACACTATCATTCAGATCACAGTTACCCATATAAAAGGAGCAGAATACAACTGGCAACCACCAAAGATGCTAAGGGAATTTTCTGAATGCCTTGGAACGAAGCCTTTGGCCTTACACCGCTACCACTCTCTTTATGTGCCAAATCAGTCTACTGATGGCTAAAAATCAGGCCAACAAAACAATACTACTTTAAAAGACCCTGTAAAATCATTCTGTAGAGAAGCACTGCAAGGTTTTGTATGCTAAATGCATCTCAACGCGATAGAAAAAATGCACTCCTAAACGATCAGCCAGCCTATGTTGAACAGGTAAGCACCTCATCTGAAAGGAAAATAAGTTTTGTTCCCTAGCTGGTATTCTAACAAACAGAAACATTAATGAATGAACATTAACAAAGCCCCACCGCACTCAGCAAAACAAAGCACGGCTTTATAGCGGGGTGATGCACGGCCCGCCAGCACACTCCAGTCCCAGAGCTTTCAAGAAATGATTTACATATTACAGGATTGAGAACAAAATATGTTTTTAAGGTCACACGTTTCAGCGACGCGTGTGCCTCCCCCAGATAGATGGAAGTCACTTCACAGAGATCCTCCCTCTGCCAGGAAATCCTTTAATGCACTTTTTATCGCCTACCTTTATGCCCTCAGTCGTTTAAACTGTCTGCTTTTAGAAGCTGACGACTAATTGCAGAGCTCTGTTATTAAATTCCCTCGCCAAGCAGGCATCTGGCACTAATGCCTCCGTGCGTCCAAACTGTGCATGCTTTGTTATTCACACATGTGAGTGCAGCCGACAAAAAAAGGAGGGGATGGACATATGTTGAAACACAAGGCAGAAAGCAGAAGTCAGCTGGAAAGGGGACTCAGCAGCCTGTGTGTGCTGCGTGTTTTTCAGTCAGGTCCCAGTGTGATTAGAGCACTGGGGGACAACAAAATGAAGGTGATTGGAACAGGTTGCCCAAGGAGGCTGTGGATGCCCCATCCCTGCAGGCATTCAAGGCCAGGCTGGATGTGGCTCTGGGCAGCCTGGGCTGCTGGTTGGCGACCTGCACACAGCAGGGGGTTGGGACTGGAGGAGTGCTGTGGGCCTTTGCAACCCAGGCCGTGCTGGGATTCTATGATCCTATGATTCTATGATCCCGTGCTCACGAAAGACAGGAATTCTGCCCTTGCACTGCGGCTCAGCCTTGTAAAAGTGAGCTCCTGCCTCTAAACCACAGACAAACAACTTCTGCATGCATATAAAGAGCTCTGGTTACTTATTCTTAAGAATCCAGAAAGGTATTTAAGAGAAATTATGCAAACAAAAACGTGAAGTCAGGGCTCCTGTCAGGTGAGCAGCACTAACGTGGGTATGAATCCAGTTACTGCACTGAGCCATGGGAAGCAGGGAAAGAACGTGGGAGAGAAGGTGAAGCGGTAAGCTGATGATTCAGCCCTCACAATCAAACTGAGAGATACAGAGATCAAAGAGCAAGCTTTTAGAAAGATGTAAATCTGAAGGCAGGAACAGGTGTGGATTAGTTTCTTGCCACTGAAAAATGATTTCTTTCTTACTTTATTTTTCCTGTTTTACTTCAGGTCTTGTACCTACCATATCTGCCTCTGTAAGTAGCTTTCTCACTTCTCTTTGCAGCTACTGCTTTCTTTCCTGCTATTTTAAGGAGAGTTATAAAAACCTATCAGTAATGATAACTCTTTCTCCTTTCCTCTCTCTCTCCCCCTCTCTGTTCTGAGTCTGGGAGACAAGTCTGGACCAATTTCTCCATCCCGCCTCTGGCAGCAGAATGCAGCATTTCAGATCCTCCACCGAGTCCCGGCTGCTTCAAAGGCAAAGCTCTACTTTCTTCCGTTAAGATCATAAGAAATATAGGGGGAGGGGGTCAGCTCTGTTTGGACATAATTACACTTCATCAAAAGAAGCTTTCTTCATCTTCCATGCGTGAAAAGTCTGCAAGCAGTTAAGTCTGTCTTTTTTCTTCCTTTTTTTTTTTTTTTTTCTTTTTTTTTTTTCTTTTTTTAAATATAAAAATTGCTATTTGGGAAACTAGCCAAAACTCAGAAAGCCAATATAGTAAAACAGTGCACACCCTTTGTTTTGCTTTGAAGTCTCTTAAATAAATATGTTGAGGGCTTGAAAAGTACACTATCGCTTTTCCATAGATTCTACCCAGACTGATCAGAGAAAAACTCTATTCCAGATCTACTAGATACGAATATAGGTTGAATTACTGGTGCCCAAATTCAGAGGCTTTGTGTTTGTATGTGTCCACATCTACACCTCCCGAGTTCTCAGGCCCTTCAGTTCATTTCCTACGGTCTAATAAAAAAGCATATATCATACATTTCAAATGAAATCTGCAGATCTGAGGTTGTACATCACATCTCGGCTCTTTTCAGCACTGCTGAAGCAGTCACACACTGCTGAACTCTTTCTGTAAGGCACTGCTAGCGACCGAGCCAGGGAACCTTCAGACCTCATCCATCAGCACAGTAACAAAGCAGGCTGGTTTTTCCAAAGGAAGCAAGACAAATGGAAGAGGAAGGCAGCACCGCATCCCAAAGGGCAGCGAAGGCCATATTTATACTGAACTGCTTCTGCAGTAGTTATTCTGTTTTCAAGTTACCCTTTATTACCAATAATTTTCAAGATGTAAAATGATAAAGAGAGCTGTTGGCCAAGTCACTAATACAAAAAATAGCCGCTGTAAGCCACGCTGATGGAATCACTTTCACAAAACAGCGGTAATTGTAAAAGCATGCCAGCTGACTGAAACCACCCCGGCCTCTGTCATACGTTTGGTTAGTATTTTTGAGGGAGAAATAGCCCTGAGATGTACAGCTGCTCTTAAAGTGTCTGGCTGTCAATTAGCTTTATTACTGATGCTCCACACACACAGTTCTGCCTTTATTTCTTCCTTTCCCTCCACGCAGGGCCAGTTTAAAACAAATAATTACTGCAAATACGTAACGCACAAACACTGAGGCTGAATCGATGGCTGATTGATACAACAGATCCCTCTGAGCATTCCTGCACTGGAGACTGAAGTGCCAGCTTCCCTCAAGTGGTCATTTCAATCACTACCTCCAATTTCAGGGCAGCTACAAGAATCTTATGTTATTTTCAAGCTCTCGGTGGTAACAAAAGCTTTCTATGTGTGCTTCCCAGGTTACAGGATGCTCCTGAACAGCTGGAAGACGATGACAGCACTCTAAATCTCCCAAAAAATTAGAAGTCGCCCTCCCTGACATTTAAAGTAAAGGTTGAATTTCCTTCCATCCAAAGCTTACCATCAATTCACAAAAGCCAGGCAGGTTACTAACAACAACAGCGAGGTTTCTGTCTGCGGGTCATACACAAAGGGCAGGGAAGCACCAGAAGGCTTTCCACCAATAGCTGTGAGCTTTTAAAGACCATAACCTAAAACACATGTGATATGCAACGCTCCTTTAATTCTAGCTCTCCTGCAACAACTCCAGCAGAAGCGCCACTGCTGAAAGGAATCCTTCATCTCTTGTTACTGCGGCCTGAGATGCACTGACTGTAAGAAAACCATCACAAATATCCTCGTTTCCTTCCGCCTCTGCTGCGTGATTAAAATGGGGAACCAAGGTATTCTGTGAATCATTTTTTCAAAACCGGCGTTCCAAAAATGAACAAAGACGTGGCAGGAAAGCTTTGCAAGAGAGAACACCTCGCTGGGCTGGCAAGTTTGCAAATAAAACAGGCATCCGTGAAAGGCAGACAGCGATTTATCGGCACACAAATCTGCGTTTCCTTGTGAAACGAGGCTGATATCCAGGCCTTCCCTTCACCCCGCTGCGCCCACACACAAAGCAGCCACCCACCTCTGCCACTCCTGCCCACGAATCGCAGGTCATTGAATCTGGCCACCTGGTTCTTCATCACAGCAGAAGCGTTTCGCAGCTCTGCCGAATAGTTCTCGTCGTTCCCAGCCATCACGGTGACCACGGTCCCATCGGGCACTTCTCCTAAGGCCACCACCTGTGAGGAGGGGACAAGAAAGCACGGCTCGTGACACAGTGCTCTGCATTTCCTTGCAAACCCACACAGCACCGAATCCCCACACCAATTCCGAGGTGGGGGAGCAGCAGCTGTGGCTTTTCCTATTCTTCATTCAGGCCATCTCCTGACACAAGCATTACATTTTATCATAAGACTTACTTACAAACGTCTTTCCCATAAACTAATGATTGAAGGTTGCACTGTGATATTCATTAAATAAAAAGGAGTTCTGAATATGTATCGTAGAATCACAGAATGGCCTGGGTTGCAAAGGACCACAGTGCTCATCCAGTTCCAACTCCCTGCTATGTGCAGGGCTGCCAACCAGCAGACCAGGCTGCCCAGAGCCACATCCAGCCTGGTGCATATATAGAGAATGTTACACGGCCCAGTGTGCTGTGAAGCATTCCTTTACAACAATAAAAATCGATGACAAAAGCATACAAAATCTGAAAGTATTTACAACAGGCTGCATTGCCGAAAAAGAGAGCTCATCTCACTTAAGAGACTTAAGTACAAAGTGAAGCTGAAATGCCATATGAAATGGGTTATGCTGATGGTAACAGCACCCCAAATTCAAACGGGAATTCCGCCACCAATTTCTGCATCTGCATGGAAGGGCTGCAGTCTGAAGGGCCCAGGAGCAGGAGATGCTCTGGGCAGTGTAGTGAGCAGCCCCCAGCCCGCCTGGCTCTGGCAGCAGCCGGCTCCACAGGCTGCAAAGGGAGCTGTCAGATCACAGCTAATCAGCTGCTGAACTCACACCCCTGGTAAATGGATACTGGCTCAAAGCCTAACACAGGGAGCTGCCTGCAACGTGCTCCCATCTCAGCTTATGACAGAGCACGATGTCTCCAGGCAGCCTCGGGACGCACGTCAGCACCCCGGGAACTTGCAACCTATACTTTCTCCACGGCGAGAAACAAACCAACAAACAAACAAGAATCCCTTGAACTCCAGAAATGCAAAAAAAGGGTACACGAGTCCAGCAGGGCCGTGGAAGAGGCAGCACAACCACTGCAGCCCCTCTGCAGCCCCACTCCCTCCTGTTCCCTCCTGCTGCCCGGCAGCACACCACCCCTCACCGGACACCGGGCAGGGCTGACATCCTCCAAAAAGGCCCTCTGCTCACACACACCCCATTACTTCTGCCAGGTTTCCTTCCCAGCCTTTCCTCCTGTCAGTGCTGTTTGGCTCTGCATGTTTTGCCAGGGCATCCCTGCGTGTGCCACTGCAATAAGTGCATCCCTGCACTGCAGCTGATGCAAGGTCTGTGCTCAGCTTAGTGAGAGAGGCGAGCTGAGATCAGGGCTGAAAAGAGAAAGCTTCGGCTGATAAAAGAAACTCCAATCATACCAAAAGCTCCTCACTACGCTGCTGGGTAAAACGTTTGTCACTGTTACACTTTCAGACCTTACAGCCAAGAAGCACCAGAAGGTTACTGTGACAGCACTGCCCAGAACAAAGCTGCATCCTGTGTTCGAAACCCAGAGAAACACAGACCGCTTGGGGAATTTTAAAGTGTAACTTTCTGCATGGAAAGACTGCATAAACTTTGATTTGGAAATGTTATGCCACGCATCCATCAGAAATTACTTAAATATTTGTAGAAAAGGGACTGTAATTGCACAGCAAAGTGAATAAGAGCAAAGCAAAAGCATAAAGATTAGCACAGGCACAGCGCAGGTCTGTTACCTACTCTTCAAACACAAATATCTCCTCCATTTCATGGCGTTTACTTCCCACATGAAGCTACCCACACGTTTGGACGAATAAAACTACATTCTTCTATCTTTAACCAAAGCCCCAAAAGGCACAAAAGCTCGACGGAGGGCACAGAATAAAACCAAACCAGCTCTTACAGGTTGAAGACAGCCATGCATCTCTTTGCACGATTCCCATCTGGTTAGGAGACCCATTTGCCTGGTTTCAGTCTGGTGAGATTGGAAACGGCCACACTATGTCTCCTATGCTGGAAGTGAGAGAAACGCTGCACAGGAGCAGGCACTGCAACCTTCTGCATAGCAAAAAACTTGTTCTGAATGAAGCTGCAGTACCTGTTGCACAGATGCTGATATCTACTGCTCCAAGAACTCTTCTTGCAAAGCAGTGAATTCAAAAAGCCTCTGAATCTCAGCTCTCTGGGACTTGAAAATGTCTTTTCTGGAGATACTGCCAACAGAGCATCTGATACTATTAAAAATATTATAATGTTCTATAACTTAAACCAGAAAAACTGATTTGCACGACTTCTTTTTTTTATTATTATTATTTGTTTAAAAATATACATCTGGGCTGGCAGTTTATACAGCAGGTTGCAGCTTGAAGCTATTTAAAACAGCTGAGTTATAAACTCTGAAAACTGGGGTTTGGAGTGGAAATGCTGACAGCCCCTGAACTACTGCTGTGCTACTGGGAGAGGTCTCACACCTCACGGCTGCTCTTCTGCCTTCCTTCTGCCCACTGCAGTGCTCTGCTTTTACCAGCGTCATCCGGAACCACAGCCAGCAGCCAGTCCAACAGCCAGCAGGGCACTGCATCCTTACAGCCAG